>NW_013531704.1:6652661-7017117 GCF_000836235.2 Papilio xuthus
AGTGCCTCCATTAAACCCTCTGCGTTGTTCTCGATACGTCATTGTTAAACGTCAAATCAATGTTGTCAATGTCACTTCGCAATTTAAGGTTATGAATATCGAAAAAAAAAGTTTAAATTAAGTTTAAATGCTATAAAACAACAATGTCATTACTATCATTTGCTAGTACAATTTTAAAAAGAAGCATTAGTTTCCACCCATTTCCTATATTTATCAATTTATGTCATGTAACGCGGAATTCGTCTTATAGTTCAGTAACGACAAAAACAATTCATGATGTGAATACCAAAGTTGCTAGGGACGTTATATTATTTAAATATGAGAATCCGAAGTTTTTTAAATATATGAACGTATTTGCTGTCGTTCAGTATATGTTTTGGACATACCTTGGCGTCTTTGCCTTTAAATCTTTGAGGGATGCACCAGTCGACCAGTCAGTGATTACAGAAGAAACTCCTTGGTTTAGAAGAATAAACCTAGGTGAAAATAAGTATAGAAATACTTTAGGAGCTGTTGCCTTATTTATTGGTAATTATATTCTTTATTTTTATGTTGTAACTTGTAATATCCCGAAAATTTTTGTTCATAAGTCGACAAGCTGGTGAAAGTGATGGGAATAAACTAAAATATAATATTTTCAGGTACTGGATCTTTGGGTATGGTTTGGATGTACACGTTAAAGTCTGTCCGATACTTGATACTAAACAAAGGTGGCCAGCATATAACCTTTGTGACATATGGTCCATTCGGTAAGAACCGCATGATGAAGGTACCTATCGAAAATATCTGCTGCAAAGAGAACAGGACTAAGGCCAAAGTTCAACTACCTATTAAAGTCAAGAATACTATGATGCATTATATGTTGGATATGCGTGGAGAGTTTAAAAACCCACTCTTATTTGACAGCACTGCGGGATTGTTTAGAAAATTGTGATTAACTATATTTATAAGCATACTTTTGCTTGTTGAATATTGATAATATCCTACCAATGCAAGATCATTGTAAGTTGTGGAATATGTTTTAATAAATGCTGTAAATAAATAGTAAGTTAGTAATTTTGTTTTTATGTTATTTACAAATCATAGACAAGAGTTTATTTTTTTTAAATAAATTGTGTAGTTTTCATATGATTTTAAAGGATAAATAAAAAGACAGTTCTAAGATTTATCCAAAAAAAAAAACTTTATTTTATCATTCATAATTATAGTAACGGAAAATTATTTCATTTAAACACAAAATAAACAAGAAATGTAATCGATAACAACAAAAAAAATAAATTTCATTTTCGTATATACAAAATAAAATTTGTTAGACATAAGCTCAAAAAATACAGATATATATTTTTTAAATCCTTAATCCATTGAATTACCATCAAAACGTAATGTAATCATAATTTTTATATCATCTTCAACATTGAGATTCTATGTCATATAGTAAATATAGTTTTAAATTGTATTATAAAAGAGTTTATGTCTAACAAAAACATATAAGATCCAAAATCACATTAACATACTGTGTGAATTCAAACATTACAGCGAATTTACACTGAGACATTTAAACAAAAACATATCATGATCTCGTTTACTTTGAAAAGCTCGAGACAATGTTTTTGTATAAATATTTCATTATCAACTGTTAGACAACTTAATCGCAAAATATTAACTTACAAACTAAGCTACTAACAATTTTTTTTTAATTAAGTCTACAAATGCTTTTAACTAGCTTGCTAAAACAAGCTAAGAAAGATCAACAGTGCATTTTGAACTCGGAATTGAATAAAAATGTTTTAAATGAAAACCAGTTACTTAAATCTAATATAAATCTTCAAGAATGAAATGGAAATTTCTATTCGATTATGCGATTTTAAATTTAAACAAAATTGATATTTTAAGTAACGACAAAAAGAATTCATGATTTGAATACCAAAGTTACTAGGACTAGGTTCCGTCTTCAAGTATATTAAATCAAAAATTGATTCGTTGCAAATGTGAATAACGGCAGTTCTAAGCTTTTATTTATTTCAATATATCAAGTTTTCATACACTTTATGGTATATAAATGGTCATTAAACGCAATGTCAAAAAAATCATTGTCAATTATTAATAATCGATTCATGTTTATAAATAATCGATTAATCGATACTGGTCTAGAATTTGTAAAAAAAATACGATTAAATAGCATTTGAATGGACTAATTTGAGATCATTCAGGTCATATTTGTATTTAGTGTTGTCAGCAACAAATTTTAAAAATTTAATTTTGCCAGTAAGAAAATACGCAAAATAAAACTGGTGCACCATCAATCCCTATTATAATTAAGTACAATATTAACCCTTATTTACAATAAATCATAAATATTAATCCACTAATAATAAATTACATGCTTAAGGCGCTGTTGCTCACAGCACAAGCTGATCAATTTATTCCCTTACATCCAGCCATCACAGGTGAAATGAACATAAATATATCCGTCTCGCTCCCACTGCATTGCAGTTACTAACTCCTATATATTTTTCTTCTCTATCTAATTTAAACAGTGACAGCAAAGTTTTATTTTTTCGAACGAATTCCATATTTAAATTTTTTACAATCACTTTGTAATTTTTTTTCTGTTTATTAAAAATAAAAGAATTAAATGCTTTAATAACTTTTCGATCACTGTCTGAATTAAATTTTATGTTTAAACTAAAAATATATTTAATCTGTATTCCTCGCGGGTTATTTTTACAAAAATATACGATCAGAATCAATCCTTTACAAAACATATGACTAATATGAAGTACTTATTTAAGTTGTTTAGAGAAGCTTTTCTTTAAATCGTTACTTTAAAAGTAGGTTTCTGACGCAAAAATCTCTGTATCAAATATCGTCCTTGTCTTTCATCTTTGACAAAACAGAGATAACAATAAATTTTAAACGGAGATTTTAGAAACCCACGGTAAGTGATCCAATAATAACGAAATGAATAGTAATAAACTAAACGTGTCTATTCAAAATTAAATAACTTTCATTCATTTAAACTAAAAAGCTTTCTTGGCACTTGCCGCTCAACACTCTTCAGTCTCAAGTCTTACTGTGAGTTAACACTGCCGAAACACGACACAAAAACATAGTACCATCTCTTTCTATTTATTAGAAACGACAAAGATGACAATATGTTTGTGTTCTGCAATGAAAATACACAGTTACGAAAAAAATATCAGTCAACCATCTTAATATAATTTCGCGATTATTTTTTTTACTCTATGAAATATTTTTACTCTGTGATGTTTATTTGATTAGCATCGTTTTTTACTTTTTCGTTGTTTTTTTAAGGTTTTTATATAAAGTCCTACGAATTGTTTTCACGTCAATTAATTTGGTAGTCACAATACTCTGGTTATTTTTTTTATTTAATTGTAATATTTTTAAAGAATCATTTATAATTTTAATTCAACAATTATGGTCGCGATTAATCTTTTAATATTTAGTTTTTGAACGTCAAAATTTTAAAGTCTGCACCAAAACAGTATTATTTTTTTGTAAGATTGTATAAATCTAAATATTAGCGCAAACTAATTTTATTCACTAAAACAGTTCATTTCAACAAAGATATGGCAATTGAAGAAAAACAATCGTAAATTTTAACAGACATCAATTAAAAATAGATCTTATTTTTAAACACACTGAGTCCATTTTCATTTGACACGTATATCGATATAATTTCACAAATAGGCTGAAAGCAATGGTTTACCGAAGTCTTTTGTACATTCAATATGTATTGCTCCGTCAATCGGAGATGTAGCGTGTAGCACGCGTTATCTCCTCGTCGTCGTCGTCACGCGCCGGGCTGATGCTCTCGATTTCCTCTACTTCTTCCAGATTCTTCGTATTTGGATTACATAGTCTAAAATAGAAATATTATTTTTACTGTTAGGAAGAAAATCCGACACTGTGCCGGTGTACTGGTACAATACTAGCCTTACTAAAATATCGACGTTTATGTCCCATCACTAATCATTCTGACATTTGACTTTGTACCGAAAGCGCGCCATTCGCGCCAAAAGATTATAACAAACAATGTCTAAAACTGTAAATACATTTTATTTTTAGCCGACTTCATGTTCTCATGCATTGTGGACGCCATCTGCTCCACCACGGGGACCTTAAGTAAGTCATGTTCTCTACAAGTCAGTTTACTTTGAAATCTTAAAGTGAGTTTCTACTGATGTTACATTTTCATTCTATTTGATAAAACAAAGAGGACCCCCCGATATTCTTCTCATATATAGAGGTTTCTCTTACCCAGGTTCCTTTTTTACGAAGTTAATTCGCCTAAATTGGGGTTTTTGTATATCCAAGTTCGAATTAAGTATAAATACAAGTATCATTGCAATGGAGTTCTATATGATAGACAACTGGAGTCGACAATTAAATGTTGTGTGTACGAAGCTCACGAGCTTGCGTGCAACCTGATTCTTGCGACACAACTATACAATATTAGCTGAGGCCGGCGACTCCGTCCGCGCGGAATTAAAAAGAAAACAATATTAGTAACCCATGTGTTATTTCAGACTATGCTCTATATGTATGCCAAATTTCAGCGATATCCATTCAGCCGTTCTGAAGAGACCTTAAACAAACATCCATCCATCCATCTAAACATTCGCATTTATAATATTAGTAAGATTTAGTATTGTGTTTATGTGCAAAGTTGTATGAATGTATTGTGTGGTAGTCAGTCATCACCTGCACTTGCAGCAGACGATGCAGGGCGCAGCGAGCAGCAGCAGCGGGCTGGCCACCAGCAACAGCAGACCGAAGCCCGCGAAAATACCCACCACCTGTAATCATAACACATTATTTTTAAGTAAGTAGGTATTTTCATTTTCTATTAAACATTAAGGCATAAGATCTTCATGGCTCATATGAAAAGAGAAAAGACATTTGAAATCAATACAATACTCCTTACAAATCTTATCCCAAAAGTCGTAAATACTTATGTAACGACTACCTGTCGCCCGCGACACCGGCCGCGCGGAATTAAAAAAAAATAATTAGGCTATGTATTCTTTTAGACTATGTTCTACATCTATGCCAACTTTAATCGACATCCGTTGAGCCATTGTCCAGATATTTTTTAACAAACATCCATCCATCTAAACATTCGCATTTATAATATTAGTAAGATTAGTTAGTTACCTGAGCGCGATGCCAGAGAACAGAGGCGCGCGAGTGTCCCAGCTTGTTCTTGCAGGGGCCCTTGTCATAGTGACGCAGGAGGAAGTCGTCCTGTAAACATCACATTGTGATACCATTGGTTAACTTCGTCCCAGCAGAATTAAAAAAGAAACAGTAATAAAACAGCCTAAGTAACAAGGGTTAGAGCGTCGGTGGCTCAGGGGTTAAACTTGACTTGCAATCTGCAGGTCCTGGGTTCGAATCCACCATGTATTAATGTTTTTTTGATTTCTGATTTACATATGTACATTTATCCGACGCTCTTACGGTGAAAGAAAACATCGTGATGCAACCTGCACATATCTGCGAATAAATTCAAAGATATGTGTGAAGTCAACCGACCCGCATTGGGTCATCGTGGTTGACTATGGCCAAATCACCCCTAACTTAGGGTAGGCTCCGAGCCCCTCGGTGGGGACGTATAGTGAGCTGATGATGATGTAACATGGGTATAGTGTAGCTTTCCAACAGTTCAAGAATTTTTTCAAATCGGTTCAGTATTTTCGTAGCCTATTCAATGCAAACAAATATTGAAATCTTTCCTCTATTAAAATTAGACTAGATTATTTTAGACTCTATTAAGTTACAATTATTGAAACTATTGTTTTCTTTTCCATGTCAAACTATCAACCTGTAAAAGTAGCAACTAATTCTTTAGAACAATTTTAAACCAACTTGTTATTTTCATTCGTTCCATAACGGTTTTATATTCATCACTTACGCAAATACGAAGGCACTTGAAAACACATAAACGAGAACATTACAGCAAACGCAAAGCGAAAAGCGGCTGCATTCAGCGTCGTTAAATCAAAGGCGCATTTGCACTCAAATGCGTGTCAAGGGAAGTCGGGACTTTTTCATCGTCTAATTATAAACGCTTACATTGAATAGGGTTTGCCTCTTTTAGGTTTTTAATTGGATATTAATTTAAATTAATTCATTAAAATATTTGTGTAAATATTAAATTAGGATTCGTTATTAAATTAGAGTTCATAAAAAACACCCTAATGGCCCTACGTAACAGAGACGCTCCTATCTCCATGACCATGGGTCTTTCTAACTTAAAAAATTAGAAATAAGGAATAATTTATTGTAGAAAATCACTATTGTATAATATGCGCAAATAAAAAGTACAGAGTCAAGAGTCTGTAGATGACGTTTGTTGTAATTAAAAAAAAAGTTACAGTCTCTGGTTTAGTTTTTAATTAACAAATAGTGTTATACGTTAATCTATATTCGAAAAAAAACCTAAACAATGACATCCAAGTGACCGGCAATATTAAGTCGTCTTTATCATCAATGTTATGTCCCACGGAAAGGGGATAAAAATCTTTTGTCCGTCTTCTAGTTCTAAGCCACCTCTCAACCATTTTTAGCCAAATCGATTCAGCCGGCATTGAGTTACAAATAGCGTAACTAACACGACTATCTTTTATATAGACTAGCTGTCGCCCGGGACTCCATCCGCACGGAATTTAAAAAAAAAAATTAATAATTAGCCTACGTGTTCTTCTAGACTATGTTCTATGTCTGTGCAAAATCATCGAGATCCATTCATCCAAAATTTCTCATATATAATATTAATAAGATGGTCACCGTAGCGATGACCCGTCCCTGCGCCGGATTTAAAGAAAATACAAACAAAAATTTGTTTTATTTGCGTTACTGTACCGCGACCAGTGCGACCTCTTCAGGCGGTTTTACACCTTACACTAGCGTGTCTAATGCTACAATACATAGACAAAGTACATGACTGCGAGTCTATTAATAAAACACAATAAAGACTGGAAAAATACACAGCTTCGTTTTGAAATGTTACCTTTTATAACAAGATACTTTATCAAAGTATAATACTTTTAATAACACTGATTACATAAACAGACGCATTTTTGTACTAAATCTACACTCAGCGATTCCTTAACTATACTCTTAATGATTAATTAAGTATTCTGCGTGCGGCAGTTAGATTTAAATAAAATTATTACTACCTCAAAGATATATTGAGCTATCAGAAGTCCTGAACCATTAAATCAATTAAAGATGTCTGAAGCAATAAATAAAAGTATAATCTTAATTTTAAAATCGCTTTTAATAAGTAAAAGGTATAATAATAATAAGTAATTTCAGTTTTCACTTAACGAAGGTCCCCAGTTCGTTAAAGCCTTATTGACCTTATTCTATTTTCGACTTTGCCTTCTATGAAAATATCGGCTTTTATCTGGCAATGTGCCCGACTATCTTAAGTGAGTACTCCATAAGTTCTAATATATTTTATATCTATAAGGTTAGTCTACAATTTAGTGTGTTACCCGTAACATAGAGCTAACTTCATCTAAGAATTCCCGTCGGGTTTATATTCGGTTGGCTTAGCACGAATATAAGACACTATCGTATCGTCATCGACAAACTTTGTATCAAAACTTTTGTATAGGGCGTAAAGTATACCAAAAATCACATAATAATTTAGACATAATTGACGATGATTATGCGAAGACGCTTGTCGCTATTATTCGTGCTAAGCCCACACTACTTCAAATCAACTAAATTAAAAAAAAAGCTTTCATCAATGTACACTTAAATAGCATTAATTACGAATGTCTATATTACGAATTAAGGTTGAGATAATTATAAAAACAACACAGTGCTATAATATTATTGGGATTTTGACGTCTCTATATCCAAGAGCAGGTTTCCTCTTTATCTCGCGTTACCAGGCACGTTTACTGTCAGGTTAATCCTGCTATGATAATACCAGACACATTCAACCTTGTATGTATCAATAGAAGGCTCCACACAATTTAAACCGTAATCCTACTATCGACAAATTGAGCTACATTACATTATAAAGAGTAAAGATTAGATTGTTTTGAATAGACTCCAAAACTATTGAACCGATTTGAAAAAGTCTTCAACAGTTGCGAAGCTACACTATCCCCGGGTAACATGCGAAAATCTCATTGGATAAAACTGACTACTTACGTCAAGGGAAGCCAGACAATACCAGCAGAAGACATGCTTGCATCGTTTGCACATCATTTGCGCGCAACCTTCATCCTTTTCAATGGGTACACGACACATCGGGCACAACTTGATGAGTTCCGACTCGGCCAGCAACGGCGCACCCGCACCTGACGACGACGCAGCCGCCGCCTCACACGACAAATCGCCATGCCACTGAAACAACAAAGATAGAGTTAGGACAAATCAACATATTGCTTATTATTTTGTACAAAGAATCGAATGTGTTATGTTAGGCCAGCTATATCCTGTTTAATACCCTACGATACTCCTTGGGAGAATATAAATCGTATGACACTTCACAATTCAAAATGGATTATTCCGTTGAGGTTACAAAAAATATCGTACGGAATAAAAATGGCAAGAAAAATCAGATGTGGAAAAAATGTATCCACCTTTAGTCTTATTAATATTAAAAATGCGAATGTTTAAATGGATAGATATTTGTTTGAAGGTATCACCAAAACAGCTGAATGGATCTTAATGAAATTTGGCATACATAAAGAACATAGTCTGGAAGAACACATAGGGTACTAATTCAGTTTTTTTAATACCGACAGCTAGTGGTTTAGTAAAGTAGTTACTCGATTTGTATGAGTCAAATAATTCTGAAAGAAATACACTTCAAACTACAGTATCTATTTAAATAAATTAAATATATAAAACATAGTTAAACCACGAGTATTGCTAAGCTATAGTTAAGGTTAAAAGTTAATTGTTTTACAATAAAGATAACGTCAGCAATGATTATTATTATAACAAATCTTTACAAGTTATTACGCTAATATGCGTGAATATTGATAGAGGTTAAACCTAACATGATGACCTAACACTAAGATCTAGAAATATATAGATTCATTCTATAGATATTTTCAAGATGACGTCATCTAATCAACAATACGAATGTGTTTAATCTGTGTACATTTGGAACGAATTTTGAGTAAGTTAAATAAAAGACGGATAGATGGATGTTCGTCTGAAGATTTCTCCGGAACGGATTTTGATTAGTCTGGAAGAACACATAGGCTACAATTTTTTTATAACAGAAGGAGACAAACGAGCAGCGAGAACACCGAGGTGTTCAACGACGCCCATGGACATCAGCAATACCAGAGGAACCGCAGATGCGTTGCCGTCCTTTTAGGTGGTGATAAGCTAGCTTCTTGACCCTAAGTCGTAGCGGTTTGGAAATACCGCAGAGGACAGACCATTCCACAACGCTGCTGTGCGAGGCAGGAAGTTTCTAATTATGTTTTTTCCAATTCTGCCCAGACGGAGTCGTGGGCGACAGCTAGTTAATTTTATAAATGTAAATGTTTGGGTGGAGGGATCTCTGATACAAGGTATCTCCAGAACGGTTTTACGGATCTAGCTAAAATTTGGCATAGATGTAGAACATAGTCTGGAAGAACGATTTTTTAATTCCGCGCTGATAGAGTTGCGGCGATAGCTAGTTGTACTATATCTATGTTTTATTTTAAATCGGAATTAAAATCTGTTCCAAAATTTCATACTAACCTTGGGTTTCTGAGTCCGAAATTCTCGTTTGAAACATTATTATCTCTATTTTGTTAAAAACGACAGACAGGGATGACGATACGTTTGATAAGAGACTTTGATGTCATAAACCTACGGTAAAACGATCACATGTCATCTGAGTAATTAATCTTACATAGCAACAGACACGAAAACTTCCAGTTAACAGAAAAACAACTAAAAAGTAATTCGTACGTAAGAAACTATAATTCAATTGTAAACATGTATCAAAGATGTAGGTAAATACAGGGAACTTTTGTACGTGTGTCGAGCTGAGGATTGGAGCGTGTTATTTGTACAGATTGAGAGACATCGCCGGAGGCCGCGGGCAAACATTACACTTGAATACATACAAAATCGATGACAAACACGTTATCATTTAAATGTATTCATTTACACTTATACTAGCATCGATAAACTACAGTCAGACAGGCATTACATCTCCAATATTTCTAAATGTACAAAAAATATGGAATAAAAATATTTTTTTATTATAAATTACTAGCTGTCACCCGCGACTCCGTTCGCGCGGGATTAAAAATAGATGTTGGCCGATTCTTAGACCTTCAATCTTAAAATCCAATATGCTCACAAAATTTCATGAGAATCGATCAAGCCGTTTCCGAGGAGTATGGGAACTAAAATTGTGACACGAGAATTTTATATATAAGATTATAAAACTAGCTGTCGCCCGCGACACCGTCCGCGCCGAATTTAAAAAAAAAAACTTAATTGTAACCTACGTGTTCTTCTATTGTATGTTCTACATCTATACCAAATTTCAGCGAGATCCAGCCGTTCTGGAGATATCTTGTAACAAACCTCCATCAATCCAAATCTTCGCATTTATAATATTAGTAAATTACTAAGAAGTAAGATGAAAAAACTCAAAGGAACTAAAATAATATTTATCAATTGATTCTACATTTGGCAGTGTTCCGATGACGCCAGAAATTTGGGCTCTAAAATATCGGAAGATAAATTAAAAACAAATATGTTGGCTTCGACCAAGATATTATTTTGACTTAGACATTGCAATGCATGTTTAGTTTATAACTTAATTCAGACTATTTTACTTGCAAACTATTGTCTAAGTCGAGTAAGGAAAGTTAGACTTGCGACCGTAAATAACTCGCATTGTTTTAGCTAATTGAATAGCGGCCACCAAAGTTATTGTTAACAACAAACGCGAACTCTCGTTACCGCAAAGTTTCCCTTCCATTATTCTGTATGTCACCGGCAAATTGCGTACATGGCCAGTTTGTAATATGGCCCAAAAAACCATAAATATTTGTATACATTCACAAAATACACATTTTGGTCAACGGTCAACGTCGATTTGGTCGGTTCGCACGGTACAACACGACAACTTAGAAGACAGTGTGAAGTGGAAGCAATTCCGCATTTCGTTTGTTAATGGTGCGTGCCGGAGACAAAAATATAACAATGTCACTATGTGAATTAAAACCCGGGCAAATTTCTAACTGGCGCCGTACACAATTTGTCGATAACACACATAGTTGTGTATTTCCTGAAATACTTATACTAACGATTATTTTAACTTTTCATCTTTTGACTTAACATCATAGATAATTCGTAAAATATATACATAAATACCATATATACAACAAAAGCTACACATATGTACATAATTATAGATTTTTTTCAAAATTAACTATGTAAAATGTATTAACTTATATAAATATTTACATAAATAAATTCATGTACGTTGCGATGCAAATTAATTTTCAAGGCAAGGCATTTCGCACGCCTAAATATAAAGGCAAAACATTATTGCACGCTAATTTTTTTCATTTAAATAATAACCAAAGATGACATAAAAACTTTTTTGCGTAAATAACAAAATTGTGAGTTACCATTGTTTACGCAGGAAATCAACGTCGTTCCAAGCATTACCTCCGACAGTATAGAAAATTATTTTAATAGTATAAAAATTGAAGCGTCGGTGGCTCAAGGGTTAAGGTCCTGGGTTCGAATCCTGCCATGTACCAATGTGTTCTTCGACTACCGATTTACATATGTACATTTATCCGATGTTCTTACGGTAAAGGAAAACATCGTGATGCAACCTGCACATATCTGAGAAGAAATTCAAAGATATGTGTGAAGTCAACCAACCCGCACTGAGCCAGCGTGGTTAACTATGGCCTAATCACCCTTAACTTAGGTTAGTGTCCAAGCCCCTCGGTGGGGACGTATAGTAAGCTGATGATTAGTGTTTACCTAGTCCTATCCGGACTGAACCAGCGTGTCCTATAGCCTAGTTAGCTCTAACGTAGGGTAGGCTCCGAGCCTCTCAGCGGGGACGTATACGATGATAATATCTGGTTAGAAAAATCAAGATCCCTAAGTCTACTGTCAGTAATGATAGTGAATAGTAATTCATCGTGGTTAAAGATAACGTCGCTATCGGCCGTGACAAATAATCACGGTTATCTTAATAAATGATAAGACATATCACGTTTCTACTAAATACTAAATGTTTTATTACTACTTATTAGGTTCTACAGTGTAATATTAAAAAAAAATGGATAGAAAGAGAGATATGGAGAGAGAGAGAGAGAGAGAGAGAGAGATGTATGAAGTAGTACATACTGTGTCGACCCTTCGTAGAGTTAACGGCGGGTTGATGATGATTAAACGAACCTTAACTGTCGTACTCGTTTCATCGTATTCGTTTCCTTTATATAAAATAATACTAGCCTTTTCCCCCGACTCTTTCCGAAAAAAAATAGTAAGTAGCCTATGTGTACTTCCAGGTTATGTTCTACAATTATTTCAGCGCGTCCCAGTCTTTCTGGAGAACCCTTCTAACATCCATCCATTCAGACATTCGCATTTATAATATAAGTATGAAGTAAGACAACATCTATATATAATTCTTCTTCTTCGTCATTTCAGTCTTGTCAGACTGGTCGTGGTCATCGTGGTCAAGTATCAGTGGCACGCTTTACCAGGCTTTTATATATAATATAGATGAAGATAGATGTTGGTATAACTTAAAAAAAGAGAAAGGAGGAAAATATGTTCGATCTTCAAAAGAAAATTTGAAATCTCCGTCTATGGTTTGATCTAGAAAAAAGTTTTTGTCTATGTATGATAACGCTTAGCAATCGTCATTATTATCGTTGTAGGATCTTGAACTTGTTTGCGCAGTTTAATTGTGTTTGCTCGGCTCGTTACCACGCAAACACGAATCTAATGCCTCAATTTCATTCCGGTAATGTTCGAGGTTGTATGAAGGATAAAACGAACATTATGTCATGTTTAAAGATCCATTGTGCTATTCAAACTTTACTGCGGATCGGAATATCGCAAGAAAAAATACAATTGTAGGTAGTGGCGACACGTAGACGTTTTCCTCGTCTACCTGGCACCATCTTGAGAATGTATACACTCTCCGCTAACTAAGGTGTTAGTAGGTTTCTAAGACGAAAATATCCATTTACAACGTGTTATCTCTGTTTTGTCAAAGATGATGACAGGAATGATATGTTGTATACAGAAAATTTGGTCTTAGAAACTCACGGTTAGAGCCTACATAAAGTTTGAATGTTCTAATACTAGTCTCTACATCAACGTTCGAAAAGACCGGAACAGAGAGAGAATATTTCTCGTCTACTTAAACTTAATAGAATTAGACGTTCTGTATACTTCTTTTAGTCCATGGATTGAAATCTAGTTTGCTTGTTGTCTAACTGTAAATGTATAAGAATAGATAATAGAAAAAAACATCATTAGGTAAAACAATTAGTTAATTGTCCGGTCCATTACAGGTAGCAAGGTTAACATATAAAAGTGTAATTACTTTTTGTGTCGTGCCGCTATTATAGCACAGAAACCGCACGAATTCAATTTAAACAATTCGATAAGGTAAATGTAAGTAAGTAATTAGAGTTATTGTAACTAACAATACAATACTATTAATAATATATAAATATCACTTTACTAATAATTACTATTACTAATATTATAAATGGGAATGTTTAGATGGATGTTTGTTTGAAGATATCTCCCGAAAGGTTCAACGGATTTCGATGAAATTTGTTATAGATGTAGAACTAAGTCTAGAAGAACTCATAAGCTACTATTTTTTTTATATTCCGCGCGGATGGAGTCGCGTGCAACAGCTAGTTGCTTATGGTAAAGCATCATTGAATTTAGCTGTGTAACGGTATTCTAATATTTCCGGCATTATAAAACTGTTCAATAGCGAATGTGTATTGTGTACGTATGTACATGTGTAAAGTGGACGTGTGAACAGGGTAATGTGTACTTGTGTACAGTGTGCATATAGGGCGGTATGCCGGGAGGCATTTGCGCGAGTGTCACTCGAATTCAGGAGCCCTGCGCGGCCATTGTTCCGCCTCGACCCAGTTGCACCGGCACAGTTCACCAAAGCTCAATAGGGTTGACACGCTGGATAAAAAATCAGGACAAGGACATTGAAAAGTCAACGATAAATCCTAATAGTATCACTATAAAAACCTTTGACTGTACCCTTGTGAAACTCAGGGAAAGATTATAAATCTAATGACCATACTCGTCAAAACTGTCCTTAGTCGAGAATAAATTTATATACAACCAACTTATTGGTATATCCTTGATTGAAGAGATCCTTAAGACATTAAATACTCTATTTCAATATTATTTCTTCATTTTTAAATAACTTAATAAACAAAGTAAAGTCATTACCTCTTTACAAGTTTTAAATCAATATTTATCATGTGCTTAGCGCAATAACGTAATTTTCCATTACCTAGATATCCAGCAAAAAACTATCGAGGTTAAAAAAATGTTCTCTAAATGAGAATACTTACATAGCAAAAAGGACGTAAATAATCAGTAGAATGGGATATATTTACATTCAATATATAAGTTTTAATTTATTCAAATTAAAGAATTTAAAAAAAAAACATGTCCGAGATAAAAGTTGGCAACCCTAATTTCAAGGCCTCCGTTGTTTGTGATATCCAAATAGAGTGCACTTTCCATATACACACTACAGAGAGAACACAAAAGAGCACAGAGTAGCTACAGATAGAAAGATGTAGATACATTTCTTTTCTTTGTGCCAGTCCGGCGACCTTTGCTTTGCTGTTAACAATCACAATAGAGGAAACTTGTTCACATAGAAAATTGTTCATTTGTATAATTTACTTTCAGTTTTCATTGTCGAAACATACACAGCCTACTTTTATTGGTTTTTAAAGACGATGTTTAAGTACGATCATACATTTGCAATGTAACCCACGCAATATTTACATTTGCAAAAGTAATTTTGAGCACTGCCACATAATTAACATTGCTTTGGGAGTAAAAGGGATTCCAAAGCGATTCGATGTGTAAACACAAACGTAATAAATTAGGGTCAGCGGCGGGCTATTTCGGGAATACCGTTTTGTGACCTTTCCGTTTACAGAGTTTTGTTTTCTTTCAACATTTACGAAAAGTATAAAAAATATAATAATTTAACTTAAATGGTAATCAGAAAATATGATATTTAGAGTAGCTTTTATAAATATACTAGCTGTCGCCCGCGACTCCATCCGCGCGGAATAAAAAAACTTAATTAGTAACCTTTGTGTTCTTTCAGATTATATTCTAAATATAAGCCAAATTTCATCGAGATCCATGCAGCCATTTAAGTGAAAACATTCACTGCGCTTTTATGATATGTATTAGTAAGAGTCCGAAAATTTTTTGTTGAGAAAATTGGTGTTGCTAGTTTTTACTTCAACCCTTTCAGATTATACCAAGACTGTTTACATTTCCGGTAAAACATCGCAGAATATGTTAAGACAACATTAACATATAAAATAATTACATTGTATTGTAAACAATACGTACAAACAATATGAAGCAAAATAAATACGTTCACAAGACAAAACTAATAACTTGAATGAAATATTTTAGTCTTATAATTTCATTAAGGATAATACATCGGTAACACAATGTACTTCATTTAAAGGATTAAACACCCTATATAGGCTTAAATGTTGTTTTGTATAAAACTTAATTAAAAACGGCTAAACACGCACGTATATTCGTCCGGTGGCGGCACCGACTAGTTTCGAGCCTATCGGGCGCTAGTCGGTGCCGCCACCGGACGTTTAGCCCTTTTTATATAAGTTTAATGGTCTCGTTACTGCACTAGCCTTGATTTTCTATACAAATCTACACAGTGAGATATTGTTGTCAGCCAGTAACAGAAATAGATAAAGAAAAATCACATATGTATTTTCGTAAGTAAGCAAGATGGGCGTTTGCGGTACTATTAGTTTGTCACCCCTGGCTGCAGTTGTTCGCTTACCTCCTGGTTGCATTGCGAGCAGAAGTCGTGCCGGCAGGTGGGACAATGCGCAGGACTTGCGGCCCGCACCGTCACCACGGTATCGCAGCCGGCGCGAGGGCAGAACGCGCGGCTCACGTCCATTGATACCTCTGGAATAAATACCAAAATTGTAAACATTACACAAACAAATTGTGACCTACATTCTTTTTTTTTTTAATAGGTGATCACCAACGGCCATGACGTCCATAACAAGACGAACTGCAACTGACTTTGATGCAGGTCACACACGCTACGGTTTGACTAATGTAACCTAACGTGTGTAACCTGCATAAGAATCTTCTATTGTTAAGAGATGACCTTATTGATATAAAAATCCTAAACCTTAGTCTTTTAATTCTTAGCTTCCATTTTAAATTTTAACCGCAATGCACTTCAAAACTTCTTTACTATGTAATTTAACCACCTAAGCCAGTAAAGACTAAATAAGAAACACGTAGTTAATGCAAGTGCAATAGAGGACGAAGTCACGGCCGAGCGTTGCCTCGACTGCGTTGTCATCCGGTGCCGGCTATCTTGTCTATCATAAGGCATGTCTATAATTAATATAGATTTATAGAGCGCAAAATTGTGTATCCCGACATTTATTACCTTGTAACAAAGTAACAATAAGGAGAGAGGATAATTGTAGCTGTGATAAAACTAAGCTTATTTTTTACAGTCATTTAAACTCTTCTAATTTTCTAATTACCAAAGAGGTATTATGGTTTAAGCTTTGACTGCAGTACCAAAATACTTCATCCCATTAACCCAATTACTCACAATGCAGATTTCAGTTTTAGCATTAATTTCTCACACTGTGACTACATTTTCAGCCACATTTCATAACAATTAAAATGTATTAGAACAAGTACGGACTCCTAAAATGTAATTACGTGCGTTATTGAGACTTAATTTTAGTTCTGTTATCCTTCCCACCCTTTTTTTATAAGGCAGTGAATATTACAGAAGGGAGGCCGCAGAGCCGGGGGGGAAATATATTATGTGTGTCCCCTTTTCCTTCGATTAAAACTAGGCAAGGACAGTGATCTATTCGCTATTTCGGCGAACTCAAGAGGCTGGATTCTCGTTTGCAACTTTATAATTTTTTTTGATACCGGTTTGTTAACCGGTAACAATGAAAATCCATTGCGAAAAACCTAATTTTCAGAAATAATGAGGTTTTTGTATAATTTAAAACAATGAAAACATGGGTTAATTGATAACTTAAGTGGGTATCAAAAAACTCACTGAACTTTGAATACTTTCGTTTACTGCGTGGGATAAACAATAACCTTGTAATTAAACAATGACTCCAACTTCTTTTGTAAAGTGAAAGTTTACAACAATGACACCTACCGTTTAGACGTAGCAACTGCGCATATTAGTGACGCATACAATTAACTTACCGTGGGTTTCCGAGACCAAAATACCCTTTTAAAATATATTGTTATCTCGTTTTTGTCAAAGGTAATGACAGGGATTGCCTTTAAGCAGAGATTTTGGTCTTGGAGACCGCTTATATTTTAATTATTATTTGAGGTGTTGTTTACCTTTTCACATCGTGGGTTTCGGAGACCAAAATCCTCGTTTAAAACTTGTTATTATCTCTGTTTTCATTCTGTCAGAAACCCGCGATTAGCTAGTATATAATTTGAACAGAGCTATTTAAACCATCCCTGTCTTATATAAACAAAATGCAAAGACGTACTCTTTACTCTATCTTTCATTTAACAAAAAAAAACCTGATGTCTCCTTTTAATAATCCTCATTTACATAACGTTTCGTTTATATAAGAACGTGTAAATGTTTTTCATTACTATTGCATGCTAATTGTACGTGATACAGCCGGTAAAGAGGTGGACGACCTTTAATGTAAAAGCCTCTAAACGAGATAACATGTAAAAAAACCTTAACGTACAAAATAATTACAATAATATACATTAAATTGCACTGTCTGTTTGTAATACAGGTAAAAAAATGATTCGCACACATAACGAGTTTGCGTAGCTGATAACGAAAAATATTTTTTTTTAGAATTTTTGTGTGTATGTCTGTCCGCAAAGACGCGTTTGATCCGGATAATTACCGGAACAGTTGGTCCGATTTTGGCAAATCTTGCACGCGAGTATGTTAGCCTACTTTTCAATTCTGCGCAGACGAAGTCGCGGGCGACCGCTAGTTAATTCGAACCTGTTATTCTAGTAACCCCGACTCAGTACGTAAAAATTAATCGTTAAAAATTATAAACCAGGAAATTTCAAATTACGATAGTAAGTGATAAAAAATGCAGAAAAATGTCTCGGTTATCAGGAAACGGAAGAACGAAGTCAACCTTTATAAGTGTCCGATTGTAAGGTCAATGTCAGATCGTTGTTATATTAACCTTTTTTTAAAATATGATCGACAACACAAAGGAACCACAGAGCAAAGCGATAGACACGACAACAAAGAGAAAATGGAATTTGCTTGTTTGGTTACGAGATTTATCAGCTGCTGAACTAATTCATGCCTTCATATCAAAATTAGGTTAACTTTCAAGGAGTATACTAAAGGTTTGATGAAAGCAGACTTTAAATTATAGTATTATATCATAAATGCAAATGTTTTGAATGGATGGGTATTTGTTACAAGGTAGAACTTTACAACGGATCTTGCTAGAATTTATCATAGATGAACATAGTCTGGAACAATACATAGGCTACTAATTAAGTTATTTTAATTATCCTCGAAAGGAGTTGCGGGCGACATTTAGTCTTTGAATTAATTCCACTAACTCCTCTTTACGGCGTGTATTTTATTTCTATTAGGACAGCAACTAGGATCACATAGACGCGCAGTTGCTTTGATTAAGCGCTCTAATAATCAGCAAAGCGCCACGCCACGTAACTAGGTGACTCCCGTGCGGTTCACAGGGTTAATTTCAACTTTATGAATTCATACCTATAATATTCTAGTACACTTGAGAGTCAAATTGTGATCACTAATTGCCACGCTCCGGTTACCACGATATCGTGCGACTGACACAGGGAGTCAACTCCCCATTCTCATAATTAAAAGAAATCAAATTTAAATCCAAATTAATTAACGTTTGGGTTTAAATTCGTTTGAATACTGAATTTAAATATTTACCGTCTCGTGCGTTTACAATGCAACTAAAGCATTTCAGAAAGGGGTTAACAGTGCGCCACCTGGGCTTGTCAAATTTAACAACTTCTTTCATCTTCTATTATACTTTAAAAAAACATACCTAAATGCTGCCAATATTCGAAAAAAGTGAAACAATAAACAATATTTTTTTACTGAATAATGTTAAATAAAAAAATCGTTTGGGAGAGTAAAAACATCGCAAAGAACGTTTTCACTAAAAATTCTCTTTGTATACGAAGTGACGTCAACTTTGATACCACCGTATACGTTGTAAAATATTTCATAATTTAGTCTCACTCACTCGGAAATATCGCGATGCTTTTATTTCTTTGAATTGGGCATTTCCCTTGCGTCAACTTTTATTTGAAACATCTCATAATGACGAATGTACTCGTATAATTATATCTAATAGCTGGATGAAGGTAAGACAAAGATTTACATTCGGGTTTTTCTTAGGGCGGTATTCCACCAAAATCGACGTACATGTATGTAGATTAGGTTTAGGAAATCTATGGTCTCTACCTACCCGAGTTATGAGCGTTAGTACTTTTTCTTTTCTTCTCTGTAAACAGTACACCGATATATTTTTAAATAATCAATAAAAATAGTCACTAAAATCATATTACTAAAAGATTTTTGAAAGTTTAACTTCCATCTCCAATATTAAATTATTACCGTGGTATTTCACTGGTGTAATCGTACCGAAACTGTCGAAGAAACAAAAATAGTTTCATCCTTTCGGTTTCTTTTAGAGAACTGATACAATGTTTTTGGACTTAGTTTTCTGTGGTGGAAACGTACGGTTACGAAACTGAACAAAGAGATCCCAGTATTATTAAATACCTACAGATATACGTCTTCAATTAAAATGTAGTATTGAATTTTCTTCTACAAATTGCAAAGGCTTCAGTAACCTTATCTAAACTGAGGGAAATCCCACAAACGTGAGCTCCGACGTAATTGATTCAAAATAAACAGTTCAAAGAGAAAATAAAATGTATTTAAAAACAAATATAGAAATTCAATCGCAAATATGTTATTTAAGTAAAAAAAAACGGCACGTTCCGAGTTAAAAATAGACTTTTTATGAGACTTTACGATTTTGTTATTATTTTAATTGCCAATTAACTTCGGAAATTCCTATCAGTGATTTCAGAGAATCCTAAATGTCAGGTGAGAGGGGAATACCTAAATGATGTACGTGGAGAACGTAAAAGATTAAAATTAAATTTTAAAAACAAAAAAAGATACATTTGCACTTTAAAATATTTGCAACATTTGACGTATCCTTGAGGCAAAGGATATTGTATTGGTCCGGGAGTTCTACCACAAGTAAGCCTTAACGGTTAGTTTCAACTCCCTAAAAATCTACGAAATTATATTGCCTGGCATTGTGTTTGAATGATAAAGAACGTATGTTGGTGTACAGTTATTATGTTGGTAACACTGTCCATTGTTCTAAAAATAAACTATTTCATTTTAATATTGCAAAATATTTATTTTAAAGTTGGCACATGTTTGCATTTGCGCGTGTGAACTGCTCAACTGCAACTGTTTCAAGTCGCAATTGTTCGCCGTTGAATTGAATCGTTCCTTTGTGGTTACCATTATTCGCTTTTATGAGTGTTTTTTTAAGCAAATTTCAAAGGAAAACGTAACTATTATAAATGCTTGCAGCATGCATGATGTTGCAAATTATAGAAATAGTGATGATATTAGAATTTAAGTACTATTTTAAATTAAATGAATTATTTTTTATTAGAATTAGATAAGAAAATATCTACTCCGTATATCATGTTAAGTGACCTAAGGACTCTATTAAGTGCTATTACTAAAACTTGCTGTGCCTTGCGACTTCGTCCGCACGCAATTAAAAAAACTTATTAGTAGCCTACATGGTCTTCCAGATTATGTTCTACATTTATGCAAAATTTTAGGGAGATCCGTTAAGCCGTTAATCCATGCAAACATCCAAACTTCTGCATTTATAATATTAGTCATCATCATCAGCTCACTATACGTCCCCGCTGAGGAGCTCGGAGCCTATCCTAAAATAGGAGTTACTATGCCATAGTCCCAGTGCGGGTTCATTGACATCACACATATCTTTGAATTTCTTCGCATTTTATAATATTAGTAGGATAGTGTAAATTAAAGCAGGAGCAAAGTATTAATATAGGAATGTATGTGATTAACTAACCATGGTTTAGACGGAACCTGAGATGCTTCTGTACCAAGGAGTAGTCGAGGAGGGCGGAGATCTCATCGATGTAGAGCGCTGCACCCACACGGCACGATGCATCCGGGCACGATACCTCGTACGCACCATTGCACACTTCAAACTCCACGTATGCCTTCATACACTGAAACAAAAAAAAGCTAGAGTCAATTTTTTAAGCACTGACCTATTAAAATGGATTGGCTATAAATCGTAGTATTTTGTGCCTATTTGATTTTCGACATTTTAACTGATTAACATACCATTGTACTTTTGTGTGCCCTAAGACTTTTTCCTTTTACAAGATTATGGAATAACTTTTAGAAATTTTACCTAAAAATAACTTTCTCTTTAAGTACTAAATTATTAAGACATTCCCTTTAAATGTAACTTTTATTGCCTTTCATTCAAATAGATTGTGTTAAGTAGATTTTTATGTTTTCAAAATGGAAGTAAAACCACATCAGATAACACAATGTATAGTTGTTTATTGTCTTTAAATATAAACATACTTTCAACTAAAATTACAATATTAAAAAAGTGATAAAACTAACAATGAAAAACTTATTTTATAAAAGTTTGCGTGTTTACATATTATTTTATAGCTATGTGTTCTTCCAGACTATGCTTTATATGTATACCAAATTTCAGCGAGATCCGTTCAGTCTTTCTGGAAATACTTTTAAACAAACATCCATCCATCTATCCATCTAAACATTCGCATTTATAACATTAGTAAGATTGATTAATAAAAATTGATGCAATATTTTAAAACAAAAGTCGCTAATACTTTCTAGATCATGCTGTACGCTTTAATTCCAAGTAACCGTATGTAACAGCCGCAACAACCTTACAAAAACATGCCATCCCTTATATTCCCTTCGAAAAAAAAGAAATAGCAATACAGTTCTGTACACTTCGGTAATACAAGCCATAGATTAAAATTTCAATGTATTTCAAACACAAACATTTAAATGAAATTAAACCCAGTAGCGGAGTTAGGGAAGGGCCCGGTGGTGAGACCGCCCAGGGCGCTTGGTAAAATTGGGCGTCGCAGACCCTAGTGTCAAGTGATATAAAGGAGTGCCTTGTATGTCCCATAAGACCCTATTCGAAGTTTTCCCCCGACACCAAAAAAGATGGCGTCGTAAAAATCTCGCCCTGGGCTCCAGAAATTCTGAAACCAGTCCTGATTATATCTAATCAAACTTAAGATGGAAGAGCCTTATAATAATTATCTTTATACAGACCTGAATCAAGTTTATTTCTCATCTATATAGAAAAGTTTAATTAAAATGAAATAGATGATAAATTACAGGGGGTAGTTTCCACCCTCCACCCTACAGTATGAGCGCAAACTACTCCTTTAATTAAATATTAACAACTGTCAGCAAGTACCGTATAAAATGTAATTAAATTTCACTGTAATAAAAATTAATAATTTTTTCACTGTGAAAGCAAGTGAATAACGTTTATCGTTCGTCAATATTATTTTATAATACTATTCTATTAGAGCGTCGATGGCTCAGGAGTCAAGACCTTGACTTGCAATCTGCACATCCTGGCTTCGAATCCCACCATTTACCATTGTGTCTTTCGATTTCCGATTTGCATATGTACATTCATCTGACGTTCTTACTAATATATCTGAGAAGAAATTCAAAGATATGTGAGAAGTCAACCCGCACTTGCCAAGCGTGGTTGACTACCGCCTAGTCACCCCTAACTTAGGGTAGACTCCGAGCCCCTCGGAGGGGACGTATAGTGGACTATTCTATTTAAATTAGTACTCAAAACAAAAAATAAATTATATGAGTCAAATGATTGTTCAATAAATGAACTTTAGCATTTTATCATAACTATATATAATATATTATTTAAGATTAAGTTGGGTTCTAGAGGCTGTGACTCATGTTTTGTTCTATATCTAGGTATATGGACAGAAATCAAAGTTTTTCATCGGGCCCAATGAATTGCTGCCGTACTATTAGGTACTCTACTAAATCTACACTAAGTAAACTGACGACTCTGAGTATGGCTAGTGGAGTCTTTATAAATAACATTTAAGTATGATTAAATTAATCTTCATTTGCATTCATTGTTACGTTTATAAGAAAAAGAACTTGAACGTTTAATTTTAATTAATTCTTGGCATACGTATTACTGAAGTGTCATAAGATCGAAGGTCAACTATTGGCCTAGAACTTTGATTACGTGCGTCCAATTTTTTTATTAATTCAATTGATTATTCAACAAAAGACGAACCGGTCAAACGACCCTTTAAAATTTATAAAGTAAATTATATTTCTATATCGTAAAAAAAGTTTATAACTTATAAATATATTAGCTGTCGCCCGCGACTCTGTCCGCGAAGAATTAAAAGAAAAAGTAATATGTAGCTTATGTTTTATGCAAAATCTATGCAGCTCTTATGGACATACCTTCAAACATACATCCATCCATCCATCTAAACATTCGCATTTATAATATTAGTAAGATAAGTAGGAAGATTAAGACCAGCAATGTGCAATATCCATCCATAGTCAAAGAAATAATATCTCCTAGCTTATTCGTCTCGTCAAATAAAGCAATTGCATATTTTATGTGGAAGCAATCTCGCGGAATGAAATAGTAGCTATACATCACTCTGAATTATTAAGAACATGAACAAAACCCCCAGAGTGTTATAACAGATTGGAAATTCAAGTTTAATGTGACGTCAGCAAAATATGATTTATAGCATGACTAGCAGTAGCCCGCAACTTCGTCCGCAAGGTTACAAAAAAAACTTAATTAGTAGCCTACGCGTTCTTCCAACCTATGTTCTATATGAATACCAAATTTCATCATCCATCCGTTTTGGAGACACCTTTAAACAAACATCCATGCATCCATTTAAACATTCGCATTTATAATATTAGTAAGATAGAGAAATATACTAGAAATAATACACTAACTGTAGCCCGCAACTCCGTCCGCAGAATTAATGAACAGACTATGTGTTCTTCCAGATTATGTTCTAATTTCATCCAGAACGATTGAACCGTTCCGGAGATAACTACTAACAAACATCTATTTTTTTTACAACAGAAGGGGGCAAACGAGCAGCGAGAACACCGAGGTGTTCAACGACGCCCATGGGCATCAGCAATACCATAGGAACCGCAGAGGCCTTTGAGATGGTGATACACTCGCTTCTTGAAGCACCCTAAGTCGTAGCGGTATCCATTCAAACATTCGCATTTATAATTTTAGTAAGATTTGTTTTTCTAACTGAGCAAAGCTTGGATAAATAGCTAGTATAACATGCAATTACTTCTGCTTCTATTAAATATAATCCACATATGAATATGTATTTTTTACGTAACATATTTTACATGTTGACTATATTAATTATATGATTGCCAATGTCTTGTTCACCTTGACTCTTGCAAATTATTGTTTACGTTTGAGTAATTAATAAATTGTCTATGATAATTTTTTATTAACGACATCGACAATTTTATAAAGTGGAAAATAAAAAAGAACACATTCATTAATTTCGATTGTTACTCATTCAACTTGCTTACATTTGTGTCAAGTTAGAATTATTTACGTTGACCTTAACATTATTCATTTCGTTCTCATTAATTAGACATAATTACTAGTATCTTGAAAAGCAAAAAATTGCAGTTAAAACATTTTTAACAAC
Organism: Papilio xuthus; assembly: GCF_000836235.2. Classification (NCBI taxonomy): domain Eukaryota; kingdom Metazoa; phylum Arthropoda; class Insecta; order Lepidoptera; family Papilionidae; genus Papilio; species Papilio xuthus. The sequence goes on from NW_013531704.1 coordinate 6,677,847, forward strand.
TTTTGAAGTTATATAAAAACGGCTAAACACTCACGTATATTCGTCCGGTGGCGACACCGACTAGTTTCGAGCCCATCGGGGGCCCTTCACCTAACTAGTAGAGAAACCTCTTTGGGCGAGAAAAATAACGTGGTCCCGCTCTCGCTCATCCCGGTGCGACTGCTTGCCTAGACTTTCTGATTTATTCTCTGCATAATTTATCTTATTTTGTCGACTTTCCTTTCATTATCTCCCCTCAATAATATTTATTATAATATCGTCATATCACGTTAAATAAACTTATACAACGACACATTTTACTATAAAATAATTCTATAATGGAAAAGGTGTTTACTAATTTAGTGATGACAATAAAAATAGAACATTGAAATTTCTATGTAAACAAAGATAAAGTATACAAATTACGGAGATGTGTGCACTTGACATTTGAAAGAAATGCGGTCTTGAGGAAAAAAACGAGTCGCGAGTCGATCTCGGAAATAGCTATTTAACGGCCAGTGTCACGGCGCTACGTACAGATTTAGAACGACGCTGTATAATTAGCAAACGCTTCGAAAGTGCGAGAAAAACGGAAAAAAATAATGTCGGGTAACGGAATTAGGAATAGACAAACATTTGTTTTGTTTATTCATGCATATGTACTAAGGAAATTCATCTATCAACCCGAAATAAGCATAACTCAATAGGGAAATGAACACCACCAACACAAACCAGCTCTTGGAAGGAGGCCTGGCTGTATCAATCAACCCATTTTAGCCCAGCCCAGCTCCGCATGGCCTTGCCATGCGGTACACGCTGAGCCTGTGTAGCCCATTGTCGTCATACATATAAATATATATTTGTAATTACTGTGTGATTTGATGTATTTGTGTGATGGCAATAAAGAAGTTTTATTTATTTATTTATTTTAGACAACTTAAGTTTAATTTTTATAAATGCACATACATATTTTCATAACTTCACTGAGACACCTTTTTGCTTTTTAATCTTTGATGTTTTAAAAATATTTTAAATTTTTCGATTCTTCGGCTCCTTTTTGAATCCTTTTTACTAACAAAGTACCAGGACAACATGAACATAGAGAGGCATACTTGATACCGGTTAGTGGGCGTCAGTCGTGCGAATGAACCGGTCCACGTAAAAGGCAAGCGAAAACTTGTACACTCAAAGGTGTGTGGAGTATAGGAACAGATATTCGCATTTGTATGCTTTGCTAAAACCGCTCCACTTTTATGATCGCCTGGTACTTTGTGATGAAAATAAGTTTCATAAGGCACACAATAAAATAAAAATTTCTTTAAAAGGTGAAAAGTATAGGTATATATTATAAGTTTAATTATAAAAGATATATATATATATTAACAAAAAATAATGAAGTCCAAAAGATGTCACCTAAATTATGATGATGATGATTTTGATGTTTTTGTGTATTTTGCATTTACTCAAATACTTCATCCAGGACACAACCCAAAAATAAATCGAGATTAATTTTTTTTGCAAATTTAATATCTCCATTTCCATGGCATTGTATAAAATTTCCATAATTTCCGCAAATACGACACGGCGGCCATAAAGATGCTCTGCAAATAATCTACATTAGGTAACGATCGTATGAACATGTCTGTAGCATCATTACGGACAGTCCTATTGCAACCTACAACTTAATAAAACATTTGATTTAAATAATTTTCATTTACTACAATATTAAGTGCATATAGAAAATTAATCGTAATTTTCACAGCTTCGTGTATAAAGGCAATTCTATGTATTGCCTTGTGCCATAGAAGAAAACCATTCCAATATTGGATGGGATCCAAGAGAAAAATAAGCTTATTTTCTAACATATGACCTGAATGTTAATATATTTGTAGTATAATAAGATGAAATCAATAATTTGATCTAGATATCAAACAAGAAGTAACACAAAGATATATTCATGAACATAACACACGCAATGACTCCGCAAGTGTCTGTAATAGTCTTATGTTTTATAAATTAATGGTGAACCTAAGTTTTGCCAACAATTACGTCGCGATATCGTGATTTGTTTAGCTGTTTTAATGACGTCACAAGTAATGGCACATTGATCGTTTGGAATTGTTTCAAAGCGATAGAAATTATTGTCGTTTTCTTTATTACAAAAAATTGTAAGCTTTCACAAAAGAAACATTATGGTAGTCAAAAGTACTTTAAGAATTTAAAATTTTGCATTCTAATAAACGTTGCTATATGTGTGAAAGAAATAATAATGGTAAATATTGTCCTATTAACTTTAGTTTTTATCGATTTCTTAAATAGAAAGATGTTGTTTAAATATGCGGGGTTAAACAAAATGCACTCGCTTGGTAGCGATTCCATAGCGAACTTCAAAATTTTATGGAACTGACGCGCGTCATTCACGACGTCATTGACGACTTGTCAAAAGTTATTGTCAATTCTATACATTTTTGAAGTTCGTTATGGAGTCGCTTCGTACACAATGCACTTTGTCTAACCCCCTTGAGGAGATCTCGTAATAGGATCCCGTGTCTATTTGTCAAGTGTGGTCACTTTTCTGTACAGGAGGTACATCTTTTAGAGAGTAGGGTGTTGATCGTAATGTCCTGTTTATTGCTAAACGTATAAGTTAAACATATTAGAAGAAATTCAATAGGTTGAATATCTTAATAGGTAAATTAATATCCTCCAAATTTACAGAATATAAGCTAAAATATACACAAATGTAAGTCACTGACCTGTGCATGTAAATGAAGGCAATATAAAATTAATCAGAATAAAGATAGAGAATGGATCTAAGCAAGCATTTGGACATTTATGACCATATTAATTTAAATTTGATAAAACTCATCAATAACATGAGGATGTGTCTTTGAAGGAAGACATTTTAAAACTTTTTTGGACCGCTTTTTTAAAAAAAAAATATTCAAACGTGGCTGACTCAGAGTAACTTAATATTGAAATTTGTTCACCGCACGCAATGTTACGTTTCTTATTGAAGTATAATTTGGTAATAGCTAAAGGCCTATTGTCACGACAATTCTGCATTGACTTTTTAATATTTATGAATCATACTCGACTCCAACATTACATTATGAATTAAAATACTTACATTTATATTTACGTCTCACAAAAAAAGCTAAGGTTTTAGATGAAAATCTTGTGAAAGCTTAGTGTAACGTACAATATTGGAATTTGGAGTCAATGCTTCGAATGCTTCAAAGAAGGTAATAAGATCATTATCATCAGATCACTATACGTAGGTCTCATAGACTAAGTTAAGGTGATTAGGCCATAGTCAACCACGCTGGCCAAGTGCGGGTTGGTTGACATCACACATATCTTTGAATTCCTTCTCAGATATGTGCAGGTTGCATCACGATGTTTTCCTTCATCGTAACAACTTAGGCCAAATGTGCATTTGTAAATGGAAAATCACATCGGTACATTGCGGGATTCGAACCCAAGACATGTAGATTACAAGTGAAGTGCTTAAAAGTTATTAGGTGTTCGTATGTAAACATCGTTTATTTCCTGCAACAACTATAATAATAAAAAAATGTAGCCTACAAATTGCTTCATTACAAACGCACCATGACAATGTTATCACGCAGAGCAAACATTTTGATTCTTTATAAAACGTCTTATCAAATCACTTTTTGTCAGAATAACAAATCTGAAGACCTCCAATATAACAAAGATATATTTATAAAGGTTTAGACTCAATGCCAATGTACAAAACTTTATAACAAGTTGCCGCCTGCGATTCTGTGTCATATAAAAAATTGTATATACCATATGTGTTCTTCTAGACTAGGTTCTACATCTATGTCAAATTTCATCAACTTCCGTTCAGCAGTTACAGAGATATCTTTTAACAAACATCCCTCCGTACATCCAAACATTTGCTTTTTCAATACTAGTAACATAAAAAGATGATTATTTTTAAAGTAAATAATTAAAATTATTTTATTTATTGTAATCATTTTCCTGTTTATTGCGTACATGTTTTTACAATGTTTCGTCGAATGCTTCGTTCAAAAATACATAAAGCACGTACTTCGTATAATGGCCTATTTTAAAAGTCTGATAGTCTGATCGTATAGTAATGAGGGTCCGGCGGGTACAAGACTTACAAATAACCTATTATAATTTTTATACAAATCCCGATGTAAACGTATTCATGTTGACTGCTGAGCTGTGCGTTTTCATTGTCGAAATATAGTATAAAAACATGTTATTAAGCCTCTCATTATATTCGAAGAGAGACATAAATAAATCAGTATTTATGCGTCATTCATCTTGTATATTATACAGTTGTTATTTTTGAAGCCTGTATCTTCCCTATCCTACGACGTGCTCTAAATATTCTCATCATCATCAGTTCACTAAACGTCTCCCCACTGAGGGGCTCGGAGCCTTTTTTTTCAGAGGGGAATGCTTTATGCATACTCCGCGCCCCGGGGGGGACGCGGTAGTTATGTGGGATTCTCCTCCATAGCGGAGGCGTACCCACTAAACCGATCTGTTCCTCCAACGCATCGGGACGAGACCACGGGCACGCTTTCGCTCTCGTCCGCGGCTGAGGGGCTCGGAGCCTACCCTAAGTTAGGGGTCATAGTCAACCACGCTGGCCCAATGCGGGTTGGTTGACTTCACACATATCTTTGAATTTATTCGCAGATATGTGCAGGTTGTTTTCCTTCATCGTAAGAAATTCTAAATATCCTAACATAGCCTAATAAACATCAGTCCAATTGTTTAAGGTAAACGTTTAAACACATTCAAACTTTATAAAGGTTATACAAGCAATAACCTTACTAATATTATAAATGCGAAAGTTTAGATGGACGGATATTAGTTATAAGGTATCTCCGAAACAATTCAACAAATTTTGATGGCACATATGTATGACATAGTCTGGAAGAACGTATAGGCTAGTAATAAGTTTATTTTAATACAGTGCGGACGGAGTCGCGGGTTATTGCTAGTACAGTATAAAAAAAGCAAACATCTTGTAGCAATGATCCATAAACACATCGTTCAAGTTTGATTTTTTTTTAAACTTGTTAAAAACATATATTTTTTCATGTCACGTTTGACATTCAATATCTTGGTAATTTAAACTTGTTCATATTTGTTTAGGCTAAACCCGTTTTTTATATAAATGTTTAAACAAGAATTATAACATGATTATCATATGCTTATTAATAAATCGGAATATTTGGCTTTCAGAAATTAATTATCAATTTGATTTGATACTATTATATTTTAACACGAATCTTAGTCTATTATTTTTTAACCTTTTCATCGCCGTCAATAAATTAAGATCAGGATGACCGTTTGTCAAATACTTTTACACAAAACAAATACCGGTCAATTTATTGTTGCTACTCAATACGTACTTATTATAATATTCAAACACTAGCTGTCGCCGGCGACACCCTCCGCTTGGAATTAAAAAAAAACTTAGTAGCCTATATGTTCTCCCAGGCTATGTCTATGCCAAATTTTAACAGTTCTGGAGATAACTTCCATCAAACATCTAAACATTCGCATTCACATCTTATATATAAAATTCTCGTGTCACAATTTTCGTTCCAATACTCCTCCGAAACGGCTTGACCGATTCTCATGAAATTTTGTGACCATATTAAGTAGGTCTTAGAATCGGCCAACATCAATTTTTAATCTCGCGCGGACGGAGTCGCGGGCGACAGCTAGTTATTAATATAGCTTGTGGGCTCTACTATAGGGTTGCTGGAGGAGAAGCTATTGGTGGTGCCAATTGTATATACATGTAGTCGTCTTTGTCTTTATCAAAAGGAATGAAAGAGATGTTAATACAATTGTCAATGCATTCGAAACTTACTGTTAACAATAAAATTTGCATGGCACTGTATAATGACGTCACGTCACGACCAACAGTCGAGAGCGTTCAGTTAGAGATTGTGCGCGTCAAGCGTCAGGCTCTAATCACTTGCGAATATTCGCGACAGATCGATAAGTGATGCTGTTGTTTATCTACCGCAACTGAGAAAAACAAATTATTATTGACTTGTGTGCACATTTGCGTGATATAATAATTATTTAATGTAATTCTATACGATAAGATACACTAATCAGACATTTAATAAAAGAACATTTAATAAAATTTTGGATGGATGGATTTTTGTTAAAAGGTATCTCCAGAACGGCGGCATAGATATCGCTACAATTTGTCATAGATGTAGAACAAAGTCTGGAAGAACACATATAACTAAGTACTTTATAATACCGTGCGGACGACAACTAGTTTGACATTAAAAGTAAATGAAGTACTGAATTAAAAAAAAGATACTAAATAAGAAGGATTGTCTTAGAACGTTGCATATTTATCGCTATCCTGATACTTCCCATACTAAAGAGAGCTCATGTTTCATGTAATCCCCATGCGCAAATAGTTTGGAGCCTTCATCTTTCGTATTCAAAAGTACAAGTCAAAACAGTTTGTATTTTATCATCATCTCATCATCAGCTCACTAAATATCCCCACCGAGGGGCTCGGAGCCTACCCTATGATAAGGGTGATTATGCCACAGTCAACCACGCTGGCCAGGTGCGGGTTGCTTGACTTCACACATATCTTTGAATTCCTTCTCAGATATGTGCAGGTTGCATCACGATGTTTTCCTTCACCGTAAACACGTTGGATAAATGTACATATGTTAATCAGAAATCGAAAAAAACATTGGTACATGACGGGACGAACCCAGGACCTGCAGATTGCAAGTGCTTAACCACTGAGCCACCGACGCTCTGTATTGTATACAAAAGAATAACTCACATGTATTACATAAATAGTTATATGTTAGTAAATAAGGAAATCGGATACAACAGACGTGACTCGAATGCGACTTGTTCAAACCAAGTCTATTAATTGACCCAAAAACTTCCTTAATAAGGATATTAAAATTCAATTCACATCATTAAAATAATAAGATACATAAATAAATAAGTATATTTGTTTTAAGGTAGATTTCCACTGTCGTAAGCCGTTTACAAAAACATATGTTTATTCTTTTGTTAATTTTACTAAAAAAAAAAAGAAATCAAATATAAGGATGGTTTAATTATTAAGAAATATTTAATTCTGACCATAAGTCATGGAATATTCCTTTTAATAGTCTTTTAACGTGAATGAGTTTTTTTCCATTTTATTCAAGCGAAAATCTAGTTCTTTTTGGAATACATTGTTTAAAAATTAATATATGTAGTTTGCTGCAAAAAAAACGTACAAATAAATAAAATATGAAGCGACCCAACGGAAATGTAAGCGCTCGGAAAGATATTGAAAATACTTTTTTATTAATATTATTCGGGATTTATTCAAAAAGTAACCCAAGGGGACAATTTTATACGAATATATAATGATAAGTTGATCGCTTGTCTTTGTTTTTATTATACGGACGCAGACATATTAAGGAAAGAATCGAAAAATATATATCGTACGTTATATACAAACTATTTGACTTGCTTATCACGTCTGTTTAACATTGAATACATTTGACTGGACGTCATAAGAACACCTGGTACTTTAGTATTACAAAATATACAAAATTTTAAAAAAGAACACAGCGTCGGTGGCTCAGTGGTCAAGCACTTGACTTGCAATCTGCAGGTGCTGGGTTTGAATCCCGCCATGTACCAATGTGTTTCGATTTCCGATTTGCATATGTACATTTATCCGATGTTCTTACGGTGAAAGAAAACATCGTGATGCAACCTGCACATATCTGAGAAGTAATTCAAAGATATGCGTGGAGTCAACCAACCCGTATTTGGCCAGCGTGGTTGACTATGACCTAATCACCCTTAACTTAGGGTAGGCTCCGAGTCCCTCGGTGGGGACGTATAGTGAGCTGATGATGATGATGAAGAAGAAAAGAACTAAGGATTGAATTTACTGGCATTAATTTGTAATTTTCATATTAACTGCCGCATTCAAAATCTTTAAAGTTCCCTTAGTGTAGATTTTGTATTAAAAATCTAGACTTCGGTTCTTTGTGACTTCAGCCATATGACGCCCACTGCTAGACATAAGCCTCCCATAAAGTTCGCCACGATTACCGGTCCTGTGCTACCTGCATCCAGGATACTCCCGTAACCTTGACCAAATCATAGGTCCATCTTGCGACTAATTACCTACAATGCGTGTGGCAGTTAATTTACACATTTTACGACCAGTTTTCTTGTTTTATAGTATACTGCCATTATTAAATATCGTAAGAAGCAACCAATAGTCTGAATTATTCTAGAGTGGTTGACTTTTTCGCTTCCTGTACATGTCTTCCTAGGGTCAATAACACGCACTAACGGATCTGGGGTCTATACGATAAACTGCCATTTGAAGAGGTCGCAGTTGGAACTCGCAACGTTTGTTTCTGAGACCGAAATCTTTGTATAAAACATCTATCATGTCAGAAACACGCGATTAGTGTTTTGTTATGTTTAATGATGTTTCTTATTACCTAAGAATATTGCTATTGTTAATGGATTCTACTTAAATTTTAAACTTCCTGGCTTTTTTTTTTTTTTTAGATTAAAATATAATTTCGGTATCCTTGCCCTAACAAGCCGTGGTATTGATTAAAAAAAAATTAGAGCACATTAGTTAAACGAGTCACGCCACTCACAAACTGTCGCTAAGCACAATACAAGAGTATATGCTAATTAGTTAACAAAGTATAAACTTATGGTCTAGTATTATAGACTTTACATAGTTCAACTAAATTGGCTCGTTACTTATACGACACCGACTGTTGCCGACCAAAAATGTAATGCAACATATACCAATTTTCTCGAATTATGTTTGATTAGTGACACATGAAAAGACTGACAAGGACTGACATATACGATACTATTTCCACATTAGGTACTGTCTAAATCCCGCACCATAGGACCACACATAGTTCATTATTCATCAGCTCACTATACGCCCCCACCGAGGGCTCGGAGCCTACCCTATGTTTCGGTGACTAGGCCATAGTCAATCTCGCTGGCCAAGTGCGGGTTGGCTTCAGACATATCTTTGAATTTCTTCTCAGATATCACAATTCAGTGGTAGCATGCACGTCTGCCACACATAGTAACACGTGCCAATTTCAATTAAATTACAATAACTTTTTATCGACAAATGTATGTACTATCTTTGACATTATAAATTACGTAATTCAAATGTGTTACAGGCTTAATATGTCAGAGCACGAGATAATCGCTACATGTGGCACAAGCCGAGATAATTGCGGTCTCAATTAACTACGACTCGAACCGACACAAAAACAACCGGGCCAATAACATCGATACATGTTTACCAAAGACATTAGACATTGAGTAAAAAACTATTTATTATGGCAGGCCTACTCAATCACTTGAACAATTTTAAGATGTTAAGTGTCCTGTATTCGTATTGATCATAAAATATGTTTTTTAATCTATTTTTTTTTTAACTTAACGGGGAAAAACGAGCAGCGGGAACACCGAGGTGTTCAACGACGCCCATGAACATAAGCAATACCAGAGGAACTGCAGATGTGTTGCCGATCTTTCAGATAGTGATTATTAGCAGATTTTTGTCAATTTACTAATATTTCTTTAACCATTCCAACTAAGCTCTAGAGCTAAACCATATCCTAGCACAAGCCTAGGCTTGTGCTAGGATATGGTTTACGACAATAGTCGAATGGCGGGATTGGAACCCCCGACCTCGTGGTCGGAAATCCGTACCCTTAACCATTAGGCTATTAACGCTTCAATTTGATACGATTAAAAGTAGCTTTTATAGAATTTTAAAACACAATAGAAAATTGTTTATAATTAGAAACTACGTAGAATTGTGGGACGATTGCCATTTTGCTCATCGGCAATTTCTTGAATTTCAACGACTCTAGACTTTTCTTATCAATTACCTAGAAATTGTTATCCCACGCCACGATCCAGACAAGGTTTTTAATGTAGGCGGTAACGCCCTCTTGTGGGCGTTTAAGACCTTCAGTCATTAAGATGCAGTAGTGGTGTCATTGACAAATTATAAATAGATAGTCTGAACAAAAATGTACTTTAAAATTATTATTGTTTAAATATAATCTACTAGCTATCGCCCGTGACTCCGTCCGCGCAGAATTAAAATGAAACTTAATTAATAGCCTATGTGTTCTTCCAGACTATGTTCTACATCTATGCCAAATTTCACCGAGAACCATACAGCCGTTCTGGAGATGCCTTCAAACAAACATCGATAAAAACATTCGCATTTATAATATTAGTAAGATAGCTGTCTTTGATCAGTGACAATTCACTATTTTTATTAAAAAAAAACAAAACACGATCGAAAGATTCATTAAAACATAACATTTAGAAAACAATAAGATGTTTTAAAAACATAACGTGTTAAGAATACGATAGATTTAGTAGAGAATTAATCGATCACAAAATAGTACAAGAACTAATGTCAAACAATTGATTTTCACACACAATACTTATTAACCGTTAAAGATCAACCAGCGAGATATTTATAATGAGTATATATAAAAAAAAATCAATTGATGTTAGTCTCACTAGAAATCGAGAACGGCTCAACGGATTTATCTTATCTTGGTCTTAAAATGTTCGTGGTGGTCTAGGGAAGATTTAAAAGGTGAGAAAAATTCGAATAAATCGCGGGAACTAATTAAGTATTTTTTGATTACACGCGGGCGATAGCTTGCAATATATGTGATTCATTGCTCTTAATATAGAGCTAATAATATCCAATTGTTTTGTGAAACTATAAACAGAGGCAATGTACTACGTGCTATTGATTAACTCGACAACATAATTGTTAGCAACAATGAATACAAACAATTATCCTATTCAGGTCAATTCGCTGGCCGCCTTGGGAAATCGCACTGGAAAATTTGTTACAAAAAAGAAAAAGTCTTGTAAGAAACTTTTAACAGTAGCGTAGTGCTTACAATTGGCAGAATTATTAGCCGCTTAGTAAATCTCTTAAAAGTTAAATCAGGTTGTAAAAAATCTATTCTATAATTTATTATTCAGAGAAAATTAAAGGGCACTTAGTACTTTTTCTACAACCCTTAGGTAACAGGGAGAACATGAAGTCAACTGAGAGGAATCACTCATACATTTTAAAAAAAATGAGCTTTACTTAAAAATTAACTTCATGATGATGATGATGATGATGAAATGAAGCGTGTTAATTAAATTATCACAATACGCGTAGTCTATGAGAAACATTATTAACAACAAAATTATTGGTACGTCAAGTTATATTTTACTTGACCTTTGTAAAATGCTCAATCAATTAAAACATTTATAAACATATTTTGCTTTGAATATAAAAAAACCAAAGAGTATAAAATATTTTAATTACCTACAGTCACTTGCTACAATATTATTTCATGCCAGTTACAATGCAGTACTTTAATTAAATTAGAAGTATACGTTTTCTTTTTTTAAATGATAAAATTTCAAATATTCTCATGAAGATATCTCATATGAAAAGATAGCCTTGTATTTATTATCAAAAAATTCTATCTGCAATACCGAAACATTCTCTTTGGTAGTATTTAAAGCTAAGTTAATAATTAAATTTACGTAAATACGTGTCTGAAATAAGAACATGCATGAACTGTAAAAATAAATATACTGAATATTTATTTTTAACTAGCTTTTGCCTGCGACTCTGTCCGCGCAGAATGAAAAAAAAATAATAAGTAGCCTATGTGGTCTTTCAGACTATGTTCTATATGTATGCCAAATTTAATGGAAATTCGTTCAGCCGTTCTGGAGATATCTACAAACAGACATCCATCCAACTAAACATTCGCTTTTATCGCGCAGACGAAGTTGCCGGCGTACACTAGTAGACTTGTCTTTGTCAATTATCCTTATTTAACTTTAACAAATCGTCAAGCTAATCGAACATTTATTAAGTCCCTGAACCTTCAACAGTTGACTTGATATAAACATAGAGGCAACTTTTTATTGACACATTTAATTAACTTAATAACTATAACAAGTTGGCAAATTATAAAAAACACACCAAGAGAACATAATCCGACTTCACCAATTAAACATTCAATATAAAACATCAGTTTAAATTAAAGTAGCAAAAAATTTAACTGAAAAACTTAACTGGTTTACATAGGTATATAATTATAACATAATAAGTATCACTATACTCTATTGTGTTTAAATGAAGCATGTTTTTTTTAATCAAGCGTATTAACTCGCGATAGGATTATTGTTTTTATAGCAAGAGGTGGCAAACGAGGAAACACCCACCCGAAATAGCGAAGCGACTGCTCGTCATAAACATTTCTGATTGCAAATACGTTGCCTATCTACAGAATAGGAGACGGGTAGAAAAATATTATCTGCCCTCCTTTGTCAAATCCACCTCACTTTCCCATCCCTTCCTTTTATAACAGAAGGGGGCAAACGAGCAGCGGGAACACCGAGGTGTTCAACGACGCCCATGGACTCATCCTTTTATGAGAAGGGTGTGAAGTGGAAGAGAGCTAAAATTAGGTCTCCGGCACGCATCAGATGAAACGCGGAATTACTTGCACCTCAAGCCTTTGTTATGTGTAATCGAATAATTTTAAAAGTCCTAGACTTAAGCCACATAGAGTAATGATAAAGGAAGGCTTAGCAATAAATAACATAGTTCTATCGTATCGTGACTTGCCAACTTTCGCTGTAATCACATAGAACGATTTCACTTGCTGCTATGCCCTCAATTACCTTGAAACATATTACTAAATTCACATGGCTTCTAGTACCATCATTTTTCAAATTGTAGAAACAATCAGCCAAAACACCAGGGCATCATTAAAGGAGATGGCCTTTAGTAAGAAATGAAGATATTTTTTTTAATATCTAATCAGTTAACATTATAAATGGAGTAAATAAGGTATCTTACAAGCAATATAGATACAAGAAGGAAAGGTCTCGTAAACAACACAGGTACGCGCGTCGATTGCAAGCTGACACAGTTTCAGTGCGATGCACCGCTGAAGCGACCCGACCCTTTACAGGCCCCTGGCGGGGGCGTTACACCTACAACTGGGATATGCCGGGATCAATGATACAAAGTTTATTATACCACATATTTGTGATCAGACAATAAGATGAAATTGTTCTTTACTTTAGTATAGTGTTTGCCACACCCTAATGGAAGAAATTAGGTAGGTTAGTGAACGGTCTATTTTAGGTGGTCTGTGTATTCTTTTTTTAAATAAAAAAAATAGTAGACTATTGCTTTTGCTAGTATTTCTTGTGACAGTGAGGCTGTCTTAATCGAACTTACGACCAGGAGGACAGCATAGAAGCACGCAAACATTGAACAATACCGGACATAACTTCCAGTGTGTACAAATAAATCAAGGCCAAACCACAAGCATAAGGTTGTTTGGTTCGTCTATTAGTAATATGTTGTTAAATGCAAACGGAAACTCAGGAACTGTAAGTAGACCATAAACCATCCATGATCTATCCAATATTTATCTATGGATTTGGAACAAACAGTTAACCTGTGTAGACCATGTAAAATCTAAAGTTTTTTTTTTATATCAAAAGGTGGCAAACGAGCAATCGGCCACCCGAAATCGCTGAAATAGCGAAGTGACCGTTGCCCATGGACATACGCAATTGCATATGCGTTGCCTACCTTTAATCGACGAAGGAGAGGATGCACAGAAAGAAAATATTAGAAGAGAAGTTATCTTATACGATGTTATTTTGGTATTTTCTACTAATTTCTATGGTAAATGTGGAAATGCTTTTCTTTTGTTTCAACTATAGTTTACTTAAAAGTCAAGGATAAATGTTAAAGGTAAATTCGTGCTATAGAACACGAAAACGGAAGCATATTGTTATATGTTCTTTCTAATATAAAGTAAGAGATGAGAATATTTTATATATGTTTTATATTTAAAATATATATGACAACTTCGCTACTAAACTGTAGTAAAAATAACTGTGATACAGCTTCCTAATATGTTTTTTTAACATACTAATACCGGTCATAATATATGGAGTTCATGTAAAATTGGTATTCATGCTATAGCTTGCGTTAAACAACGAACAATAAAGTTATTTCCTAAATGTATACACGCTTAGATTAGGATAAGTGGCAAGGTACACTAATACGAGCTCACGGACAGGTCGAGTAAGATCCCTATTGCACTAAACGAATTTCCTCGCGACTGCTATTTTTATAGGAAATGCCGCTGTAGCTAACTCTTGGATTAGCGCATGGTTGTAGTTGCACAGCTAGTCGTGATGGTGGAAAAGGGAACTAAGTGTGTCCGGGTCATGTAGCCATAGCTCGACCTACATACAGACCGATGCACCCGGTGCTACTCTATGACCTGCCACGCCTCAACCACCGAGAACTACCTTTTCAAGTTTTGAATTTAAACTGTAAGAACAAGTGCGCTGGAAATAAACGGCGCTTTAATTTAATTGTAGACGGTGTAAAGTTTTCATCGTTTTATTCTTTAGCATTTACTACGTAAAATTATAAAACTACGTTAAATAACTTTATAATTTCAGAATTATACCAAAGATAAAATGAGAGTCATACTTTCCTTATAAAAAAAAAACAGTAACAACATAGCCCAGTAAACCAGAGGGGTATGCAGACATCAACCTCTCTATGGCGAGAAAATAAATTACAATATGTTTTTATACAAGTGTTTCGGCAGTGAAAACCGACAATTATACAATAAGACAGGATAAAGAGAGGAAGATACTCATGAAACGAGTACGAAACTGAAACTGCAACATTAATATATCGCGAAAAACAGTTTAAAATACCTTATCGTTAGCATCAAGTAAATTATTTCCTGTTTGTATCATCCACTATAGTTTATGGATTATAATCTATATTAGAACTTTATTGTTTTATGAAATATTATTGCGTTTAAACATATCGTTACAATGTTGTACAGACGCAAGACTTTGCCTTTAGGCTTGGCTTAACACCAATTAGCAGTAAATCAAACGCATGCTCATGATATGACTAATTGACTATTGGTATATCATAGCGCCGGTGACTCAGAGATTAAGCACTAGACTTGTAATCTATAGGTACTGGGTTCGAATCCCGTCGTTTACGTGAGATTATTATTAACGCTTATTATTGTCAATAATCATAATAATTTATATTTAATTATAAATTATATTACCATTTTATTAAAATCCTAGCAGCTACAATGATATAACAGAAATATGTAAATTTTATTGCATAAGAAAATTATGAGTATTATATTTATTAACGTGGCAAACGAGCAAACGGCCACTTTAATTCGCCAAAAGACATCCGCATATGCAGTGGCATTGACTTTTAATAAACAGAGAAGAGAACGCACAGAAAGAGGATATTTTCCCTTGCTACTACAAATTTATGTATTTTCCCTTGCAACAACGACCCAGAGCGTCGGTGACTCAGGAGTCAAGCACTTGACTTGCAATCTGCAGGTCCTGGGTTCGAATCTCGCCATGTACTAACGTGTTTTTCGATTTCCGATTTATATATGTACATTTATCCGACGTTCTCACGGTGAAGGAAAACATCGTTATGCAACCTGTACATATCTGAGAAGAAATTTAAAGATATGTGTGAAGTCACCCAACCCGCACTTGGCCACCGTGGTTGACAATCACCCCTAACTTAGGGTAGGTTCCGAGTCCCTCGGTGGGGACGTATAGTGAGCTGATGATGATGACTACAAACGGGTGTAGTAAATAAATTGACCAATACTACGAAAGAAAAATCTATTTTATAGTCTCAACCGATTGACGTGGAGTCACAAAATGATAGAGCACGATTGTTAATTTTCATACGCAAATAATTCTAGATTACACCTTAGTATTAAAAATAATTATACGTGACTACAAACAATAAGCGTCAATAGCCTAATGGTTAAGGGTACGGATTTCCGATCACGACGTCGGGGGTTCGAATCCCGCCATTCGACTATTATCGTAAACCATATCCTAGCACAAGCCTAGAGCTTAGTTGGAATGGTTAAAGAAATATTAGTAAATTTACAAAAAATCTGCTAATATTTTATTTAAAATAAAAAAAATATTCAAGCTTCATTATAAGTATTAAAAATGTGCTATATTTTTTTATTAAGTATTAGGTAATACATCAATGTAAGCCAACTTTAATCCTCTTAAACGTGTCCAATAGGCTTTCCCAAGTTATACTTTTGCCGATAAACGATAAGCCTGACATATTATATATTGCAACACTTACGAATAGGGGTTGCCAGTCAGAAGAGTGTAAAAAATGTCATAGTACCTGAAACAATATAAAAAAATTGTTAACACAAACATGTTCGAAAAAATAATATAAAATACATATCTCATGTAAGAACTCTTGTACTTTCTAATAAATCTTACTTATATTATAAATGCGATTTTTGTATGGATGGATGGATGTTTGTTTGAAGGTATCTCCAGAACGGCTCAACGGAATTTGATGAAATTTTATATGTATGTAGAACATAGTCTAGAAGAATACATAGGCTACTAACTTCGCGCGGACGGAATCACGGGCGACAGCTAGTATAGATATAAATGATTAAAAGGAAAAATATTTAATGGACATGATCCGTTGGTCAACTAAAAACTGATAATGAACTAATTTTCAAAAGAATATTTAAAATTGAAGTTCACGCGTTAATTTTCAACAACAAAAAGTCATCGTACGAGGAAACGCATTTTAAATAACAAGTCAACGAATTATAATCATCCTTTAAATGGAATGCAAAAACATTACAAGTGGCCACCGACGTGATTTTGTGCTTAACCTTAACGCCGTATAAGTGCGTAATTGCAACTAATTTCAGTAATTACTGAGTTATTCACAGAAAAAGTGTCAATGGACGAAAATTATTCTCAAGTTATCAAGAAAAGGCAATTTAAACATTTGGAAACAAAGCATCGGAAGCTATCTGCTAACCTATAATAGCTATACAATATCCTAGCAGAAGCTTCCAGCTTATTTGGAATGGAGTGTTAAAAATATTTCCTAAATTTTGTACTTTTTCTTATAAATTGAAACTGATATGTAAGTGTAAAAATGTGAATCTATGCAAATAAAATTATTAATATTATAAGCTATGGATTTGGTAAGCGAGGGGACATTCGGGAAAGGGAAATATCCGTTTCTGTAAATCTTGCCCGTTAAAAAGAAGGCAAAACATTTGCAACCTTTTAATATGCTGCAGATGTCATGTGCAGTAGTCAATTCGCTCTTTCATCGAAATCATTGACTGCTTGTTCGATTGCCATCTTTTACTACACATAAAGAAAAGTAAATTTTAATGTAAAAGAGTTTAAAGTTATAGTGTTACTAACATAACGTTTTATATTCGACGCTGGATATGCGAGATACCTCTATGGACGAGTCATTGTCCGATCCGGATTCTCGACCTTCATAAGCAACAAACTCGGGTAAAAGAGAACCTAATATAAAAAAATAATTTACAAAATAATTCGATGATATTGGCCTCTGTTGGAAATTAATTCTCGAAGGCCAGATGCGGGTCTGTTTAATTCCACCGTAAATATTCATGGACTTTTGTATATTATCGTACCAGAAAACTTAGTAATTACTAGGGATTTTTATACATATTTCAAAGTATTGAATATGTAAAAGTAAATAGTTATTTTACTTCATTTTTTAAGGCGTCAATAGTCTGATGGTAAAGGGTATGGATTTCCGATCAAGAGGTCGGGGATTCGAATCCCGCCATTCGACTATTGTCGTAAACCATATCCTAGCACAAGCCTAGAGCTTAGTTGTAATAGTAAAAGAAATTTTAGTAAATTCACAAAAAAATCTGCTAATATTTTTCATAAAAAAATATTATAAATGCGAATGTTTAGTTGGATGAATGGTTTTTTGAAGATATCACCAGAATGCCGGGACTGATCTCAATTAAATTTAATAATAACATAACCTGGAAGAACACAAAGGCTGTTGTTTTTTTTATTCCACGCGGATGGAGTCGCACGAAAAACTAGTTAATTAATAAAAAAAAATCTTAGCGAATTCATACACACTCGTTTTTGAAATGCGTGTAAGCTAGCTTAGGCTTAGTTATATTAATGTATATCGTGATATAAAAACCAGTTAGAATTTAAATTCGACGTAAGAGATAAAACAAAAATTCCGAGGTCACTTATTTTACTTCTTAATTAAATTATCAAATACATTCAAACAGAATAAAATAAAAATGGAAATTATAATCCAGTTCTATCAAGACACAAAAATGATACCACCAAAAAAAAATTAACATAATAGCCTGCGGGCTATGTCCGCGCGGAATTTAAAAAAAACTAAGCCTATGTGTTCTTGTAGACTATTTCCTACATCCATCCAAAGTACAGCGAAATCCCTTTAGCCGTTCTGGAAATACCTTCTATCTAACATCTACCGGTGAAGGAAAACATCGTGATCCAACCTGCACATATCCGAGAAATTCAAAGATATGTGTGATGTCAACCCGCATTTGGCCAGCGTGGTTGACTATGGCCTAATCACCCTTTACTTAGGCTCCGAGCCCCTCGGTGGGGACGTATAGTGAGCTGATGATTATGAAACATGTACCTACACATGTAAACGTTCGAATTTATATTAGTAGTAAGATTTTTTACTACCATAGATTTTTTATTCCTCTTTATTGCATAATTCTTTACATCAATTTAGAATCATGGCCGTTCCAAGAAATCGTTATTCTAAAAAAAGACGTAAAATATCTTAGGTTATAAAAACTTTCTAAAACGTAAATGCATATTTCTAATCATCGATACATCATATTTACTTTTTTATCTGACTAACATTTAGCGGCTGATAGGTGAGGTATTATTTATGTTGCAAAGGTCTCGATGTCATACCCAGAGAACTTGATACGTTGAGAAAGTTTTACAATTTGTCAATACATCGTGATAGCTAATAACAGTGAAAAATAGCGTTAATAAAACTTCAAATAATCTCCTTTAAATATCCTAACACTGACGATATAAAAGGGAAGGAAATTAAAACAATATTAACATTTTGTTCAATGTAAGAATACAGTAGAAATCGGACAAGCGAGATCCAAAGCGCGGTCCCTTTCTCGCACATAGAGGTTTAACTCTCACCCTAGTTTCTCGCTTATGGAGGTCGTCCGAGACTGGACAATCACTCACGCTTTTACAATAAAATCTACAGACTCTTGATCCGTACTCTTTTTTGAACATTTTCCTTAAGCTAAATTATAATTGTGAGTTCCTTTATTATGACTCTCGATTATCCAGGTTCGACTGTACAAAAGTTTTCGACTGAAACGAATTACATATGTTATCATGAAGAAAAAACAATAACAAAACATGATAAAAGATATCTTTTCATTTAGTACAGCAATAAATCGCACATCTATAGCGTACTTGAAATATGACGGCCTCGAATCATAAAACGCATTTAGATTAGTCTTATTGGGGTGAGGTAATAACGATGCTCCTAACAGTTCCGAGCTGAGTCATACCACTTGAATTGATCAGACGAACTCATCGACAATAACATCGTATGAAAATGTACCTTTATAATTCTATTAGTTTGTTGCAGTCTGTCTTAGAGAAATGTCTCGAAGCCAAATCGAACTTTCGGAATTTAAAGAGAATACGGCTCGTATTTCTTACATGTTTCAGCATTAGAAAAGCACGGTAACTATCAATCTTCAAATAAGTCTTCTTTATAGTTAAATTTTCTACTAATTAAATTAATACATAGCTGATGATATTAAAACTCTTACCGTAGATTGCTGAGACTGAAATCTCTATGTAAAACATATCGTCATCCCTGTCTTTCAACTTTGATAAAACAGAGATAACAATATGTTTTAAACGGTGGTTTTGGTCTCAGGAACCCAATGTTAATAAAGTGAAATTTACTTATATACTATTTTTAAATACTATGCTTAGACTATTGTGAATTATTGTTTTTTTAAGGTGCCACTTTAAATCGAGGGCAGGGACAGTTTAGTCTATGCCAGTCTTTCCCAAAGTGGGTGATAACGCCCCCTTGTGGGCGCTGCAGGTTTCAAGTTGCGGGTTATAGTAAAAGTTTCGTTTAGAATTCTCCGTTAATATACATATATAGGTCACAATAGTTAATTAATTTAATTTGACGTTATAGTTTTTAAATATGTGAAAATATGGGGGGGCGCTAAAAAATATTTTTTCTCAAAGTGGGTAGACAAAATAAGTTTGGGAACCACTGGTCTATGCTTTGCTGAGCTGGCTTCCTTTTGCTATACATTTATATTAATTTTGTGCCTTCTATGTGTTTGTGTGTGCGGTAATAAATGATTGGTTTTCATTCTTTCAACACAAACATAAATTGATATTTCTTTTATAAATGTCTGCGGGCATTTGTGTTATCTAAAAAAAAAATAATCTAGATAAAGCCAAGACTACTAAAGTCTAAACAGTTCAATATTTTATTCACTGGATAGGTGAACGAACTCAAGACGTTAACTCCGACTAGATGGAGTCCAGACTCTCGTAGTACTGCCGGTCGCAATGCATTTTAATGCCTCATTGTTATACGAAATTCTGTCCAAACCTTTTGTTTTATTGTACTGTTGTTCATTTTTTATATATATACAAACAATTTCACAAAAGCGATTGTCAAAATTGTAAGTTTACAAACACTTGTTAAAAGCATTGTAAATAAGACGTATCTTCAATTTTATCAACAAAACGACAAACTAATAACCGTGAGTTTCTGACAACATTTCGGTATAAAACATACGATCTCTTATCAAAATAGATACAACAATATGATGCTAATGAAGAATTTGATTTCAGAAACCCACCATGTCACTGAAATTTTTAAAAACAATAAGAACAGAAAAGATTCATGAGCTTAAAAGAAAAGACAAGATTATACGTTTCTCAAAAATACTGGCTAGCTATAAATTAAGAATAAAAACATAAATTTCTTTTTCTCTGAGATATATCGAACTTTTACGTAAGTCATAGCCTAGCAACCGTTGATTAATCTAACAGATTTTATAACTATATTGAGTTACTAATAGCGGCAGTGAAAAACATCGTTGATCTTGAATAATAAAATAATTAAACAGGTTTATACACAACCGAATGGCGGCAAGCAATAAAAATATTGATTGAAGGATATAGAAAAAAAATGTTAGTTATAAGTAAACTAGCTGTCGCCCGTTCACGCGGAATTAAAAAAAAATAAGTAACCTATGTGTTCTTCCAGACTATGCTCTACATCTGTTCCAAATTTCATTAAGATCGAGTGAGCCGTTTAGGAGATATTTTCAAACAAACATCCATCCATCTAAACATTCGCATTTATAATATTAGTAAGAAGTAAGATGGTAAGATTATGTTTTTAATCATTTAAATAGAACTGTTACGAATCCCGTTTAATCTTAAGTTAACCTTGAACTTATAACAAAGTCGAATTAATTTAAATATGGATCGAACTTTAGCGTTGTTTTGAATGCACAATCACGTTTCACACAGCTGATGAAAATAACTCGTTTTAATATTACTAATATTATAAATGCAAATATTATATTTAGATGGATTTATGTTTGTTACTAAGTATAATAACTCCAGAACTACTGCATGGATCTCGATGAAATTTGGTATAGATGTAGAACAGTCTGGATTAACACATCTACCTATGATCCCAAAATGCATACAGTTCCACAAACGTTCGACTAACATATTTATTCGTTAACAATGCAACAGTTCGATAGAACACAGTCTTAAATACAATTAACTACTATACAAGTGTTTTTTTTAATTCCGCGCGGACGTAATATACGTACGGACGTGCTATTAATTTAGCATCATACAAAGTGTAAGAATCATTTTACAATTAATATTGTAGCTTAAATTACGTACGACGAATTTGAAAATCCTTATTAAAGGTTCGCGTCCATTGGCCCACGCCGGACGCAACGCATGCACGGATTAAACGGACTTGCTTCGTCTTGATCCGTGGATAATAGAAGCAGCGCTATGTAAAATTATACACATCAAACTAAAACCCTCGCGGGCAGTACAGTTGGTCCGGTGCGGGCCAGTCGACTCCTACCTTTATACAACTGCGTCATCCCCCGTCGCATGGGGAATTGAGTAAGTGGGAAGGTTGTTTTTTAAAGTATAATTAAAGTCAACGCGTGTCGGTGTCAACAGGCATTAATTAACCTTTGTGCCGTGCGACTGAGCACTCGTCTGTCTGCTCTGCCTACACTCAACTGCCAAATTGATAATTACGACAGCGTTGATTTAACAAAGCGCAAGATTACATTAATTACTACAATTGTTAAGTGTTTGAATGATTACACATTAACTTGAGTCTAAAGTTCAATTTTGATGGGTATTAGAGAAAAATTTAAACACGCTTTTTTCTCTCTTATCTTACTAATCTTGCTAATATTATAAATGCCAATGTTTTGATGTATTGATGGATGTTTATTAAAAAAGTATATCCACAACCGCTGCGCAGATCATGCTGTATTGGTATAGACTTAGAACATAGCCTCGAAGAACACATAGGCTACTAATTTATTTATTTATTTATTCCATGCGGCCGGAGGACGCTAGACAGCTAGTACTACATACATTCCTGGCAAGAAAATTGTATTTAGAAATTTATAACCTTATGTAAGGAGGGTCTTATAGAGATAACATATTCACACTTTTTAAATAACATTTGAGACACAAATTATGCTATAATGCGTTACCTTTGTGCAGAAGGAGCATCCGCAGCCCTGGATGACGGTGACCTTGTCCGGAGGCGTGTCCTCCAGGCACAGCTTGCAATTGACAGGCGCGGCCGGCACAAACCCACCTCCAGCGCCGTCCAGAGAATACCTTCAAAAAGGAAAATGTTACTATCATGGGCACTTTTTAAGAATTAAATCTACAACGCTTAGTAGTTATTAAGAATAAGACATTATTATTCTTCCAATTGCATTGGACCCACCGACTATTTTACTAATATAAACGCGAATGTTTGGATGGATGTTAGTTTGAAGGTATCTACAGAACGGTTGAACGGATCTTGATGAAATTTGGCACAAATGTAGAAACTAATGGAAGAACACATAGGCATTAATTAAGTTTTTTTTAATTCCGCATGGATGGAATCGCGGGTGATAGCTAGTCTGCTATAAATCGTATGATATGTTATTTTGTAAAAACAAAAGAGCCAAAGTGATAAAGTTACATAAGTTGATAAAGATATTATATGCATAAGAGCGGTATGTCTAATTGTTCCTTGTCGCGTTTACGCGAACGAAAAGAACGCTACAATTGTCCAAACGAGATTAAAGCTGTTAAGATAATAATGTTAGGCGTTAAATTCCGCTTGTAGATCCTAGTACAGAAGCTAGACGTTTTGTAATTGTGGTCATTGGGGTTAACCGCAAACGCAATGTCCATTCAGTTTATGAAGTACGCTAAGATAAGAAAACAAATTACGAGCTAATATGATAACATTTGGTAAACTTCAGAATTAATTTATCTAAAAAAATGTTCCTTCTTTTAAAGATTCCACCTTACTCTACTTACTTTTAGACATTATTAGTTAGAATCCTTTGGCACGAATGGCGTGCTTTCGTTACAAAGTCCAGTGTCTGAATTAGTGAGGGGACATAAACGTCGACATTTTACTAAGGCTAATGTTGCGCCAGTACACTTGCAGCGTCGGATTTTCTTCCTAACACAACCTAAAGTCTCTCTAGTATACCAAATGAGTGGGGTGTCGTAGACATCACTTGCCATTCAAAGAACTATTTGTCAACAAGTTGTATAAATATGTGGCTTACTGGAAAAGGAGTTTTATATATGCAATGTATGTTTACAATACCTGGATCCACCAGCGCCGGCAAGGGATAACAGTGAGGAGCATCGGGAGCAGACGGAGGGAGCTCGCAAGCGATTGTGCGCGCGCATCGGCTCGCCTACACGCTCGCGTTCGCTCAGTGCCAGCACGGTCGAACATTTACGAAGACCTGCAACAAAAGAACAATAAATGTAATTGTTAAACTCTTTTTCCACCAACATTGCATGAACGATGTATCAACTTCCATTGACGCTGCTACGAGTAGTCGTTCGAGTAGTCATAGAATTAGTTGCGAAGTCGAAAAGAGGTCAAACCTTGGATGTCTGATACCAAAATCCTCATTTAATGCATATCATCTCTATTTTGTAAAAGGCAAAGAGAGTGATGAGGATATGTTTTATGCAGAGATTTTGCTATCAGAAACCATCGGTTACTATGATGAAGGCTTGTATTTTACACATGTCAGTCAGTTACTCATTAATGAAACAACTGAGATTTAGCATTTTTTTATTTATAAGTAGTTTAAGAGATTATCCACAACAAACAAATTCTTATCTTATTAGACTAGGTATCGCCAGCGACTCCGTCCACGCGGTACTAAAAATAAGTGGCCCATGTGTTCTTCCAGACTATTCTACATCTATGCCAAATTTCAGCGACATCCGTTCAGCCGTTCTGGAGATACCTTCAAAAAACTATCCATCCATCTAAACATTCGCATTTACAACATTAGTACGAAATACGATGTAATAACGATGTGGTTAAAAATTCTCTTGAACCCTGACATTTAGTAATAGAGATAATTTTACTCATGTTTACACTAGAAATGGGAAACTTGTTCAACGTACTCCTGTCCAACGTAAGGTAATAAATCCACATCAATTTAGTATGCAAACAATATTGCCGATACAAAAGCATTACGCGTACAATAACACTACGAGAATTTCAATTACAATCAGTATGCGATAAACTGCTATGATAAAAACGGTGCCTGAAAGTCTACGTTAATTTCCTGTAGTTTCTTATTTAGATGATTATTTGTGTAAAATCTTTGTTTTAATATATATTTCTATCTTAATAATCTTCTTAATATTATAAATGCGAATGTTCGGATGGATGGATGTTTGTTGAAAGGTATCACTAGAACGGCTGCCAGGATCTCGCTGAAATTCGGCATAGATGTAGAGCATAGACTGAAAGTTTTTTTTTAAATATTAATAAAATCAAAATGTCTGTTTCACCAATCTGTAAGCCGCGTTTGTACTGAAAAATCTTCGAAACAGCTGGACCAATTTGGATGGAACTTTGACTTTGGTAGCTGATGTTCCCGAGAATATTATAGGTCAAATGTGTGACTAGGCTAATATTACACATCGACTAATTGTGCACTGAATATGTCGGCCGACAGCTAGTAATTAGATATCTTTTTAATTCTCTTGAAGTAGGTCTATTCGATTTGTCCCGTATCAATCTTAATTAATTGACTCAAAGAACCTTGACCGGGTCTGATCATCACGAATTTGGTGGGCATATCGAACATTGCAAAAGATTGTAAACCGTTAAATATAATAAAATATAATCAAAATTGCGCAAAACTATTTCAATATAAATAAACCTGCCAACGTAAACTAGAGGTCGATTTAGACGAAATAATTGTTACTTATTATAATACTATTTTATTACAAAAATAGATGGATCAATAAAAATAAAATTAGCACATAAATTCAAAGACACAATAAATCGCACAAGAATACGTTGAACTGAGCAATAATATGACCGCCAAGAGAGGCGCCAAGGTAAATCACCACCTTGACCTGCTTCAGGCACATCAATAATACAGATAAAACAATCATCAATATATTGAAATCACTATCACTAATTGACGCGCAATTTACGCGACAAGTATATTGAATTACTGCCAATGACAATATCAACTAACTCTGAAATAAAAAGCTAAAAAGTCAGGTGACATATTAGAAAATTTAAAAAAACTGCGCAATATTTATTTTTAAGAGTGAATTTTATCACAATGATACTAAGATAATAAATATTAATATAGATAATCAAACTTACGCAAATAAATTAAAAAAAAATTCACCACAAATTTTTCACAAATGCAAGGTAATTTTTCCTCCATCTTACCGTGACTTTCTGGAAATCAAAATCTACGTATAAACATATCGTCATCCCTATCATTATCTTTAACAAAACAGAGATAACAATATGCTTTAAACGATGTTTAAACTCAAGGTTATTCTCGTTGAATAAACAGTTCAACAATGTTACTATATAACGGCAAAAGAATTACATTGTTAAAAAAATCTACAAACATTCCTCCAATTCTTTTTTTAAAATATATCACAAAAGTCTTTGTATGTCAAAACACAGATGTCGATCATCTAACAGGAAACGGCAATTGTATTCGCATATGCTGACTATAATTAACATATCAGTAAAGGCAAATCTTGGTCGTGACATCGCCTTTGTCGCCTAATAATAGACCGTTTCAATTGAAGATGAATGAAGATCGGGTCAACTAGATAGACACGTGCACACGCGCTTTAAAAATAAACCAAGATTATACATCGCGATATTTACATTTGAAACGTTTATTTCTAGAATTTTTTATATCTATGGCATAGTTACTTTCAAAAAGTAAAACCTACCAATGTGATAGTCATTGGAACCGCAAGTCAGATGGACGGAGCGAACTTTGACCTTGAACGTATAAAAATGTTACGCAAGCCAACTAAATGTAACAATTTTTATTTTCTACAAAATTCTTTGTTTTTAATTTTATATTTAACATAAGGTGGTAAAAGAGCGAGCGGTCACCTGAAATCGCTGAAATAGCGAAGTGACCGTTGCCCATAGACATACGCAATTACATATGCGTTGCCTACCTTTAATCGACGGAGGAAAGAAAATATTTTCCCTTCCCACGCATCCTCTCACCCGGAAAGTCCACTTACACTTCCCATCCTTGGTGGTCCAAAAAGGGTGGGAACGGAAAGAGGTATCATATCATCATTGGTATCATATCTTTGAAGCCTTAAGAAATTTTATAAACTTAATAAACGGAACATAATCTTCATTTTGTCGCGTGAATTCCAAATTTATTTATTTAGCTTAAAAATAGATGACTTATACAAGGTCGCTTAGTATTATTTCCGACCATTTGCCAATTATACATATGATATCAGAAATAATACACATTCGAGTCTAACCTTATTAACAGCAACGGACGTCTGTTATTCTATAAAACCATTTCCACTGGTGCGACTGATATGTCGCATGCAGCCAGACGTATATATGCGCTAGTGGTAAGAGTAATAAAGATGTGCAATTCACGATATTACCTTCAAGCAGCGGCTGGGGTTGTGAGAGCACGGAGTCGCGTGAGGCAGCACGTCGCACCGGTCTGGCTGGCCTGGCGAGAGACTTGAGTCCACTGCTCAGTAGCAACTCAAGAGCGCGTCGCCCGCCCGGACCCGTCGCGCCTGCTCCCATCTGTATAACAATGAAATCATATTATATATTAGAAAAAGTATGCGTGGGTATGTAAACAAAAGAGACAAAGTGTGATTTAAACAAATAAAAATAAGTTGGTAGCTAGTACGCTGGTTTGTGCAGTATGAATAGGCTTGAGGGCAGAAATACTCGCAAATGATAGGAATACTTCACCAGTAAAAAATAACAAACTTATAACAGCTCCATTATAATAATCATTGTATTTAACATAATCCAATTACTTTTCTATAAAGGTATTAATAACATATTAATATGATTGTGGTCAGATTAATTAATAGCAATATTTATTGTATCTATTACTCGTTTACTCAACGTCTGAAACTCTTCTAACTAAAACTAAAAGAGATTTAGTTTTTTTTTAATTCAAAACGAGTGGCTTTTATATAAACGTACCAGCCAGTATTGTGCACGGACAGTGTTGTAAAAAACTTACCCGAATTTTTCAACTGCTTTGACTAACGACAGAAATTAATAATAGAATCTTGAAATCGATCTTTAAATTAGTAGTTATACTAACGCCCTCTAAACAATAGATCATGTTTTTGGTTTCGTTTCTGATCTTAAGATACCGTGGATATAAAACAAATTCCGTGGATGAACAAAAATATTTCAAGATCGAATATTGAATTTCCTAAAGGTACGCTAGTTGGGTTACACAATCATCCGCAGTACAAAACATCTCAAATGTTTATTGTGTAATCGTAACAAGGTCAGAACATTCAAAGACTACGAAAATAATATTTCTTTCCATACAATTATAAGCAGCGATCTATCAAAGATATTTACAAACGGAATAAGAAAATATAAACGTTATTTTGAATCAAAAAGTCATCCCGACATTCAATCAAATTTTTTAATTGGGATAATTTAATATTTACTAAAATTGATATAGATAATATACATAGGTTTTTAAATTTATTCAAATTTAAATTTTCTATATAAATAAAGAACAAATAATTCATTTGGACGTATTAACATCGTAATTACAAACCAACGACATATTTAATCTATACTAATATAATATTATAAAGCGGAAAGAGTTTGTTTGTTTCAACGTGCTTATCTCAGGAACAACTGGTCCGATTTGTAAAAATATTTTTTTATGGATAGTCTATTTATAGAGGAAGGCTATGGAAAATTACGCGGCGACCAATAGTTTTTTTTAATTCCGCTCGGACGGAGTCGCGGGCGACAGCTAGAATCTTAAATTTAGGGATTAACTGTCGAAACACGCTTTCCCTTAAAAAAAAATTCAGCTTGGATAACTTCACGCGTTCCTGAGGAAAAGACTTTGCCAGACAGACGGACGAACAAGGTTACAAGGGTTCCGTTTTTCTTTCGAGGTACGGAACCCTAAAAAAATACAGATAACACAAGTTTGAAAAGAATTATTTAACACAGTTAATTAGGTTACTATTAAAATTAAAAGTAAAACGAAATTATAACTTACATTCGCAAGAATATTATCACTTCCTTGTACACAAAACATCTTTATTTGCAAATCAGTTTACGAACAAAAACAGTACCCAATAGATTCAGGTTAGATCGGACATGGAAAACTACAATCTACCAACAAATACTGTCAACTAGTTAGTACCCCACTGGGGAAGCGACTGTCTTGTACCAATACTTTGTAAGGAGAGTGACGCAAATACAATATACATTTTAGTGATGTGTAAGCCATACAAAATGCATTGTAACGTTAGGAATCTTGCTAATAAAATGTAACAAACAATCTTTTGTTTGTCTAAAGAACAATCCCATTTGTTATTTCTAGTCAGAAATTCTAAAATGATACTAATGGATACGGACGTATTGAAATATTAATACATTTTAATGTTTTAAACAGACGAATAATCAGATGTTGAATAAATTGTTGTAACAAAAATAATCATCCAACTATTATTATAGATGCGAAAGTTTAGATGGATGGATGTTAGAAGGAAGCTACGGAATGGTTTATGAATGTCGCTGATATTTGGCATAGATATAGAATGAAGTCTGGAGAAACAGATAGGGTACTGATGATTGATGATGATGATTATTTTTTTTAAATTCCGCGCGGACCGAGTCTCGGGCATAAGCTAGCCATAACAACGTGAAATGTAAAAACTCGCTTTCATCCAAGATACAGCTTTTGATTGACCTTAAAGGATCTAATTTTTTTTTACAATTCTTCTTATCAATCATTAACAATAAATATGACTTATGATAAAGTCGAAATAATTTCAATAATAATTTTAAACCTTATGATTAAATAAAATAGAATCCTATTTAAAACAGTCCCTGCAACAAGAGACTAGTTTTCAAACATTAACGCTTAATCCGATTCATCCCATACACACGCTACTAGTATTAACTCTCGTGACAGTTTTAAAACTGCCCATAAGTCAACCCATAATGAAAGAAAGCACGTAAAATTGCTCAACGCAAAATCAATGCTTCAAATGGCATTCATTGTTGACAACAGAAATGTACCGCCAATCAACAATACCTCAAAGCAATTTCGTAATATTTACGTTTTTCATACAATTTATTTTCTCCGTGAGCGTACACGTTTGTGTCGTTCCCAGGCAGTTCTGAATACGAATTCATTGGCGATAACGTGACCGTGTTATGCAAACAGTACGCAAGCGATAGCGTCTTGCGCAACAAGAGAACGACATCCAATGAGTACCAATTAATTGGATTTAGAATCCTTACGAGGAGATTATGTTATACAATCTTACTAATATTATAAATGGGAATGTTTAGATGGATGGATGGACATTTGAAGGTATCTGCAGAACAGCTGAATGGATCTCGATGAAATTTGGCATACATATAGAACATAGCCTGGAAGAACACATAGGCTACTGATTATGTTTTCTTTTTAATTCAGCGCGGATGGAATAGCGGGCGACAGCGTCTTAATAATATTATAAATGCGAATGTTTAGATGGATGGATGGATATTTGTTTGAAAGTATCTCCAGAGCTTAATGGATCTCAATGAAATTTGGCATACATATAGAAGATTATCTGGAAGAACACATAGGCTACTAATTATGTTTTTTTAATACCGCGAAGACGGAGTTGCAGGCGACAGCTAGTAAGCTATAAACTTTAAATTGAAATAAGTCACGCATATAAAATTTCATAAAAATCGGTCAAGCTGTTTCGGAGGATTGTAACTAACATTGTGACATGAGAATTTTATGTATAAGATAAACCTTACCTTTTATCTATGTTTTTACTACTGTCAAATATAACATTAATCGACATGGTCACTTCGATCGAGTTAAATAAAAAGGGAAGTCTAATAACTGTATTGTACCTAGAATAAAGTCTTCCATTTATTTTTAAATGTTTAAGAAACATTTGCCAACAGTGTAAAGTATAAATTATCCTTTCTTTAAGTATATTCATATTTTAAATTCACACCGGACCCATACAGATTTCCATTTTACAAGGATGTGGCAGGGACACGTGACACCTTTAACATTCATATATGCAATCATACATTTCCACAGTTTTCGTGTCATTTAGATAACCTTCTCGAACAAAACGTCAATCATTTACATATAACACGTACGTATTTTCGATTTGAATATGACTTCCATCAATATATGTAAGGATGCAACCATTGCTGTCGCCCGCAACTCCATTCGCGCGGAATTGAAATAATAAGCCTATGTGTTCTTCCAAACTATGTTCTACATCTATGCCTAATTTCATCAAGATCAATTAAGCCTGGAGACACCTAACAAACATCCATCCATCC
Organism: Papilio xuthus; assembly: GCF_000836235.2. Classification (NCBI taxonomy): domain Eukaryota; kingdom Metazoa; phylum Arthropoda; class Insecta; order Lepidoptera; family Papilionidae; genus Papilio; species Papilio xuthus. The sequence goes on from NW_013531704.1 coordinate 6,709,069, forward strand.
GTCATCTGAACATTAGGTTTATAATATGATTAAGAAGTAAAATTAGGTGTCCACTTGTTTGTTGTGGGGGTCCGTTTCTACACAGTGAACTAGTGATGGGTACAGAAATATTAAATCGTATCCAACCCAACCGCAAACATGGAGTAGTGACCAATGCCCGGTTCCTTAAATCCTTTGGTATCACTAGTAATTAAAAGAAGAAGAAGAAATCCTTTGGGTGCAAATCCACTGAGATGTCATGATTCTCGGCTTAATGTCGTAGCAACCTAAGGCTTAGTGTCTTATTCCATATCGAGGTGGCAAACAAACAAGTTGTTTATGGATCACCATAAACAACTTGTTTGTTTGCCATCTTCTACAAAAAGAAAAACTATATTCGATTTATGTCAGAAGTCAAAATTAACTTAGGAATAAAACAAAATATTGCACAGAAAAAAAAAACAAGAATAATGAACGCATTTAATTATCCTCATTATAAATTGTGTGTCGAAATTACGCGGCGTTATAGCGCGAGACACGTGAGGCACGTGCGCAGACGTCACGCGGCACAACGTGAAGGCGGCTGGACACTTTCAGTCGTGTTTCTTGTTCTGATCATGTCAGCGGGAAACTGTTTACGCCGCCACTTTGTAATCTGCCTAGGCAAATCAGCTCTAGACCAGTGACTTTGGACTATCCATTGATTTTATGAAATGTTTCTAAACTGTGTAATATAAATACTGAACCATATCCTTGCCGGATTATGATATTTCATAAAGTTAAAAAGCGAGGGGATTTAGCTCAATAAATCAAAAACAATTATCACCAATCGATAGTAACTAACGTAAATAAAATACTAAAGTAGGGTTGCCAGGCATATTATAATTTAACAGGCCCTAAATAAATCTCCTCTGTTCCTTTTGCATCCGCGATTTAGTTAGTACCAATGTACGAGTGATTGACGTTTCAGCGGCCAATTTCCATTTTGTTTACTCGACCTAAAAACCTTTGGGTCATTGAACTGAAGTAAAAAAAAAATCTATACACAAGGGTTGTTATTATCAAAAATTTTAGACTTTTTTCACAACTTTTGTAAAACATTCGATTGGTCGTTTGTTTGCATTAAATAGGCCGAAACTACTGAAACAATCTTATTGTAAATTTTTTCTAAGTTCTACCAATTCTTTCATTATTGGGAAGCTACACTATCCCCGGCTAAGATAGATCCCTATCCATCCATTCAAACATTCGCATTTATCGTTTACCTCCCAAGTATTGTTGCGACAGGCAGTTGGCCAATTGTATAAATTCCACACACACCATTTGTGTGAGATAAGGAAAGAGAATATGTTTCTGAACAGATGTTTCATCAGTGGGAACTCATAAGTAGAATAAGTCTTGTTTAAAATTGAATTATTCATAAATATGCCACAAAAATGTATTGTTAATTTTTAAATATTATTTTAAAGTAATTCCTTAAGCTTTTATTAAATCCCTTACATTACACAATTCATAAAATATTTCCAATAATATAAATCGTTTCGTTTTAAATAAACGACAAAAAAGCTTTTACGTCAAAACAACATCGTGAGATATTATTCTTATTTATACCAAAAACGTGTCCATTAAGACAACTTCTATCAAAAACGTGTAAAATAATATTATTGTACAATCTGGTTTAGGATGAATTTCTGGTATTAAATGATTAGTCATTGTAATGTTTCAAATAGAATCAGACGCAACCCTAGATATTTAGGGCTGCCAACTAGGATTTATCACAAAGTCTTTGGTGCTTATTTGGTATACAGGTAAGACAAAGGTATGTAGATGTCTTCGGGGCTAAGTGGAATATTTTTTTAATGTTCGGGTCTACATGTATCGAAAGTTGACAGCCCTAAATATATCCCGTGGTTAGTTGTGACGTCACGGGCTGTTGCTACGCGGAATTGAATTTAGATAACTTAAGGCAAAATAACTCAAGGGCAAAGTCCAATTCTGATCTAGTTAGTTTGATTACAACAGTTAATATCCAAATTTTGTGTTTTCATGAACCTACTTTACAGAATAGTGTCGCTATGAACAGTTATAAACACACAAACATTACCCTACTGTTAGAAGGGCAAAAAATGATACACGTTGAACCGCACAAAGCAAGAATTATAAGTAAAAATGATAATTTAAGTACAATGCTGTAATTTTCCGTTACTACGTCACAGTCGCATGGTCAAAGTATGTGGGGATCGGTCATATCGTAAGGTCATATTGGCAATAAGAAACTTCTACTTGGTAGCTAGTAACTACTATTACAATTAAACAAAATGTTTATTTTAGTATTACAAACTTTTTATTATAAATGCGAATGTGGAGATGGGTCGCTGGAATTTGGCATACGTGTAGAACATTGTCTGGAAGACAGGCTACTCAAGAAGTTTTTTTTTTTAATTTCGCGCTTTTGGAATTGTAGTCGACAGCTAATTTTTAGGGTTCCGTACCCCATAAGAAAAAAACGGAACCCTTATTGGATCACTTTGTTGTCCGTCTGTCAAGACTTTTTTTTATGAAATCGTCTACAAAACATTTTTATTTGCTGGCGTTATAGTTCGGTGTTTTTATCATCAGTTTTTACATGCACAACATCTGTATAAAAACATATTTTTATCTCAATTTACAAAACAAAACGAAAGGGATTAAAGTTTTAATTAGTATTATAAAATGTTTACTAATAACTTAAGTATTTTTTTTTCAACTAACAAAGCGGTAATGTTTTCGCGCATACATAAATTGCATTTGTATGTGATGGCCCAGAGCTGAAACGATTGAACCGATATTGACGAGTGAGGTATCATTCGATTCGTCTTCTTCCTTAGAGTGTCAGGATATATCTTCACAAAACACATATAGTGGACATAATAGGTATTCTAAAATGTTGCCTAACTTATGCAATTTTGTTACTAACATTGAAATTAACTCTGTATCTCGTACTATAAAAAGTGTTATTCTGTTTTATAACAAAATTACCGCAAACAATGTTGTATTTTAATTATTACATTTGCATCTTATTTTAATACGAACTTTGTACTTGCATTTACTTAGTATTTATATGTATATAGTATACTTAGTATATAACTGCAAAAGTTCGATACGATACTTTCATAAGATACACTTTTAACCTTTTTAGTAACTGACACGATATGTGAATCTGTCTTGACATTTTATACAGGTACCTACATTTTATATTTAAATTCATTATCCACAATAAACAAACATTACTAGATTTTTACAAAATATGTTTATCTAAATTAACATAAAAAAATACATAAATAAAAATATATATTTCGAGAATTAGTTCTTCCAAAAAATGTTACCAATAAACATATCAAAACATGTAAATCAAATTGATTTACTAAAGCAGAAGGGATCGAGATAAAAATAATTTCAAGCTTAGTAAGTCCGACGTCAAAGTATTTTTATCATCCAGAACAAATTTATGTCAATATCATTGCTATTTTCAATATAAAAGATTCTTGATATTCTATACATATCATAAACGAAAGTAATATTTAAAATGCGTTATTTCTACACTTAAATCTATCAAAAACAACCGGTTGAAGTAACTGGTTTAGTATCAAACGATAAGATTGTCTATCCTTACCCTTGTGCGTCGAACTTCATTCGGCATAATCAAAATTATGTCTTATGATAAATCGAACTCGCGTCACACTGCACTATCTGATAACACCGGGTCACACGTTTAATGTCACAACACACACGTCCATTCCCTTCGGACACGTATCTACTAATGACGAAAATGAACAAAACAATACGTGGGTAGTGGGGTACACGAAAGTATTCCCGGCGTAATACAAAAACTATTGGAGTATCACGGCCGAACGACCTGATGATTCCGTGTCCGTCTTCCGCGCCGATATCGCGACGAGCGGCGATTCCGATATGCTCCAATGAACGCCACTTTAGCGCCGTATTTCCTTACGTTTGCGAATGTAAAGTGAACGGAACCGTACTTGCTAAATTATTTCCGCACCAGTTTATATGACTTCTAATTCCCGTGTACATTACACATGTATCAACGGATAGAATTATCTCCGTTTTTTTTTCAAAGAAAATAAGAGGGATGGAAATATGTTGAATATCATAATATTATAAATACGAATGTTAAGATAGATGGATGTTTGTTCGAAGATATCTGCAGAACGGCTGAATGGATCTCGCTGAAATTTTGTTAAAATGTAGAACATAGTCTAGAAGAACACGTAGGCTACTTTTTACTTTTTTTTCTATTTCTCGCGGACGTAGTCGCGAGCGGCAGTTAGAGTATAACATGCGTACGAGTGTTTTGGCAGTTGAAACCCACGTTTACTAAAATTAAGAATAACAACGATCCATTTTTAACGTGCAACTTTAGTGACAAAATTTAACAAAGGAAAGGAAACTAAATTTCATAGAGATCCATCCAACCGTTTTGGAGACATCATCACACAAACCTCCTACACTATAAATTTAATAGAGAAGAAATTAATATACCTCCTATCAACAGTAATATGTTTACTGAACAAAACAAACGTTTTAATTATAAATTAATATGTAAGTCGATAACAAAAGGGAATTTAAATCTATATTTGTCCGTCGCAATTACATCCTGTTTACAATTCAGTGGCTGATTTTCATTCGTAAGGTCGCCAGAGATAGCAACCAAGGTTACGTTGAAATAAAAAAGTTACAACGCATAAAGGATATTTAAAAACAAAGTCTTGAATAAGAAAATCTTAATTGTCATTGATCGCATTGTTCGTTAATATAATACTTGAATTTAATCTAAATAAACGAGACTGACCTATTTACCAACGGATTATTATATATTAAAATTTGACCTAGGAACTTAAAATACCAATTCTCTATTATGCATGTAACGGAACATTTTCAAATAAAAAAAACATCACAGAATAATCTTACTTCTTACTAATATTATAAATGCAAATGTTTGGATGTAAGGATGGATGGATGTTTCTTAGAAGTTATCTTTAGAACGGCTCCACGGATCTCATTGAAATTTGGCACACATATAGAACATAGTCAGGAAGAACACATAGGCTACTAATTAAGTTTTTTTATAATTCTGATTGAACAGAGTCGCGGGTGACAGCTATCTAAATAAAGAGCAAGATGACAAGCAACAGATAAGTTTCTTTTGTCTTACTATTCTTGCATTGTTAAGTAAAAAAACAATTAGTCAATGCGACCCTCGAATACATCGTGACCTTTATAAGTCATTGAACTTTACGTCTAGTACACACGCACAGTAACATCAAAAATTGGTAATTATTAAAATAAAAACTTAATAGCCAAAAAAATAATTTTTCACAATTTCAGTTGAATACTGTGCTTACACAGTTATTAGTTCAGGAGACAGAAGAGAGAAGAAGATATATTACCGGACTGAAAAAAGTTTTTTTTTTAAAGACAACTCTTTAAAAAAAACTCTTATCAGTCCGGTTATACCAACGTATATAACATTTAGAAATATGCTATCTATATTAAAATATACTACTTATTAAAGATAATTAAAAAAAAAACTTAATAGCCTAATGTATTTCCATTCTCAGTTCTACTTATGCCAAATTTCATTGAAATCAAACCGTTCTGGAGATAACTTTTAAAAATCATCGATCCATCTATCCAAAACATTCACATTTATAATATCAGGTACGACTTATTTTTAAAGCAATTAAAAGCAATAGCTAAATAATGACAGTCTAAAAAATCTTTGTAATTTCGTTGAAGATTAAGAATCCAGTGACACCTACCTTTCAAAATCGATCAAGGAAATTCATAATGGAGGACATACAAAATTGGATATGTGAATATTAAATAATTACGATGCTTGTGGGGTATCCCTGTGAAAGAGATATTCATCGGTTGTGACCTTAAGATCAATGTACAGGTACAAAAAGTTGAGTAAAAAATACTTGGTTTGGATACCTAAATGAACGAAGTTCAATATTTATATTACAACTTTCCTTAGGAACAAGAAATACAAGGAAAATCTACGAAAGGATAAAAGATATTTATGATTAAAATGAATTTTCCGAACGCATATTTAATTAATAACACACTAGCTGTCCCACGCGACTACGTCTGGGCGGATTTAATAAATCAACTTATTTAGTAGCCTATATGTTCTTCTAGTTCTTCTACATTTGCAAAATTTCAGCGAGATCGTTTCTAATAAACATCCATCCATCCAAACATTCGCATTTATAATATTAGTAAGAAGATTAGAGTAATTTTAAGACGCGAAGAACTTGTCTTTGCCCATAATAATTATAATTGTGGAAAATACGGCAATACTAATCATGTCATGTTTTTTGGGAAAAACCTAATGTCTAATTTTATAATAGGTCTTGTTCAAAGATAAAAGGTTTAGTTTTAACTTTGTATTAAACTGGCTATTCGCGCGGAATTAAAAAAAACTTATTAAGTAGCCTATGCGTTCTTCCAGACTATGTTTCCCAACTTGATTGGGTGCAACGTTCCCCCTATGTTTAACTGTCATGCTCGAAACCCCAAAATCCCCGCTTCGTCTCCTTTCCTATTTTAAATGCCCTTGTTTAGTTGACGCGGCCGCGACCTTATTGAATAAAACTAAATTAAATAAAGTAATAAAGGTCTTAATAACTATTTACGCCCGTATCGCTTATAATGACGTCATGGAAAAATAAAGACAATCAACAAGGTAACAGCTCATAATAGCAGATAAAAAAATGTATAGTTATCTGAACAAAAGTGACGTTCAGGTTTCCTTATTTCAAAGGTGACAAGACCAAATATGGCTAAGAGGCAGGCTTGGTTATTGACTTTAAAACATCGATTTTTCACAGAAGTTGTTATTTTTTTATTTAGCAAGCGATGCATATTTTTATTTTGTTGCTCTTAGTGTAATTACTACGACCACTGTTTATGTCGTCATATTTAAATCTAGATCTTTTTTTGTAATTTTGATAATAATGGTTATATTTTATGATGGATCGGATATAACACAATATTTGTAAAGTTTACTATTACCCATAGTAAATAAGGTCAATATTACATCGTCAAAAATAGTTTTCCTTCACTCTCAATAAATAGTATAATATTAAATCTGATTTGAAATAAAAGAAAACTCTTACCTTATCGCCATCTGTCGGCAGAGTCCCATATCCATACCAGCTTCTAGCAGGCTTCAGTCTGGGCTCCTCTTTAGGCGACAACAATCCACTGCCCCACTTGACCACGCCCTCAGCGACCGCAGCAACCCCAGGAGTCTTTGGACTACCATTCGGTGAATTCTGAGACGGCACGCTCTTCTCCGCCACTGGTGGTAAAGTTGGTCGAGCACATCCCGACCTCCTTTCGTATATTCTTTTACACGTGTCATCAGAATCTGTCTCCAATAGACCTTTCTTATCACTACCTCGCTTAACTTCTACTGTCCTTTTTAAGTCTTCTTGCCGCTGCGTCCATTTTGGATCGGATTCTTTTCGTTTTGCACTATCATTCGACTCCTGTCTACATAGCAACGCTTTTTTAAGACTCTCGCTGGAGTCTTGTTTTGTAACAGCCTTTTTGTCGGCCTCCTTTGCTGCTTTCTTCTCATCTTTCGTGAGCAGTGCACGTTTTAAGCTATCGGTGGAGTCTTGCTTGTGGATGATTTTTCGGGGGCATTCTGTGTTAAGGGAGTCAGTTGTTTTGGATATGAGTAGCTTTGGGTAATCATATGGGGCATGTTCGTTTGGCGGGTTTAGCTCTAGCGAGCGCCTATTCTTGCGCTTGTCGGCGGGGGCGATTTGTGCCTTGACGGGGAGAAGACGGCGCGGCAGCAGGCTGCGGTGGTCAGCGAGCGGTGATTCCGGTCGCAGCATGTTGAGCGGCGATCAAGAACTGCCGCTGAATCAGACACTCCTGAAACAATGAGATTTAGGTTAGACTTATTGCGTAGTAAATATGAAGACAAACAGTTCAAAGACAATAAACTTGTCTATGCTGTAAAATGATATAGAAAATAGGTCTACATTTTTGAGTACATCGTTTGATAAGGGTTTAAATTGACGAATTTTGTAACAGTATGATGAAATTGCAAAAAACATAATTAATTTTACCTAAATAAAGCAACGCTTTCTTTTAATCTATAAAGCAAAATTATCGAAAATAATAAAAATATTTTATCAAATAGATATGCCATAATATACAATTGTTGATTTTGGCATTGAAAGATAACAACTATTGACAATCAGATGATATTTTGCTTTCGCATGTGATGTGCCGATTATTACATTTCATAGAACAATGATTAATTTTCTTTTTCTAGAAGATAATAACTGATTACATTACGATATATACACAAGTACTCGGTTTCTCAGGAGTCAAGCACTTGACTTCCAATCTGCAGGTTCTGGATTCGAATCCCGCCATGTACCAATGTGTTTTTCCATTTCCGATTTACATATACACATTTATCCGACGTTCTTATGGTGAAGGAAAACATCGTGATGCAACCTGCACATATCTGAGAAGAAATTCAAAGATATGTGTGAAGTCAATCAACCCGCACTTGGCCAGCGTGGTTGACTATGGCCTAATCACCCTTAACTTAGGGTAGGCTCCGAGCCCCTCGGTGGGGACGTATAGTTAGCTGATGATGATGATGATATACACATACTAGCTGTCGACAGCGACTCCGTCTGCGCGGAATTAAAAAAACTGAATAAATAGCCTAAGTGTTCTTCAAGACTATGTTCTACATCTATGCCAAATATATCCACCATCCATACATTCGCATTTATAATATCAGGAAGATATAAATATTTTACTACGAGTAGACTATGGCCGAGTCACCCGTGACTTTGAGTAGGCTCCGAGCCCTTCAGTATTGCTGATGAAGATGATAAATATTTTACAGAATACTTTTACTCGTGGTCGCTGTTAAACCGAGGTTAATTAAAATCTAAAAATCGATACATCTTCATTCATATTGAAAACGATGAGTCATTGTGTAATGAATGACTAAATGCTTATGTACGCCCAATTGAACGCCAGGTCTTACAATTACGGCATTGTGTTTACGCATTGCCGAAGAAATGCAAAGCCGAAAATAATCGAGCAAGCAACACCGCCCACTCTTACTTTGCTCTTTCATACACAATTTAATACCTTAGGGCTGTCAATTTTACTATATCATTTTTTTTTTAAATTGCCTGATATTTTTTACGATAGGCCATTTATAAGCCATTAAAAAATTTATAAAAATAATGAGCTTTATAATTGTAAAATAAATATATCTACAGATGTAGATACAAACATATAGTGATCCCTTTCACTCCTTTTGATAAAACAGAGATAGAAAAATCTTTCGGTACAGGTATTACAGCAATGAAAACTCACGGTTGGTTAATTGTATAACACAATTTAAATACCAACATAGAAAATTAAAACTATATGAAAATATAAAAAGTATGATGTTATACAAAAATTATTTTTTGTTTTTTTAAATCGTAGTTTCTAGTTCAGCCCTATATTATTCTTTACCTGTTCGGTATGAATGGAGAGACATTACGCCTTCTGCGGGATCTAATGACGTCAAAGTTATTCCTATTTGACATTTAGATATAAATTGGTTGGATTTAGACGAAAATCTTTATCCTTCGCGTATCCTTGTACTTGACAAGTAAATGACAAATGTCAATTTACGCTATTTACGAACGCTTGGTGAATGACCTGCATTGAAACAAAATTTCGTTTTTTATATTTGTTACTTTTGCACCAATTTTTTTTCTAAATAACAGGAAAGTGTTATCATTCGCTAGTAAAGATCTTTCTAAGAACATACTACCTGTCGCCCGTGATTCCGTCTTTGCGAAATTAAAAAAAAAACTTAATAAGAAGCCTTTGTGTTCCTCCGGGCTATGTTCTACATCTCTGCCGAATTTTGTTTAGATCCGTTGAGCCATCTAACAAAAATCCATCCATCTAAACTTTCGAATTTATGATATTAGTAACACAAAGATGTTAATTTCATTGTTACCTTCTGTTTATTGAGACGATTGAATTTAGCTCAGGGTTCCAAATACAAACTACAATACAAATTACAACTTATAGAGGTTACCACCCTTTTTTTTTCAGAGAGGAATGCTTTATGCATACTCCGCGCCCCTGGGGGCACGCGGTAGTTATGTGGGATTCTCCTCCATAGCGGAGGCATACCCACTAAACCTCTCTATTCCTCCAACGCATCGGGACGGGACCACGGGCACGCTTTCGCTCTCGTCCGCGGCCCCGTCTGCGCCAGCTGCCGAGGCAGCTCCCTCTCGAGGGAGGCAGCCCTCAGTCGCCGGTGATGGACTAGAGGTTAACACCCTATTGCTAAGACACTTAACATCTAACTTATTATTAATTTTTTGCTTATATTTCTGAAATAAGAAACAACTATGTTTAAATTACAAATGCAAATTTGTTCACACAATCCGAAATGGCAGAATGCATGAGTCAATGACTCATTAGGTGCAAATAATACCAAATATGTTGTAACTATTTTAACAAGTCTGACAAATTATTATATTACATCTGATTTGATAATGACTTCAAATTATATCATACTAGCGTTCGCCCGCGACTTCGTCAACGCAGAATTGTAAAAGGGTCTTGACAGACAAACGGACGGACAACAAAGTGATCCTATAAGGGTTCCGTTTTTTTCTTTTCGAGGTACATAACCCTAAAAAGTAGCCTATAATAAAGTTCCATCAAAATAGGTTCAGTCAATCCAGAGTACCGTTTACCCGAAGTAAACACTGCCTTGCGTCCAGAAATATGAAAGAAATGTTTTTAGCAACGGAAATATAATTTTTTTCGATATTACATACAGACATTCCAATTTAATCAATATATTTTTAATGTTATTAATATTATTCTTCAACTATTTTTAAAGTCAAAACCATTTTGTAAAATCACAAGTGTAAAAACAGCGAGACAGCCAGACCAAAAAACAACTATGCTATTACTTCCCTATTTGTATTATAACATTTTTAATCTTACTAATATTATAAATGCAAATGTTTAGATGAATGAATGTTTGTTAGAAGGTATCTCCAGAACGGTTGCATGGATTTATCTGAAATTTGACATCGTTGTAGAAGTAGTAGTCTGGAAGAACGCAGGCTAGCGGGCGACAGCTAGTCATAATACATATTATCAGCGATACCCTATCAGTACTTTACAAGAACACTAGACCACATCAACTATCGCATATTAAACAATCTAATTCTACACTCAATCACATATACATATGTATAAATGTCATGTATCGAGATATATAATTAAAATTCTTTACTTGCCACGATTAGAGAACAATCTCTGAGTCATCCGAGATAATGTTCTATGTATACGGTTCTATCCATTGTCATACAGATGTTAACACGTTGAGCGCCACGCGTTCTAAGACAATCCCGTTCAGGCCACGAGCGTCGCTTATAAGCACTGGTATTAAAGGGCCGGTGTTTCTGATCGCAGTACAAAATAGTTTACATTTTTAACGTTATACCTACAGGCTTTGTTTCAACACGTTACGCGCCAAGTCTGTCTGGCGCGATCTAAACGGAAAGTCTAGTGTCAGTCACCGATGGCTGACGAGGCGCTCAACGTGTTAAAATTGACAATTATTTAGCATATATTTTAATTTCCGTATGTTATTTTTTACTTTGTACAATTCGGTATATACAGAATGTTTGAATATTTTATGTTTGAAATCCAGATTAAATATTCAATTTATATAAGACCAGCAGTTGCCCATGATTTTATCCTAGCGGAATTTAAATAACCTTGAACATTTGTATTCTTCCAGACTATGTTCTACATCTATGCCATACACCCATTTAAACTTTCGCATTTATAATATTAACTAGATGTTGCCCGCGACTCCCTCCGCGTGGAATTAAAAAAAAAAAGTTAATTAGTAGCTACTTTCATTCTATTTTCTTAATTATAGCGAAACACATACAGTAGTTCTGGAGATACCTCCTAATATTACTAAGATAGTCAAGATTGTTAACATTTACCTAAAACCTGTGACAACCATTAGTTAACATAGGTGCAAGATATATATTTGTGTGTGTTTGTACAATGACAGCTTATGCAACACAACACAATGGTTTAATGACCCTTGACGTCAGTGTTGTAATGTCACATGGCAACTAACAACTTTCACATGAAGTACAATGCAATGTACTTTGCCTAATTGTAATACGCAATATTGTAATTATACAGTCAGCTAAAGATTAACCCTTTAAATGCCACTACGATTATTAATTTTATGTTACGATAGTTGAGATGGATGTGTGGTGTGACAAGAAAGGATAAAGTTAAAAATGTATATTAGAGGAAATTAGAAAGTAGCGCCAGTGATTGAGAAATTGAGGAGTAAAAGATTAGCGTGGTTTAGACATGTTATGCGGAGGGATGATGATGATAGAAGCAAAACAGTAATGAGATTGAATGTGGATGGCTACAAGGGTAGAGGAAGACCAAAAAAAGTATGGAATGACTGTTTGAAAGAGGATATGCGTAAGAAGGGAGTAGACTCGAATATGACGGCTGATAGAGATATATGCAGGAGTAGTACTGTGCCGACCTTCGATAGGGATAAGGGCAGGTTGATGATGACTTTTTAGTCAGATAACTCAAAATAACTTTTATCATTTAATACATAACTAACATTAATTTAGTACGTCTTAGTAATTTCTTATATTATTAAGGAATAATATGTAACACGCCTGAAAAAGTTATAAACGTACAAAATAAATTACTTACCCAATTGTGATTGACAGTGAACGTGTTGATCGGAATTATAATAATTCGGGATTCAAACAGTGAATTGGTGCAATCCTAGATTATTTTCATCAATTTGGAACTTTATTTTTACAAGCATTTAAAAAATAAATAAAAAACTCAGGCATTTGTGTTAACCATAGACATTTATTATTCACGTTATCAAAAAAAATGTGTATAAGGTAAAAAAGCATAAAATTAAGGTGATCTCATATTTCGCAGGAAATCATAATCTTTGATTTATGAGTCATCGATAAAAAGTGAAGCCTATTTTATAAAATGAGTCATTACGTACGTAATTACCGTTTGCAACAATTAACGCAAAGTAGAAAAATAAAAAAAAATATTTCACTTTAATCTTGGGGAACATACCCATACTACGTAGTTTTTTTAAGACTGCATGCATACTTAAATTACTAGTGAATAATGTATTATCAAAAAGAACAACTAACGACTACGTCACAAAAACCTGACCCCACCCCCGCTCCTGTGACTGACCGTGGTATTTTAAAGACTCCATTAACCCCCCCCCCTCCCCTCTAAACGGATCACGTAGTATGGGTACGTTACCTTAGAATACAAAGAGCGAATGAAATTTAACACACATATCTTCCAGTTTTAGCTAAACAAAAGTAATTTGCATAATGCAAATCTTTGAAGATATTATTACCGTTTTACAACGGTAAAATTTTTAAGCATCCATTTTTGAATTCACAAAATATTTGCGCGACCTTTGATTATTTATACCCGCGTAATTAACTTCCTTGTAATAAATAACACAAGCTGGATATCAGTCAACACAAAACATGTTTTTATTACCTCGTACTACACTATTTTAAATATAGAAAAATTTCACAAATCTCCTACTGTCTAATATACGCAATTTTTGAAATAAATCTAATTAAAAAAACTTATTCTGCATATATAATGTATTCGCGTTGGTTATCAATATCTAAAAATCTTATCTATCTGTCCGCAAGTGCGCATTTATTCCGAGATATCTTCAAAACGATTGGACCAATTTTGACTGGAAGGTAGACTATACTACTATAGGTACTAAACGCGAGAATATTATGAACTACTTTTTTAACATTGCACTGACAAAGTCACGGGCTACCGCTAACACAATTACCGTGGGTTCCCACTGCCGAATGATTTGTAAAAAACCATATTGTTATCTTACTTCTTATGAATATGAATGTAGGTGATAATTTTTCGTGCAAGTGTTTCATCAGTGGAAATCCGATGTAATATTATAAAAGAAAATATATTTACATTTCGCATAACCGATTGTCATAATCATATTTTGATAAGAATAAATGACAAGAGACTTATTCCATTGAAAAAAGATTTTATATAAAGGTATTTATTGCTGATAAAACAGTAAACCAGCTGTTACCCGATTACGTCCGCGTCGAATTAAAAAAAAACTTTGTGTTCTTCCAGACTACGTTCTACATTTGTGCCAAATTTCATCAAAATCCGTGGAGCTGTTTCAGTGGATACCTTGTAACAAACATCGATTCATCCATCCATCCAAACTTTCGCATTTGTAACATCAGTAAGAAGTAAGATAACTTCGATTTCGTATAATCGAACAAAATATGCAAGAATAAAAGTAACCGCTCGTATCTACCTAAATTACGATGTTTTTGGAGTAAGAAAAACTTTTAAATAAGATAAAATACATGTTATTAACTTCAGATCTTACCATCATGAAGTTAAAATGTAACCGTCTCCTTTACCCGACTGAAAAGAAAAAACTTTGCCTTAATGTAGGTCTAAATTTCTTAAATCCATCAGCATTAACCGATCCAGTTTTTTTATGACGAGGGCTGACAGGTACGAAATTTTTCACGAAAAATGCTGATATATTTTTATTTTTACGTAGGCCACCACTGAGAAAGGATTTTTTTAATTCGACACTATACGTAAAATTGGCATAAAACCATTTATTACGAAAAATAATAGAGTCGTAACATATATTTGGGTGATTTGAGACTTTGCTGCATGCGGACAAAGTAGCGGGTTACTGTTAGTGTAAAATAAAACATGAACATTTCTTGAAGCAACGCAAAGACGCGAAATTGCCGTGCAACTTTAATACGATCCGAGTGCTGGAAAGACTTTCGTCTCGGACGTCGGAATTTTATTTTTCTCCCGAGGTTAACCTCAATTCTACAAAAAGCTGGATGGCAGAGAGCTGCCGCATTTATAACCTTTTTTATTTTTGTTTTTTTTTTTTTATCGGGCAAAGTTAATGCGCGTAAATATCCGCATACTTTTATAATTGCTTCAAAATGCATAAAGCTTTCCCGGAAAATGAAATCTTTTGATTATATACCAAACATTTTAAGATTTTGCATTTATTATTATTTTGTCACAGTAGCGACATATTCTTAAATACGACATAAAAATAACCTTTTACATTTCAAGTATAAACGTGTGGGCTTCCACTGTGATACACTCGTACAAAATATTTGTCACACCTTTCATTTTATTTGAATAAACCGAAATATGTTTTCCTATCAGCAAAATCACTGTCTATATTATTAACAGACTATGCTATCTTATTAATATTATAAATGCGAATGTTTAGATGTATAGATGATCTGATATTTGTGGGAAGTATTTCTAGAACTGACTGCTTGGATCTCGCAGTAATTTGACATAGATATAGAACATAACTGGAAGAACACATAAGCTACTATGTTTTTTTTATTTCACGCGGACTGAGTCGCAGGCAACAGCTGATGTGTAATAAAAATCGCAGACTCTACCATTAGCCGATTGGTCTTATGACGATCGTTGACCGATACCACGCTATATTTAACATTTTCACCCACATTCGATTCCGTACAACGACACTGAAGTTATGAGTTCGTTGTAACTGTTTCCCCTTAAATAAAACTAGCTGTCACCCGTGACTCCGTCTGCGCAGTGTTAAAAAAACATAAATAATACTCACTGACGCTTCGCTCCTATTGGTCGCAGCGTAATCTTATATATAAAATTCTCGTGTCACAATTTTCGTTCCCATACTCCTCCGAAATGACAGATTCTCATGAAATTTTGTGAGCATATTGAGGTCTGAGAATCGGCCAACATCTATTTTTATTCCTGCGTGGACGGAGTCGCGGGCGACAGCTAGTCTGATATATAATATTCTCGTGTCACAATTTTCGTTCCCATACTCCTCCGAAACGGCTTGACCGATTCTCATTAAATTTTATGAGCATATTGAGTAGGTCTGAAAATCGGCCAACATCTATTTTTAATCCCGTCCGGACGGAGTCGCGGGCGACTGATAGTATTATATAACCAAAAGCGGTCCTCTACAAATGGACTATCCAACAAAAAAAAATTCAAATCGGACCAGTAGTTCCTAGATTAGCGCGTTTAAACAAAGAATTTTCCTATAACATTACTATTTAAAATCATACGTTTCATCGCTTACCAATTACAACGACTTAATGTATAGTACGTTATTATCCTGGTTTGACTATACCGCTGTTGATTTAAAATCTACATACCTGTTTATAAAAACATCATAAATCACGTATTATCAATTATAATTACATCTATTGATTTATCTATCTACATTTTTTAATCTTTATTTACATTTAAATTATGACATTGATTTTATGTTTAGTCAATAGATTTTTCTTACGTAGTAGTACCTGGATGACCGAGCTTTGCTCGGTATTTTTTAAATTGTGTTGTTTGGAAATTATATTTAAGTACGAATTACTAATAAAATGATGAAATATGAATAATAATATCGATCTTACCGATAGAAAAAGTTAAGTTTATGTTCAAGTTGATTATCGATAAAACACGAATAAAATGACATTTTCTAAAAATGATTCCTAGCTAGATCGATTTATCGCCCCCGAAACCACGTATATACTAAATTTTATGAAAATCATTGGAGCCGATTCCGAGATTCCAATTATATATATATATACAAGAATTGCTCATTTACAATTATAAGATTTTTTGGTAATATTTTTGATTAAAGAAAGCTTTACTGAAATACAAAATAATTTGATTGTATTTTGAATTCTATGTTATTAATTTCACTATATCCGTGAGAAAGGCGTTATACGCCACAAAAAAGTATTACTAATCCACTAATCAGAGGAAACAACTGCATTTTCCTATGAAAATAACCTACAGCAACTACTATACTACGACTATATTACATCTTACTAATATTATAAATGCGAAAATTTACATGGATAGATGTTTATAAGAAGGTTTCTGAACGGCTCAACGGATCTCGATGAAATTTGAACATAGTCTGGAAGAACATATAGGCTCCTAGTTAAGTTGCTTTTAATTCCAAGCGAAAGGAGTCGCGGCCGACAACTGGTAATTATATATTTAACAGACTATTATAGACAAAATCTTATTTTACAGGACGTTTTGGCGAAGAAACAAGTCGCGTATCAGCTGTTAATCGACACGGTGCCTAAGTTGGCGAACGTCGCAGTGATAAAGGTCGAGCGTAGTTAAATATAAATTGAATAAACGCAATGTTTGTTGTTCTCTACCTGTCATAATAACGCAGAACAGCTTCGGTTAATAGCATAGACCTAACATGATTATGTAAACAATTTTTTTTTATATTATAAGGTGGCAAACGAGCGAGCGGCCAATTCGTGCGAAGATGTTAAAGCGGGCTCTACCACTGTTAAACTATTATATATATATATATAACTGATTAAATCTTAAAATGTTCCAATCATTTTCCGTTTCAAACTGAGTATGCAACTAG
This sequence comes from Papilio xuthus, assembly GCF_000836235.2. Taxonomy (NCBI): domain Eukaryota; kingdom Metazoa; phylum Arthropoda; class Insecta; order Lepidoptera; family Papilionidae; genus Papilio; species Papilio xuthus. The sequence goes on from NW_013531704.1 coordinate 6,726,701, forward strand.
AAGATGTGCGAATAACTTTCGATATGTTTATGGCTTTGATCACATTAACTTCACTACTATAAACTAGCTGTCGCCCGCGTCTCCGTCCGCGCGGTATTAAAAACAAAATGTAATAAGTAGCTTATATGTTCGCAAAGACTATGTTCTACATCTGAAGGAAGTAAGATGCGAATATTTAGATAGATGAATGGATGTTTGTTACAAGGTATGTCCAGAACTGCTGCATGGATGTCGCTAAAATTTGGTATAGATGTACTCGTATAACATATACTGGAAGATCTCGCATAGACGGAGTCGCGGGCGACAGCTAATTTAAAACACTTCAAAGCTCTAATTTTATTATTAGTAACAAAGTATCACAGTATTTGAAGTCGTAAACTTAATCGTAGGTCGGGCGAAAGTGGTCAGGAGTTGGCGCTATCGGAGTGAAAGTGACCATCGGAAAGTCTCGGCCCCGCTCCGCCGGCTAGCTTTACGTGTCCTTTCGCGCTTCCTCTTTGACCAGTTGTGCTTTGTCCCTCTTTAACATCATACATATAAGTGAGACGTAAAACAATAACAGCTAATTTTCACGAAAACTTCGGAATCAGCCTTGACCTATTTGAAAGCCTGTCAAATCGGAACTCTTGATACGTCAATCAGCCACAGGGAAGAAACAAATTAATTTAATTGAGTATGCTTGAATACAAAAATAACAAGAATATCTTCCGATCCAAACATTTCCATTTATAATATAAGTAAGATATAATTAGAGTTGTAGATGTATTGACAGTGTACAGCAATAACCTAAATAAAAAAAATTGTGTATAATAAACACAGATGATAGCACAGCTGATCTCATTAGTTTTATAAATGCAATTTTTTTTTTTTTTATATCACAAGGTGGCAAACGAGCGAGCGGCCACCTGAAATCGCTGAAATAGCGAAGTGACCGTTGCCCATAGACATACGCAATTGCATATGCGTTGCCTACCTTTAATCGACGGAGGAGAGGATGCACAGAATGAAAATATTTTCCCTTTCCATGCATCCTCTAATCCGGAAAGTCCACTACCACTTCCCATCCTTTCCTTATAAGAAAAAGGTTGGGAAGGAAAAGAGGACTAATTTTGGCCTCCGGGACGCACACTCATCAGACGAAACGCGGAATTGCTTCCACTTCACGCCTGTCTTCTGTGTGGTCGTGGTATTTCACCGGGCGAGCCGGGCCGATTCGTGCGAAGATGTTAAAGCGGGCTCTACCACTGTTTAAATATCAAATAAATGCAAGTCAAAATTTTCATTCATAACTTTATACAAGAATATTATATTCTTACTAATATTATAATTGCAAAAGTTTAGATGGATGGATGTTTGTTTGAAGGCACATCAGAACCGGTTCTTTATGAAGTTTGGCACAGATGTACAGCATAGTCTGGAAGAACACATAGGCTACTTTTTAAGTTTTTTTTAAATCCGCACGGACAGAGTCCCAGGCGACAATTACTATTACATAAATGTATTTATTATTAAAAATAATTTTTGTTATATTTATTATAAAATCTACAGCTAACAGCGAACATTTTAAAAATCCTAATGCAATAAAACCTCCTTTAACTAATCACACTCATCTGTTTTACCCCAAAATAAAGAATTGCACATTTTTTTGTTAAACATGTGTTTTGACCCTTTGTCTGTTGGAGATTAATATTATGAACATTAATGTGGTTATAATAGTATTTTTTACCCTTGCACATACTTTGTTATTCATTCGTCAAGATCACATTTTCCGAAGCCTACCAATAATCAAATTTCAATAATCGTGATATTATATTTGAAACACTTAGTTTTTTATGGTATGTCCCAAAGTGATTTCCAAATTAGAAGTAAAATGTCGGACCCTATTGTTGAAAACGTTTTTCTAAGCTAAGTATTTGCTTATCCATAATCATAACACATATACAAAAGATATAGTTATCTCTGTTTCTTTTCATAGAGGGTAAGAGAGAGATGGCTATGCATTTGCGTAAATTTCACCTGAGCAATTTCACAGTAACACTCAGTAAAATGTCCTATAGTCTCATATTGACAGCATCATGTCTGCATTTTTTTTAATTTGCCACGGAATATTTATTTTAAATGTACATAGTAACAATAATATTGTTCAACAGTTAGTGGTTAAAATTTTTAATAAGTCTTACAACTAAACCACCGATAAAGGCTAAAAATAAAGATTGCACTGAGTTGATAATTAATTTATCATTTAACTTTTGCTAATTTATCAATAAATATTTGAGAAGGACAGGAGGTCACTGTAAGGTGCATATATCAAATTTGTTATGTCTAAATAAAATGTAATTGAATAACACAATTGACACTTAACAAGGCTAGTTTATCTATATCTATACTAATATTATAAAGTGGAAGAGTTTATTTGTTTAAACATGCTAATCTCAGGAACTACTGGTCCGATTTGAAAAATTCCATTTTTGTTGGATATTCCATTTATAGAGGAAGGCTTTAGGCTATATAACATTATGCTGAGATCAATAAAAGCAAAGTATCAGTGAAAAATGTTTGACTTTCGTTGTGTCTGTTGTATAAACAGTTTATGTGACTACAACCACGTGAATGAAGACACGGGCACAGCTAATATAACTATAACCAATAAACATCTAAGTGTCAGCTATTTGTTTTACTATTAAAGATAATGACATATTTAATTACTGATAACTAGTTCAAGTGGATACAGATAACATTTTCGTTTGTCAATGTTATTAACAATTAATGTCATTTTATTTTATACAATTTAAATAATTGTGAGTTGTGCACAATATATTTAATACGACTTAATACATGAAGCATACATAGTAAAAAAAATGAGGTGTTACAAAGAGTCTGTATATGATGTCTTTAACATCAAATAAAGCAGTTATAGGACTTAATTAGAAAATTTTAAAAGATGGCTTTAGGAGTAGTCATTGTAGTCCTAGCTTATTTTATTTATCTTTGCATATACTATAGCAAACAGTTAGGAATAGCAATGTGATGGGAAGTAATATGAACTAAGGTGAATAGAATTTGATCAAGACATTTCAAATTGATTAAATTTGAAATAAATTTTGAAAAAATTGTACAGATATGTACAGTTATTTTTTAACTGATATGTACAGTTATTCATGACTTTTTTTTAATTAATTTATATCAAAAAGGTTTGTAAACTTTGTTTGTACTAGACTTTTAATACATATAAGTTCTAAAAAGAAGTTGTTAGTAATCCGATTAACACTCACCAGCCGAAAGACAGCGCCGGAGAAACACGTATAAAGCATCAGCATGGCTCGAAATCGAAACACAAAACGCGAGCGATATCACAATTTACATTCACATAGAAACGAGTCGATACTAATGACCACGTTCACAATACACGTATTATTTATCACACTGTAAACAGATTAACAAATTGTGGCTGTAAACAATGACCAGCCCACAACAAGACAATATAGCAAACGTTTTTCACCAATAGTACACAAATAAGACACCGTGGTAACTACTTGCGAAACGATAGTGTTGTCAATCTACGTCAAATTATCGAAATTGTTTCACTATAAAACAAATTTCATTTCGATATAATAACAGTAGGTTAGATTATAATACATTTTATGTTGACAAAGATTATCCACTAAAATATTAAGATGTGCCCTTAAAGAGCAATTCGCAATAAGACGAACTAAACACGATCCATCCCAACACAAGTCAACAGAAAACTGGATCTGGAAACTGGAAAGAATCTGAACTGAGTTGCCAACAAAAAAATACTGCAATAAAATGACAGGACAAGTTGACAAGTGACAGCTTCAGTGATACCCAATAAAAATATTCTCAGAGCAAAGACAAAACGTTTTAAGGTTTGGTAATAATTTTAAGTAATTTTCTCACAATTAAATATTAAAATTATAATAATATGATGACGTAAGCATCCATTTAATAATTCTTAGAATAATTTGTGGCTTAACAAAGAAATAAACACAACATTTAATTGTAACAAATAACCACTTGTACAGTGCGACAAAGCAACAAAGTAGAAAGTTGAAAGAAGCCATGTTTTGTCTCTTTCGATACATCATAACATAATTTTCGATACGAACTAAGAAATAACTGTGATAGTAACGCACCTCTTGGACCAGATAATTTTTCGAAACTGTACAATTGCCACTACCTTGTATTTATATTCCGTAATAAAAATGGCTTCAACTGAAACTACAAATATTATTTCAGTCTTCTTGGGATGGAATGCATCAATTTTTTAAAAAGTATGACCAGAGCAGGTTTTTTTCGAAACGTGTGTTGTTGTTTTTTCAGCCACTGGTGTTAAAAATATTTTTTTTTCCATACGCGAACTAGACTACAACTAGTAACATTCCGGTTTAGGGACAAGGTCGACATAAATATTACAGACACATTTTTAGAAAGATAAAACTATTTTGTCTTTATTTCTATAAAATGTGGAGTAAAAAAAAACAAAAGTAATATGTACTCATTGTATGTATATTTTTTTAAGATTCAATAAAAGGTTAACAAAGAACTAAGGAACATCAAAGTATGTTAACATTAATTGATGAACATGCTAAAACCAAACATTTAATTCACAATAAGAACACTGAGATAATTTTATTTACTATTTAAAATACACCGTACTTAATATTATATTTACAAGCAAATGGTGTGTGTCTGACTTCACTTTTTAAAAACAAAATAATCATCAGCAATAGGTTATTGTTTAAGGGTGTTTTTAAAATACTTGGCAAATGGTCACGGTCAACAGCTAATCGTTTTTATTAATATGTGTATTTTATATCTTGTCCTTACAAAAAAAAATGCCAATAAATAATGGTACAGATTATTGTAAATTGCTGATGCGATACATATTTCTACTAATCTGCTAGAGCAGAAATTGTGCTTTTATTAATAGCAATTTTCAAAGAAATCAGTCTTATATTTTGTTAAGGAGAAGTATACTAGCAGGCATACTGAATGGCCCAAATCGCGATTTTATATCAATAGCTCTAACAGCAAAGTAATATTTAAACCCTGGCAAAAATTGAGTTAATGTACATGCCATAGGCAAGGGTAAAGCTTTTACGTCGCCGATTTTTTTCCATAACGCCGTACTGGGTGGATTACTTGCTTCCTGATAAGCAAACAGTTGATAACTACCAATTTTTTCATGAATTTCTTCTTTATATCCCTCAATTTTCCATGAGATCACAATTCCATTTTCGACCTTCGATAGCTTTAACTCCGGCGGCGGCGGCAATATTTTCCAACTTATGGGTTGGTATTGTTTGACAACGTCAGGTAATGGTGCGGGATGTTTGATTGGGGGCATTGGTCGGTTCATTCGTATGGTATTTGGCTGTATTTTATTAAAATTATTGTTTGTAGGCATTCTCGGCCTCATTGCTGGAATACAAAAATTAAAGTTAGATATTTTTTTTCAATTATGACATTATGCACAATGAACATTAAATTTTATACTAACCTGGGCAAGATGGAACCGTTTTTAATACGAGGGCTTGCCCTGATCTAACATTCTGTGCTTGTGGACCACTTATTGGAATGTACACTTTCCTGGGACTAGTTATTGTTGGTGCAAATTGAGGTCTCTGAGGTGGTAATAAATTCTGTGCTGGTACCAATCTCACACCTGGAGCGGGTGAGCTCTTTGCAGTTACCTTAAAAGGAGGTTCGTCATCTGTCAAGTCTACTGTTACTGATTGCACTCTAGATCTTTTTTCTGGCTTTGATACAGGGGATGAATTTGTTACACCATTAACTAATGGAGGTACCGGTGGGGACTTTCCAGGATCAGTAGTATTGGATGCTGCAGCGGTGCTCGTTTTGTTGTTAGTATTAGAAGCAGGTACTAGTCTTGGGACGGGAATGGGTTTTTGAACACTAGAGTTACGGTTTGTTTTATCTGCATACGAAGTTTGAGTTGGCATTGCACCTGAATTTGTCATTTGTGCATTTTTCTTTTTTGCATTGGGTTTATCTGTCATTAGTACTTGCATACCCACTGAGCGAGTTATTTTCAAGGGAGTTACTGTAGTACCTAATGAATTTTTTTGTTCTTCTTGTACTGATTTTAATACTACTTGTAGGTCTCTATTTTGTTTAGCTATTAAATTAGTCTTCTTTTTATATTCCTCAATAGTAGCCGCCATAGTTTTAAGCTGAACTTTTAGATCCCCTAAATTACTTCTATCCATAACGCTTTCCACAATTTTCAAACTACAAAAATCTTCCAAGTCTTCTCGTGTCATATCTGCTAACGCTTTTTTGCAATCACTTAGGAAGTTTAATGACAACAAAGGTTTTGAAGAACTGTTTTCTCTTATGTCATTTATTTTATTGTCTATTTCGTTGTTATCTAAATTGTATACAATTTCTTCGTAACCTGTAACAAAAAAAATATAGACGTACAAAAAAAATAATGCGAAAATAGAAATTTTATTTTAAAAAGTGCAATAATTTTCAATCAATGCTATTCGAGTGAATCTTTTAAACACTGATTTTTTCCTCGGTTAAATTAAGGTCTCCATTGATTAGCTAGATGAATATATTACTAAAACATATACAAAACCCACCTGTTTCTAGGTTTGCATCCATTATTTCATCTTTCTCTTCTTGATTTGTAGTATCGTTCTCATCACACGTTTCCGGAATTACATTCTCTGTGTCAATACTGATTTTTTCATCTTCCTTAACATTTATGTCCTCATCTACTAACATAACATCATCATCATCTACAAGACTTATGCACTGCTTGTCAACGTTAGACGTTTCATTATTAAACGTGTCCCCGTGACGCTCTTCTTCATCGTCAGAGAGTAAATCTAAAATATTTGTTAATTTAGGTATCAGTGACGATTTTTCTTCAACCAATTTACTCTCTACGTTTTCTTCGTTATCTGTACTATTGTGCGTTTTAGTTTCATTTATTTTTTCATCTTCTATTCCAATTTTACTACTTTTAGTATCTGTTGCAGTTGATGCTATGCTTTCTTGCGTTATTTCGCTTTCTTTTGTACTATTCTCTGTCTTAGAAGTGTCTTCTACAGTAGACTCAACTGCATTATTTAATTCTATAGGATTATTCTCATCTTTGTCTATTTTAGGTGAGATAGGTGATACAGTATTTTCTGATTGAGATTCCGTGACATCTTTAAGAGATTGCTCCTTTTTTTCATCAGCTATAGTAGGAACTTGATCAATAACATTGTCAGGGATTAAACTTTCAGTGTCCAAATTTTTTCTATCGTTATTTGTTTGTTCACCTTCATGTTTTTTAATCTCATTTTCCTTTAATGTAACCTCCTTGTTGTCTGTTTTACTATCATTATTTGTGTTCTCGTTATTCTTAGTTTTTATATCATCACCGTTTATCTGATCTTTCATTTCAAGTTTTGGGACGACAACGTTTGATTGTTGTTCACTTTCATCGTTGACTAACTTTTCAGTTCCATCAGTTTGGATGACATTTTCTTTCTCTTCTGAATTATGGTTACATAAAATTTGCGACTCCAATTCTTGATGTTGATTTATTGCGTTATTTTCATTAACAATATCCTCGGAGTTATTTTGTTCATTTGTACTACTTTTTGGACTATGACCTTTGCTCTCAAAATCATCAATAGAAATTTCCTCGGATGTGCATTTTTCAATTTCTTTACTCTCTGCAGTATTTATTTTGATGTCATTTTCCACGATTTTGTGACTAGATAATGAATTTTGCAACTTATCATTGTTTTCAGCAATATCAGTAGTATTGTCTTTTTCGATTTCGCCGCAATTTTTGATATTATCAGAAAACGCTTCATCTACATTGTTAATGATCGTTTCTTTTAAAGTCCCTTCAGTAATTGTGGACATTTTAAATTCTATGTCTAGAGGAGCTCCAGTATCAACAGGTAATTGCATTGTATGATACTTGTAATCACATCTCTCATACTTGATTTATCTGTAAGTTATAAAAAATATTTATTAAAGTGCAAGTCAACGATTTTCAAAAGCCTTAATCAGTTTAAAAACTCTGGTTGCAATAATATTCCGGCGTTACTAATGTGAATTTTAATGTAAATATAACCGGACCGTACAAGAGGACAACTAAAATCAACAATTTTTCGTGTATTTTTATCCTAAAAAGGTGTTACTCACTTTTTACACGTTAGATTCAATTTATAGATGACATAATGTCAAAAGTTTTTACTGTCAAAACAAAATATTACCATGGTAACCGGTATTAAATAAAGGTTATAGTTTTTGAGTCTCTCAGAAAAAGTTTAGATCAAAATACTGTCCAAACCCTTTTCTATACTATGACCTCAGACCTGCTTCGATTCATATATTTTCAGTATGGCAATCGTATTATTTAAAAAAATAAAGGTAACGTTCAAACATTCTGCTATTTTATACGAAATATAGAGACAATTTTTAAAATATATCATAAGTGTATTTTAAAAACGGCTGTTATCTTTAATTATTCATAATCATAATAATAAGGCACAAGTTATAAAAAAAGCGCATGAAGTTACAAAAAAAAAGCATAAACAAATGTCAAGTGACAGCGGCTAAAATAAAATGGCCGACGGAACGGTTATTGAGTTGACTACCGGTATAAATTCTTATCGGTGTAGAGCTGCACCGCTGGACGGTGAAAAGAACGCGGTGACTCCGCGGCGGAGTGGATTACTAACTCGCATCGTGTCTGACGCCAGGCGGATAGCGGAAGAGCGAAAGAGATAGACGCATGAGCAGCTATTACGTCTTTAACAGAGGTGAAGGTGGAAACCTGTACGAAGCGTTATCGAACGACAGCAATAAAGACCAGGCCAAAAGACAAACAAGTACGATGAACAACACTATGATGATGAACATTGGCAACATAGTGCACTTTTCAACAGTTTTTTCAAACTTTCAAGAATCTCAGCCATGAAACTAGTATTCTGCTTCGGGATATAACAAATAATAGGTGAGTATAAGTTTTATACTAAAAATTGAAATGTCATAAATGTTACATATCATAATAAATAAAAGAAATGGATGTCTTATTTGCCAGTACAAAAAACATTTACTCAAAAATACAAAATTCAAATTACCATAAAAAATCTAAAAAAAAAACAAGTGCTAAAATAAAAATCAAAAAACAAATAACTATTATTACCCGAAAAACTACTAATTTCAAAATACCTACCTATTCGTAAATGACAAGAGAATCCAGAAGTAAAAGAGTGAATAAGAAGTTACAACTTAACACGAAACAAGCGGTCAGAGTCACGGTTGTAACAGCACTGACATAAGCAGAACGAGTGAGAAGAAAATGGCGGACGAGCGAATGTGACGCGAAACGAGCCATGTTGGAACAGAGTAACGAATACTGAGAGAGTTCATTGGCGAAGACGTTGCCGTGCGTATTTAGGAGGGAACAAGACCGGTTACGTCAACGGCGGTATGTGAGACAGAGATGGGGCATACGTAAAATATGCAATGCCGCGTCGGGTCTGATATGTTCGTTGCTCTGCGCACAGTACGAGGTAAAGTACCTCGTTTAGCATCGCATTAAGACAGCAGTTTCATTCTCCTGCGTTCTACTCTTGTAATAGTTTTTAATGTAAGCATCCTTTATCCCTTACTATCCTATAATTTATTTACGTTGTAACTATTATCCTGTATTATGAGAATTGAAAATATAAATTAATAATAGAAATATTGACTGTTATTATTAAAAAATCGAAAGCATTTTAACAAAAGACAAAAACAGAATATTTATGATAGAAAATTATATTTGATTTAAAAATGTAGGTTATGGAATTTTTGCGACGTTGCCAGTTCTACGCGCGACGCCTTTTGAGTCGAGTAGGCCGCTGACACTGACATTTACCGATTTTACCCGAGCTCAGCCGAACGCGCTCGGAAAGCCGAGCAAGCAGACGTATTACTGGCTGTTCTACGTCATGATGATGTCTAAAATAGACTGATGTATGATATTAGAATCTGGCAAAGACCTGGCAGATCTGGAAATATGGTAACATCACTGTACATTGATTCAATTATGTACTATGGAAACTGAATAGAAATACAATGGAGAATATAAGAAAAAATCAATAAGACATCACGATGATGAGATGACAATAATTTACCATCTCATATAGAACCAAAAGCAACAAATCTGAAACTGAAGTTTGACGGATCTACAGTTTCACTAGTGCTTAAAGAGTAAAAATATTACTAATGAAAGCAGTTCCAAAATTTTATCGATTTAATTTAGATCCTTGATACATATAAATTATCAGAACAAGATATTTTCTAATACTATCATTTAATCATACAAACAAAGAAAAAAGTCACAATGTGACCGAATGACGTAAATGGCCGACGAAACAAAATGGCGCCCAGACTACATGAGTACAAGAATTATAATACAGAATTTTAAAGACAGCGAGATCTTTTTTTCGAATTAGGTTTAGATTCCAGGTGAATGCGATTTAGTCGATACCATTTAGTACTTTCTAAATACCATTATCACGTTGTATGGCAATTTTAAATTATTAATATTTAGGTAGTTAAAGACATGGAATTATTTGTAGCCGTATAAACAGCTTTAGTACGCGCGTCATGTAGGTTGTAAAAACTAAAATACTTCTCATTTCGCTGGCGAACATAGGTATCTCAACGGGAGAAGTTTAGTAGTGCGGTTCAATACTGTAAAAGTGTTTGGTAACGTGCCGCATATACACACATGTGCTATATGTACAAGGCCATACAAGCTCAAATGTATTAAATGCCATGCGCACAAACACATTGATTTCTTTGATTTTTTGGTCCGATGTCGAAAGTTCTTCAAAATGTGATTTAACTGATAAATTGCAATATTTGTAACAATTAGCGCGTTTGAAATCAGAAGCTATAAAATGAATTGTTAATAATAATAACGGCAACCGCTCTACTATCAAAATGCGATGTTGCCATACTGATGCGCTGTATTACGAGCAACCCACACATATGCAAAACACATTTACATACATACATTTGAAAGTTATTTTGTATACGGTGATTATTTGAGATATCTTTAAAAATATCTCTTGTGACTAAGTTTATGATGACTTTAACAAATTCTTATTAGATATATGGATACTGAGTAAAATTACAATCACATATCTAGTAAGACAGTAAAATCATCAGATAAGGTCAACTGATGAAGATGCAAGTGATGATGATGAATATCGGAAACATAGTATCTTTATAAATATACTACCTTACTAGTATATAAACAAAGGTTAATGTGTAGGTTGTTAAGGTGGGTAGGATGAAATTAACAAATATAAAAAAAACCATAATGATACATTAAAATAAAATACTAAAATCTTACCAATATGGCGACACTGGACTTCTGGAAGTGACTAATGATTTTGCAGCGTAGACCGTAAGGAAGCTGCTCTTACTGGAGTCAATAATCGAATGTAGTTGACGCAAAACCTGGCCGTATCGTGCAGCGCCATTTTGTCGTAGCTTCTTCCACGAGATGAAGCGAGATAGCTATATTACTCTTCCCACTAGGAGAATCGAACTGACTGCCGCGGTTCTTTATTAACTCCCCCTGTACTCTTCTTTCGTACTGATTACTAACTATTTGAATTAAACTTACTGGTAATTAAAAAACTGCGCAAAAGCAGAATATCAGTTTTATTATTATAATTGGAAAGGGTTAGTAAAATTTATTTTGGTGTGACCTGATTTACCGGTTTATTGGATGTTTAGGCATTGTTTTTTAATTAGGTATCAATTCTTATTCTATTGTTTCTCAACTGTCACCATTACCTTTTTTTATGAAGGTTTCGGCAATGAACACTTCTGTTGGCATATCAAGTCCACCCACAATTTGCATTGCATGAGAATGAAACTGTCGCTCCAATGGGGCAGGTTCAAGAATCAAAGGAGAAATGGAAGTCAACTGGTGACTTAGTTCTGCATTACGTAAGATATCTTGATTGCTTTTTGCTTATGCACTTTAACCTTACAAGATGACGATATTTCTGACGGTTATATCTCTCCCATGCACTAAAATCTTAGCTTTGGTCTCCTATTAATTAAATTTTATTGTGAATTTATGGTGTTCATATCTTATAACCTAAAATTTCTACCTGTTTATATGTTTTTGCATCTATACTTATATGATACGTATGTTTCGTATCAGTATATAGTGTTTCTTAAATTAACCGCGCGATGGCAGTGTTATCAAATATCAAACGCTAGTTTAGGACATTGAGAATACTCAAAAAAAGTAATATTTAAAAATTTTAAAGCAAAATATTTCGTTGTTAGCTTTTTTTATTGGTGCATACACCAGAAGTCACCAAATTAAACCCCTTTTATGGTCATGAAATGTGCGCAAGCGCTTCAATTTTACGGCAAAACTATTTATTTTAAATATTAAAGTCTTTTAAATTCGGTAACTCATCTAATATTCTATTCTCTCCCCTTAAACAATCCAATTGCATCATCAAAAAGTTGGAGCAACACTTTCTTTCATTTGGCAATGCCCTTAGTAGGGAATAAGTAAAAAATCACTGCACAACACTAGAAATTAATTACAGTTTTAGTATAGGTATCGATTGATACCATTATCGATATTTTTACAATTAATAAAAATCCAAAAAACCCTTTGATTCAGGTTTAAGCATATTTAATTATTATCAGGTTTTTTAACCAAGTTGGTAGTTACCATCACTTTTTAAGAGGTAGAGGACATTTATTTATTTTATCACAATATTAATAAACTTATTTATTTTATAGTCTATAATCCTCGCATTCACTGTTTCCTATTTGTCATTGTCAGTTTGTTGACAGATTGTCAATGTCAATGAAGTGTTCATTTATGCGAGCCGTTCAAAATAAAATAAAACTGTAACGTTGTTTAATTTACATAATATTAAATAAAAATAAGTTATTTATATCAAAGTAAAAATAACGTCGAACTCAATGTAATAAAACTAAATATACCATAATGTTAAGCATAGTGAATAGGAAATTTTTGGTTAGTTTTTATTTTTATGTCGTTCTTATTCATAATTCTGAATGGATTGTAATAGGGACTTGATTTTTGTAGATTTCTACCAGTAAATCATATCGGAGCGTGACCTCAACAAAATGTTACCTAAGTCTAGAAGCAGATAATAAATATTCTGATAGTGAAAAATTGAAAATCCTACACACTCTTAACAGTAGTGATTCAGAAAGTTTATCTAGGTACCAAAAATTAAATCAAATTGCTTTATTAGGTTTTATTATGTTTAAATTTAAAGCAATTTTATTTTCTTGTAGGTATGATGTCGCAAAAACTAGGGTAAAAAAACTATCTGAATGGATAAAAAAATATGGAAAACTGAAAGACATATCTGAATTGGAGAATGTAGATGGTTTTACTGAAAAAACTGTAAAGAAATTCTACAAGAGTATACTGGATGGACCAAAGAATGTAGCGAATAGGATAAAAGGCCAAATTTTACATCCAACATTATTAGAAACTGTTAGACAGGTAACTTGTTTACTTAAAATATTAATATATTTATTAGCAAGTTCTTATTCTGCTTATATTCTTGTATGTATATTAAACTGGCTGTAGCCCATAACTCCAGTGCAGAAAAAAAAACTTAGTAAATATCCTTAATAGCCTGTGTGTTGTTCCACACTATGTTCTACATCTATGCCAAATTTCATCAAGATCCTTGCAGCTGTTCTGGAGATATCTACTAACAAAATCCATCCATCCATCAATTTATAATACTGGTAAGAAGTAAGATATGTTATTAGTTCATTTTAAATAAGACTGAACATTGATTTTTAATTCCTTGCTTTGATTCCATTTAGACAACATTTGTTTAATATCTTCCATTCATCCTAGACATTATTTTAAGAACTGCAGATCGGTGCTATCAGTGTATGTAACAGTAAACTCGGTGTGCTGGACTCTTATTGATAGAACAAACTATGAACTTCTCGAGTGGAAGTACCATGGAATTGAATATCCTGATGGAAAGAGGCTACAGATCAATGAAATATTGGATATTGTAAGTTTTTAATATGAAATCATTGTTGAATTAATAAGACATAGAAACTTGACAGAAATATTTCCAACAAATAATGAGGTTGTTTTTAATTGTGTCAAAATTTAATTTTCTATAGATTCTCGAGAACTTTTTTGTGGATTATCAAGTCTTTGTTTAAATAGAAAATAATGTTTATATACTTTATAACATATTGCAATAATTTTGAACTCATACCTTTTCATTTATTCTACAGTTGTCTACAGTTGTAAAAATATTATGTTATTTTAGGCATGGCAAATAACCACAAAATTACCGGAAGCTGATATTTACGTAATGAAAGCGGAGTCAACCAGTCTCCGTGCAGCGGGGAGTGATCCTAACAATCCAAAAGTTCTTACCGTCAACTTGCAAAAAGCTCAAATGATTGCCATGATGATTGCTCTGATTAATACAAGGAATATTAATGTAGACAGGTAAGGTTCAATTTTATGATTGTTAAATTTCCCTGTTGAGGATGTACAATTGTAGTTTTGTAATTTTGTGGACTGAATATTATATACCTATCTGAATATCGGTGCCCACGATACAGGCATTGCCTAGTGTGGGCATCACTAGATTATCCAAATTAACCATAAATGGTAACTTAAGTTTAATTTAATTTTTATTATGTTATTGTTTCTTGGTTTAATCTGTATTACCTATAATAAAAACTTTTCTTTCTTTCAAAAAAAAAAAAAATAACTTGAAATTTTAATTCTGTTTTTGGGAATAATTTAGCAATTTTTTAGCTGAAGTATTGACTTGAAATATTTGAAATTTTAAGGAACTCAATGAACAGATAAAATAGATTCTAGTCTAGATTAGTTATTTTTTCAGGACTAGTGGAGAGAATACGGATAAACTAAATCAGAAAATATATTTTCTGCGATCAACATTACCTTACAGGTAATTTTTTTATATTTTATGAACACTGCCATCTATTGATATTTTTGTAAACAAAATAGAAGTAGTCATAGATGGCGCTTATACATCATTATGAATAGCTCGCTGTAGTTTCACTTTAAAACGACAGATGTCGCTGTAACTAAAATGTCAATTTTATTAAAGATTGTACGGAACATTGGTGGGAAACGAAAGAGTATCAACGGACCAAACGGTAGAAATGCTTTTGGAAAATGCGAAGAAAATTTGTCCCAACAATTCACATGTATACGTCAGTGAAAGTATAGTTTCCATGTTTCGTTCACAAAAAGAATTACAAAAGGACATGATGGGACATTCTCTATTGCTAGGACTGACTTTTATGGACATCTGTATTTATATGAACCAGAAGAGCATCGCTAAATTGTCGAGAAACGGAGAAACGTGATAATAAAAAATGTTTAAATAGAAACAGAAACTTATACAAATAAAATTCTTTTAGATTTAGTTTTGTTTTTTCATTTACCAATTTTAATTTGATTTGATCTAAATCCAAGTAGTTTAGACATTATAAGTTAGAATCCTTTGGCGCGAATGACGCGCTTTTGTTACAAAGTGAAGTGTCAGAATGATTAGTGAGGGGACATAAACGTTGACATTTTAGTAAGGCTAGTGTTGTGCCAGTACACCGGCATTGCGTCGGATTTTCTTTCTAACAGTATATGTATTTTACTTAACTTTAAATAACGTTTTAGTGCATATATTCACACAATTTATATATTTTACAACTATTTTTCGGAACTTTGCTAACATGGGATTAAAAAAGTACTACCTTCCAATAAAAGTCAAAATCGGTCCAGCTGTACCAGAGATTACTCAGAACAAACACGAAGTTGCAGACATACAGACATTCAACCTTTTTTAAGCTTTGTTTCTAGTTATATGGAGCGAAAATATGTTATGTTTACGAAGTTTCAAATTTTTTTTCATGTGTTTATTTGTGGTATGGAGATTATATCAAGGAAAAAGTACACGACATGAAATAAAACTGCTTTGTATTGCTTCAGTTGGACTAAAAAGTGTTTATTTGATAAAATACAACGAGCTTACTTTTTACAACATTTTAATTCTATTAATGACAAAAAAAAAACAAACAAAACCCTTAATACAATAATAATATACATAAATACGATGGTATCAACTTCAAACGTATCGTACGTAACTAACATAAATGCAAATCTAGGCAAGATCGTTATAATTCAAGTAAAAATATATTTAAGAAAAATAATAATAATAAAAAAAAACTAAAGATAATTATTTTAAAAAGTTACAAGAAAAAATCTAATGCAAAAATTTCTCTATAGATCACACATACATTTTTGACCTAACCAAAGTCGAATTTTGTATTTAATACTGATTATAATCATTTTGGAAGAACTAGAAAATATATATACAATTTCTTTTTTATTCATAAATGCCAACGATACAATTTTTTTTCGCCTGGATCTGTGACCATATCGCAACCAACTGCTTTTTTTCACCATTAAAAAATAAACATAACTCTATGGAAAAATTAAATGATATCTGTATTGAACTGTTGTGTGTAAAAAGTTCGATCTTGTATTCTGGGATTGTCTAAAATCAATTTTATATAGTCTATTTCGGTGTCTCTGTTTGTAAGAAAATATACTCTAATGTAACATGTGGACAGAGGCTGTTGAGAATCACTTCCTACAACTATTTACTAATAGTCGAAAAAAAAATAGCTTCTGACATAAACAACTAATTATATTTTAAAAACTGCGAATTTTATAATCTGATTATCATAAAAATAGACAAACATTTGTTGTGCGTTTTACAGATAATTAAATGATAGAAATTACAAATTTTAAATTTATTTTTTTGTAAATTAATATGTTTGACTTTAAAATAATTGCTTCTTTAAAAAAAATAACGATTATCTATTGTTTTTGAGAACGATTTTTTCAATCTGAAGACACGTTTATAAAATATAAAAAGCATTTGATAAAACTATTGTGTTGCATAAATTTTTAAATTACTTTAAATGGTCGTTTCGACTAATATAAGGAAGTATTCTCCGCAGCCTCGGCGAATAACTTTGTAGAAACCTAACAACATTGTAAAATTACCAGTCTATTGTCGTATATTACAATAAATATGTACAATTAATAATATAACAGCACCATTTCATTGAAATAAATGTCGGGGCGCAGCTACGTCGCTCACAGGGCTTCGTTGTAAAACAAAAATATCTCATATCAACTCTCTATTGTATAAAAATGTGTTTGTATATATTGTAAAACGTGTATAACTATTGTAATATCCGGTATAAGTAAACTTTATCTGTCTCAAATAAGTATTGTAGCAAAAATAAGCTAAGCGGGCGACGCAACTGCACGCTAACTGCAAACTGAAACGATGCCTCCAATAAAATCTGTAAAAAACTCAATCCAGACTACAAGATCATAAATCTAATATGTTTTATCTTTTATAAAAAATTCAACAACTCTTATTTTATGTGGAACTGTTTCAACAAGTCGCTATTGTGATAAAAATTAATTCTTTTTTTTTTTAATCATTTCATACACATGACAGCGGTTGGCGAGTGGCAGTGTGTACATATTTGAGGTTATGTTTAGTTTAAAAACAAAATAGGCCATCTATGTTGGCTACCAATTATTAAGTTCACTAATACTATGACCTTAAAGAAAATTAAAATATACAATTGACGTCGTGTTGACGTGTCGTGACGTGTATTGCACTAACACTGCAGCATCTGCAGATTGCTTGACATTGCTTTTTAAAATATACATTATAAGATATGAAAAAAAAACAAACAACTGAATATGGTGATACAGATTATACAACATTATGCATATATAAACTACTGCAAAAATGGAAGACTTCAAAATAATTCGTAGCCAACGATCTAAAAGAAAAACTTAATCGTTTACACTAAGCTCCATTATTTATGCATGGGCGAGGATTCACTCAAAATACGTTACATACATACTAATTTTATATAATTTGGAACCGTGAATCTCTGTCATATTGGGATATGTTATAACGAGAAATACTACGGTATTGTATAAATACATATGTTTGCTAAAGAGTCGAAAAAATGTATTATTGAAAAATCTTTCGAAATAAATAATTCGACAATCGAGAGTGCGATAAAAATTACAATTTGTTACAGTGCGGGTTACAACAGTTCGATTTAACTATGGGTTTCCACTGTTCAAACACTTGTAAAACATTTTATCATCTTGGAAAATTTACAGAGATTTTGGTATTAGAAACCAACGATTGGAACATTCTGGGTACGTAGATTTTTTACATTTTAAATGTAGGTACAGGTTAGGTGTTCTTGTTTATGACGCGATTAACACTTGACAGAGTGAAATGGCATTTACAAACTCTGTAGCATCAAGGTAATTTATATGCTTGTCAATTCAATTACGTATTTTACATATATCTCGTCTATTGAAGGCTTTTTTATAACAGAAGGGGGCAAACGAGCAGCGGGAACACCGAGGTGTTCAACGACGCCAATGGACATCAGCAATACCATAGGAACCGCAGATGCATTGCCGGCCTTTAAGGCTTCTAAACTCATTTAGTACTGGCCATAGATAATATTTTTGGACGTGTTTGAATTTTGAAAACCCATAGTAAACACTTTTCTTTTAATTAATAAGACAAATTTAACGCCAAAATCCTACTCACGCTTAATTTCTTATTAAATAATAAATTACCAGAAATGTTACTAATTTACAAAAAGATCGTATACCAAATTTAGATTTTATAATACATCCTATAGAGACAAACTGTTTTAATATTACTTTTTTAATAGAAAATAATTTGAAAATGTAAAGAAAAATTTTAAAGTGACGCAAACGCGTTTAACTTCGCACAAAAACTTACATAAATACAGTAATTAAAAAAAAACATGGCGTCATTTCTGTAAAACTTCTAAAATTGCGGTATACATGTGTAAATAATAACGTACAAAATTAGGGCTGCCACTAAAATAGAGCCATTTTATTCATTGCATTTTTAAATTGCAATTAAAAAATATAACCGACTTTCTTTCAAATGACGTATTAATGTGAGATTTAAAAATAATTACTACATATCATTTTATGCATAAAATATAAAGATTATTGACAGCCCTAAACAGTATTTTAGTGTTACCAGACAATGCCATTAAAATTGGAAAATAAATTCATCTTTTAAAAAAAGAACACAAATCAGCTGATCACTAATCTTTCAAATGCCTTGAGATCATTAATAAATGCATTTTTAACATTCGAAAAGGAATTTTGTTTAAGTGAAAAAATAACTATAATAGCTTAAAAAAACATAAATTTCGCTACTAAGCTTAGCAAAGATACGGAATAAATTTTTTTTATTGTATTTTATACAATTGATAATCGATACGATTCTTGTTATGCATATCAGCAATCTTATTCTCTCCTTTTATTTCGTAACAACTTAAAACAAACTAATATATGTTTAGTGGTATCAATCAAACGTTATTTAGCGATGCAAATAATATTAAATATAGCTAATAATAAAATGTAGTGAAAATGTTCTGATTGAATTACATTGGAATTTGATTCCTTATATCCTTTAAGTTGTAACAAGGCTCATTTTCATAGCTTCCCTTTAGCAACGGTAAATGAATGGAAACATAAATCTGTTGTCATTTTGTTATCAATAGGAACCTACTGAAAGTGTTTGTTGTCATTTAAAAGAAAATATGTGTGTGGGCATTCAAAAACGAATAGACTGGACGGCATGTTATAATTAATATATCTTGTTTTACCGTGGGTTTTTGATACCAAAATCTCTGTAAATATGTCATCCCTATCATTATTGTTAACATAACGGAGATAATATGATTTAAAACGGAGATCTTGGTATAAGAAAACCACGCTCAATCAGATTGCAACGGGAAGCAGAAGAAATATGGTTGTTTTTTCACTACATAAAAATGTCTCAGTGTATTTCTACGATACTTAACGAGTTTAAAGAAAAGCAAAACCGTGCTCTCTAAATGTATTGTACAAAAAAAACCACGTAATATGACGCATTAAACTAACATGAATAAAGATAAAAAAAACGTTACACCAAATAATTGAGCAAAACTTAACGAAACAATGAGCAAGGCATAAAGCCTGGGAATTTTTTTTTATCAACCTAAAACACTTATTCTGATCAATGTGTTACGTTTATAAGAAAGCAGAATAAGTACGCGCATTTTATTATTGCAACACTGCCTTTTAAATATCTGATATGTGCACTAACTCGCGGCGATTACTTCGACGCATGTAATCCAGCTCGAATAATTCGTACGCCTCGGGCCGTGTAAACTGACCCTATCTCCTAACATGTCAAGTTTACACACGCTGTTAACTTATAAAAGAAAACCTGCTTTATAATATTCAAGATAAGGTACCTAGTACATTGTAGTACGATACTAAAATTTAAGACTAATTCACATTTACTTTTAATAATATTGTTTGTAATAAATGTATAAAATATCATCTGTAATCTCTGTATACTTAATCACCTTTGTTTATATTTAAAAATTAAATCCATTTGTATTGGTATAAAAATCTAGTAAGTATAAATCTGAGGTTATTCGACGGCTATGGCACTGCATTGTATTCAAACTTTGTTACCGGGGACGCGCGCGCCGCTGCGGACTTTTTCGTTAAACTATTTCATAAATTGTATAAAAATACTTATAACTATTATTGTTTAAGGCTGCTGTGTTGTGGCTTATAAATACGCAGGATACAATTTTATTTACTACTCGCATTCACTAACATCGTTTACATTTAAAGCATTTTATGTCATAGATTAAACAAGACTGTGTGTAAGTAGTAATAAACTTGGCCCCTGATAGAAACAGAACTCTATTCTATTGTCTGTGGTTCCGTAGCAGCGCGCGCTCCCTCAGGAGGATCACATATAAATGCTTTGGAGAATTTCTAATCACGGAAGATAACATTCAATTTCCTTAGATAATGGTGTTTTTTTTTGTTTGTAAACCTCCAAAAGTTTGATAGGAAACTCAATAGGAAAATAAACATTTTTACGGAGCTTGTCAGTTGTGATTCCAACGTGATGTTTCTGCACATATGTACTCTATGGCGCTAATACAAACATAGATGTCACATTTTCCCGCCAAAAATTACATTGTCAATCATAACTGATTCGCTATAATTTCTCATAACTGTCCAAAGAGTGATAATTTTCATGAAAAATAACAAATGGAACTTAATAAACATAATATTGCGTTATTCACTTTAAAAAGTGATAAATAATAAACATACTGGTATCCAACTGTGATGTGACTCCGCGTACTCCCACAACTTGCACTATTACCTCTAATAGTTAATACGTAACAGTCCTTATGCGGTAGGAAAACGAAACCATCACAATAATATCATAAATAAGCTATATAAGTTGTCTATACGTACAAACAGAGATGATAAAACGTTAAAAAGGTCAGCTGGAGCATCCCGATATTGTTTATTGCAGTTTATAGTCCGAGCGACTCGCCGTAACTGATTCAACATACGAAATAAAGCTGATATATTTAATATATCTCCCTGTAAAAATTAAACCTGATATATTGTAAGGCTGGCAACACTTATCTATCAAAAAAAATGCATACGGTTGTAGACTTAACACCGTGGTACGTAAGGGCTACTATTGTATGCATTTTTAATAATAGTACGCAGTGTTGTTATCTGTAAACATAGAAATTAATCCGAGATCTAAATCTACCTGTATCTATTGTGGACGCGAATGGACCGAGGACGCCTCGTACAATATCGGAATACTCCAACAATGCGACAAATTCATATATATTTTTATTCTCCCTAAAGCTAATTTTATTTCGCGATGAATGATCGAATTGCTTGGTAATTCGAGAATTGATAGTCTAAGCTAAAATTAAGCAAAATTATTATTCTGACGCACCTCTGACAAGCACGAGCGGTCAGCTGCCAGCCCCGCTCGTTTCACACGCGTATCCTTATAGAATTTACTAATCTCACTCCTCATAATTATTTTACCAATCAGTCAAAAGAGCAAAGGCGACGGAATCAGTCAGCCTTACAAATAAATGCAAAATTTCGATTAATTTAGGAACATAAAACGTTTTTATTTTTAAATTATGTTTGGCAATTTCGAGTTGTCCTCATCATAAAAGAGAAATTTTATAAAACTACGATGAAACAATTTCAATACATTCACACGACTCCAAAAGGATGCCCCAATCACATTTCGCCACGATACACGAATTTTAACGCTAAATGAGCGACGCCTAACCTATCTAGCTATCACAGTCCTTTCTCAGTCTGACCCTTTCCACGTCAATGCATTCCAAATTGTCGTATCGTCGGAAGTATGGTAACAACATCTAGGCAAACTCGGTACGAGCAGACAGACAAATGAAAAGTTACTACAATATTTGGCACCTAAATTGTTACAAATATATCTCAAATAATCTCATATAATTCATTAAGAGTAATTAAAATGTAACAGAACCTTTCATAAGTACTACAACAAAAATGTCTTGATGGCAGAAGGTAACCTACGTTTTTGGTTTGCTTTATCCTTCGACTGTTATCATCTTTACTCACTTTCATGATGTAATCTTCGACCTAATTACGCATAAATTCATTTTATATTTTACCATTACTTTTACGATATTTTGAGCATAATAAATTCATTCATCGCAACCCATGTTTGCCAGATTACATCTCTTAAAACACGTAAATAAAAATTAACTTAATATGTCTACAAAATGTATGTATATTTATTACAAATAGGCACAAAGATGTACCAGAAACATTCATCGCGAAATACTGTTAAGTGGTAAAAGAGCAATTCTTACGTCTTTAGATTTCAACGAAGAGCTTTAAATTCTAATCTCTGGTTCGATCCGCCGCTGGATCCGCCGGCGATTCTCGCCCAGAAACTAATTCTTACTTGGTAACTTAACATTATGGGGCGCAGTAACGTGGTCGTCGCCAGTACACGCTGCGACGACGGTAACACTATTTCATGACTCACTGTACAGTCGAGTCGCGACAGACTCGTTACAATCATTTATTTACAGATCGAAGCATTGTACAGCGATCCGATATTAATTTTAGTAAATCTCGATAGTATCTATAAGCTCGCGTCGGCGAGTCGTATACTTTTGTAAAGCCGTAATCGACGTTTTTGAGACGTTAGAGGCTCTAAAAGGTCCTACATTCTAGTTGTAGAGGCGGTCCACGTAGAGGTCGTGGTGCGCGGTCGCGTGCGAGGGCGCGTGCGGGGCCGCGGGATGCCAGCGCGGCGGGGGCGCGGGTCACTGTGCCGGCAGGCAGGCTCCCGGCGCGCCTGGCCCGAGCGTCGGCTTGAACTCCCCGCCCGTCGGGAACTGCTGGAAGGGTGGCGCGTAGCACTGCGGGAAGTACAGCTCCGGCTTTACCACCGCCGCCGCGGGGGGCAGCGGCCGCGGGGTCTTTGCGTCCGCTCGCCTCGCCTTAGCGGCGTGCGGGTTCATGTGGTTGTCGATGTGCTTCTTAACTTCCGGCTCTGTTGCGAAACGCCGCCGGCAATTGGGCATGGGGCAGCAGAATGGTCGGTCTCCCTGGTGCGTGCGGGTGTGCTGATCCAGGATCGCTTTCTGCCTAAAGTCTTTGCCGCACTGGGTACACTTGTACGGCTTCTCTCCCGTATGGATACGTAAGTGCTGGTTCAATATCGTCCGTTGCCGGAAAAAGCGCGGGCAGTAGACGCAGCCGTACGGTTTCTCGTTGGTGTGGATGCGCAGATGTTGCGTTAGATGTGATTGCTGCCGGAAGCGCTTGCCGCATTCCGGGCAAGGATACGGTCGCGACTCTATGTGAATGCACCCGTGTTGCAACAACGTTGACTTCTGCTTGAATTCCTTTTGGCAGATAGGGCAGCGAACATACAGTGGCATCGCACGACCTCCTAAAACATCAGGCAACTTACCCCCCTTCAGGTATTGCAACGACAGACCCGAGCCGAATACAGCGTGATTGAGGCCTTTGGTATCTTTGAAATATGCCGGATATTGCGCCGTGTCGCCTGGCGAGAAGCACGATCCGCGTTGCTCCCCATTCTGGCCGTCCGCGTCGCCGAAAGTCGACTGGATCTCTTCCTTATTCTCATCCGGTGGATAGGGAACGTCCTGCGGCCACAGAGTCGGTGTCGTTCCGTTCTTGAATATAAGGTGCGGAGAGACGTCTGCAAAAAACGTACAAATCGGTAAATTATACATCCCAATAACAGTTGGGGGTAAACGACGAGTGGGTTAATCGAACTGGGGACGGTTACGGGAGCGTCCGGCGATCGGTTCCGCGTCTCGCGAGCGCTCCGCTGCGCGGGCGACATGGGACCGAGAATTTGACAGATAGATTGATAGGAAGGCCAATGGATGCGAGACCGAATCGAACGAGGAGAGGGCGGCGGGAGCGCGCGCCTCGCTCGCAGCCCAGCGGTGGCGCGCGGCGCTGCATGTTGCGGGCGAGGCGCGCGGGGAGCGGACCGGGGCATATATGTGTGAATATCGCTCGCCTTGGTGTGTGCGGACGTGCTGGTTCAGGATGGCCTTCTGGCGGAAATGTTTGCCGCACTCGCCGCACGTATATGGCTTCTCACCGGAATGGATGCGCAGGTGCTGGTTGAGGATGGCGCGCTGCCGGAAGGAGCGCGGGCAGTACACGCACGCGTACGGCTTCTCGTTCGCGTGGATGCGAAGGTGCTGCGTGAGGTGCGACTGCTGGCGGAACCGCTTGCCGCACTCAGGACACCCGTACGGCCGCGAGTCCGTGTGGATGCGCTCGTGCTGCAGAAGCGTCGACTTCTGCTTGAAGTCCTTGCCGCATGTCAGGCATTTGAACAGGCGAAGTTCCGAGTTGGGATTATGTTTCCTCGGCTTCGGTTGCTCTGGCTGGACGATGTCCGGTAGATGGCGTAGCTCAGGCGCACCGTACTGGTCAAGGGGGCCTTCTAAAGACAATACGCCTCCATTTTGCTTGAGATAGTGTAGCGGAAAACCGCCGGTGCCCAGCATGTGGCTGGTCGGTCTAGCTTCCTTAAAGTACGGCGTGTATTGCTGCTGCAGGTCAGGCTGCACGAAGCATGGCCCACGGTCTAGGTGGTCTTGGTTCTGGGCCTGAGCCTGGTTCTGGAGCTGCTGGTCGACCTGCATATGGTCGGGCGAGGTCTGTTGTTGCTGCGCCTGTTGCTGGGCCTGTTGTTGCGCCTGCTGTTGTGCGAGCTGTTGCGCGGCGTCCTCGGCGGCGGCCGTTGGGTCAGGGGGAGGCGGCGCCGGCGGGTAGGGTGACGGTGCGGGCGAGGCGAGCTGTGGCTCGGGTTGCGGCGATGGCCCTCCGGGGCTCTGGTGCTGCATGGTCTGATAGCCGCCGTCGAGTACGCCGCCGCCCCATTGCGTGCCTGGTGGCGCGCGCTCCACGCCATCTTTATATAGCACGTAGGGTGCTGTCGTATCTGGAAAGATGAGGAAAATATTTTTAAATTAGAATACAAGGAAAATATTAAGCATAATCGATAGACATGTAAGTCAGGTTTAGTATTTTCGAACTATATGCACAAACTGTATATATTACAAAATTATGTTTGGATACGCATCGGCAGCTCAGTGGCATACGGTCTGTGGTTTGCGGGACGCGTTCCTCGGCGCGGTGGTGGAACATGCGAGATAGAATCACGTAAACAATCACAAGGTCTCGAGATTAAACGCTCTGTAGAAGGAACTCGCAAAATGAGCGCAGTTTCTAATGATTCACTTTCCCGACGATGTAGATGAATGATAGCGGATAAAAACGCGGAAACATCAATTTTCTTCTCCCGCCCAAAGCGAAAATGCAAATGGCGGATGCAATATCGTCATTAAAGTTGTCAAGGCGAAATTGACAAAAACAAAATTAAGATGTAAAATCGTTTTCAGCCACCATTAAACACGAGAATTTTAGGCCAACTCAACGAGTGGTGAATGACACTTAATTTTTTTAAATGCCGTCTAACATGATTTTTAAACGTTGTTATTTTCTTAGTATGTATATTTGTATTTATACATCGATCGATTATTATTTATACAATCGAAATTTACCTTCACGTTTACATTTATTCAGTTTAAAAACCATGGTAACACTCAAAAACTTTTTAAACGTTTTATAATTTTGGCGGGAAAAGGCCGGTCACAGATTTAAAACGCATGTCGCTCAAATACAGATGAGTAATGGAGGTGCGCCCTTGTTAACTCAACTCCTGTCAATGCTTCTGACAGCAATCGTGAGCGGATAACGAGCCTGGCTGTAAGGTGTGTTCATTTTTCTTTACAGCAGACTTACGACTTATAGGTTAATTAATATTAAAAAATAACAAGAGTATTATCGTGTAAATAAACCTTTGGTAACAAAGAAGAAATAACTTAAGTCAAATGGTATTAACTTTTGTTTTAATATTAGCAGATTTTTTTTTGTAAATTTACTAATATTTCTTTTACCATTCCAACTAAGCTCTATGCTTGTGCTAGGATATGGTTCACGACAATAGTCGAATGGCGGTATTCGAACTCCCGACCTCGTGGAAATCTGGACCCCTACTACAATATAAAAGCACTATACGTGTATTTAATTTAGCATTTCAAATCTATTTACTTTTTTATTAGAATCTAAGAAAATTTAAAGGCTATTCGTTATTTAAAATTTGAATTTGGAACTGTTTTAACGTTTTTTTAAATACATCATTGTTCATTGAAACGGCTTTATGGTTTCGTTAAAAAACCTAGCTCCATTTATCTTATTGGGCGGGCATCATCGTTAATAACTTCCCAGATATGTACTAAACCTCGATAAAATCGTGCTACCAACTTATCTCGGCCACAATCGACTTGTCGATATCTTGATTCTCGAACGTGACTACACTATCTATCTTTGGGTAGCCATATTTAATTTATAAAATTCTCCGAATATCGCCATTAAGAAATTTAGAATTGAATGAAAATTGTAATCATGTTACTTTGTAAATTTTATAGTCATAAAAAGTTATAAATAAATCGTAACTGATTGTTGTCATTAAATAGCTTTTGTTATAAATCATCTTATTTTATTAGTCATTGTTATTGAAGCTAGACATTTATTTCTAGATTTAAACACGTTTTTTTCAAGTGGGCGGTGTGGGTGAGGTTTAAGATTGGTCTAGTCTATGCATTCTGCCCGAATACCTATAAATACCGGTATTTTAATGTCAATTTATCGCTAATATGCAGTTATAATTGACGTGGGTTGTATTGACAGGTAAAAAAAGCTTATAAAAATATGACATTGACAAATATTGTGTCTTAAAAATTACAATTAATTTTATTTTTTTCTTTGACTTGATTAAAGTTTATTTTATATTGTGAATAAAATTAATTTATTGGACGTTATTTCGTGTAATATAAGTGGAAATGGTTTCTATATTTTAATTGCGAATACGAGAAGTTGGCGCGAAAGTACATTGCGCGGGAAACACGAGTAAATGCGACTTTACATGAGCCATGAGACAAAGATTTATGTTCGAATAACATCTGTTTATAATCGTGCCTCCGTATAAATAATGCGAGAGGAAACACGTCCAAATGATTTCTTCTTGACGTCGAGGTTTTAATGACGTGTACCGTGGGCTTAAATCTCGTATCGTCGGCCGGATGACTTCACATGTGCGGTGTCATTTCGAATTAACTTCTTTTTTGTCTTAACCCTTTTTAAATTATAGCGTTCGTATGACGTACGTAGCTATGGGAATGCGTTAACCCTTTTTCAAGTTCTTGGTCTATACGTTACAGTTTCTTTTGCCTCGCGTTTTGTTAGGACTCCAAACGTTAACGCATGACGATTCACATGGAGTAAGTTATGTTAAATAACAAGGAAATGCACATGCTCTTGATGTGAAAGTATTAATTTTTGTGACGGATTAATGAGTTTTATTTCTGGATAACAGATGGCGTTAAATTTCGGTGGGAGAACATTTAGTTCAACGTTCGAATGCGTAATATCATAAAGTAACTAAAATAAGGAAAATATACTTTTTTAGTTGAATAATATTTTATTCTGTTACCCCAAATCCTTATGTACATCAAGATTTTAAGACGACATAAAGACTTATATCGTAAGATCGTAGATATTATATTTATCTATACTAATATTATAAATAGGAAAGATGTGATTGTTTGCATTGAATAGACTCCAAAACTGGACCGATTTGAGAATTATTTCACTTATAAGAACCCACTATCCCCTGGCGTCATGGGCTATATTTATTAGTAGATTTAGCACGGAAGAAGTAGGAGGCAACAGCTAGTTTCTAAATAAATCTGGTCTTTGCCTATAGCTACAGAACTTGGATTTAGTAATTATCAAGCTACATGTATAGGTTAATGACCTTTGTACGAACGAAATATTATTTTTCTAATTATAATAATTATTAACTAGAAATAGAAAGGAATGAATGAGGTTTTGTTTCATTAAAAGCACGCTACGAGTTTACTAAATGTAAGGCAGTGAGACGAGGGTTAATCGAGCAGTGGCTGGGTCGACGTGCGCAGGCGCAGCGCAAACTGGTCCCGCGAGTCCGCCCCTTCCTCCAGGTACAGTCAGCAATGCTGCATTTGTCTATTATTCAATTCAAAAATGTTATTTAGTTTTTTAAATCAAAGCGGCATTGCATCAATATCATCAGCTCACTATACGTCCCCACCGCTCGGGGGCTCGGAGCCTACACTAAGTTAAGAACGACTAGGCCATATTCAACCACGCTGGCCAAGTGCGGGTTGGTTGACTACAAACATCTCTTTGAATTACTTCTCAGATATATGCAGGTTGCATCACGATGTTTTCCTTAACCGTAAGAACGTCGGATAAATGTACATATGTAAATTGGAAATTGAAAAACACATTGGTACATGGCGGGATTCGAACCCAGGACCTGCAGATTGCAAGTCAAGTGCTTGACCACTGAGCCACCGACGCTCAATTCTATCTATTGCATCATATCTATTTCTAATAAATTCCAAAATCCTTAAGTACCATGCTAGTACAATAGAGAATGACTTTTTAAGTTGTGTGTATGTTTTTAAATTAAACAAAGTCTTATGCTGCGCACTGTACTTTTCCTTCACGCATGACCAGAGCCGTCACCGGGCTCACCGGATTACATCCCGACAGAGTCAAGTTTAATCATAAAAAATACAAAATCGAATTTATTGTTTACCCAATAAGATTCAAAGTATATTGGTATGTAAGGTCGTGAGGCTTTTGTAATCTAGATCGACACTAGCGCCAGTCGGTCGGTGGATTTTTGAGCAATTATTTCTGATTGCTGCCCACGTATTATTTGATGAGGAATTCTTGATGAAATCATGATAACTCTTTATACACACGCGTTAAATAAGAAAACAACATTTTTACTCATCATCATCAGCTCACCATACGTCCCTACCGAAGGGCTCGGAGCCCACCCCAAGTTAAGGGTGATTTTGACCTTTTTTTATCTTCAATCAGAAAAACAGGCAAATAATTTAAACAAAGACATGTCTTAAGCACTATCTTTTAGGTGCTTTAACTAAGATGTAACTGCACTCAGAGTCTTTAAATACTTACTTAAACAGTTGCACAAATTAACCTTCACAAAGGAACTCCGATAGTGCGATTAAGTTTTAGCAAGAAGCAATCTTTGCTTTAGTATTTAAAATAATTTGATTTGTTAGTGGAAACTGACTGGTTATTTTAGAGAATGATGATTCATAAAACTCGTTAAGACCGTTGTCCGAGCAACAATGAGAACAGGATGGGTGGTTGCCTGTCGGGAGACGTGTTGACTCATAGCCACCGTCTTTGTACCAGTCAATTTGAGGGCTTTAGTTTTTTCGCTGCATTCGTTACGTGTTTCTCTGTTTGCTTATAATAAAATTGCATAAAATGACAAGCGATGAGGTTATTTAGTAATCGTTTTTAAGAAGAAAATCTACATCCAGCAGTATCCATATGGTTATAAGTCTCTTGCAGTGGGTTTCTGAGGTCAAATTCCCTGTTTGAAACGTATTGTTATCACTCCTGTGTCAAAGATAACAAGAATGACGATATGTTTATACAGAGATGTTGGTCTCAGAAACCGACAGTTAGACTAAGAGACAAAGACATTTCACATAAATCCCACTTAATTTATAAACAAAAAAATGCGCTATAATTGACATAAACTGGTCTTTGAATCATACTTGAATTTCCAGCCAGAATTATTTACAAAAAAAAAATACACTTTTTTTTGCACCATATTTTTCAGCCAGTGTCAAAACAATTTTTTTGCACAGAAACGTAACATCTTACATGTGTCAGAACAGGTAAAAAAAAAGGTTTTATATTCAGTTATGAAAACGGCCAGTGTGTGAATACATTGACATGGTAATGCAAAATACGTTTACTTGAGTACTACGTACGCAAGACGCGATGAATGAAGACATTTCGCAAAAAGCCGAGCGCCTGCAGACGCATAAAAAGTGGACGACACATAAATGGCACTCGTAAAATTTTCAATGTCGCGATTTAAAGGATGCGGACACACTGGTGTTGGGGAAATGTTAATATTTAGTATTATATTTATAAGCATTTGTTTTAAAATATTTCATTTAAGATCAACTAAAAAGTTATTCCTGAAATTGTAAATACTTGACCTACCTCAACAAAACATGTATTCGTAAAGGAATGTTATAATTACTAACTAATTAAAGTTGCAGTACATTTTAGTTTGACATTGCAGTTAGATTTATAAAAAAAATTGTCATTACGGTCATGATTTACAGTTTTATAACAAGTGGCAACCCTATTTTAATCTCCACAACATCGTTACCGATCGTACGCACCACGCACGCTTCACCATGCACGCTGCATGACACTCGTCGCGACAATTTATTTTGGTACAGGGCAATGCACTGCACAGCCCTGAGAACATCGAACAACCAATGAACGTAAAAAAGAACAAACCAACCCTGCTGAAATCGAGTACCCAAGTCGCGGAAGGGCCACTTCTCATCTGCACATCTTGAATAGATTCGACCTTTTACGAACTAAATTTTAAGAGAACTTGAACTAGATATCGGAAATTGTAATTAATATTACCAGTATAAGACTCCACTTAAAACTTGAGGTTATATTTTTAAACAGCTTAAATATCTAGGTCGACAAGCAATACATTAATTGACCTTAATATTGAATCAGACAGAATTAATTAAAACAAAACAAAACCTTTATAATGTTTAAGTTTTAAGGAATGACGTTGTAAATCTTTTTAACGGTTTCAACTGTAATTAATGGCATGTTTGTACGCTCGCGACAACCGAAGAATGGTACCCAATGCAATAAAACATTAAAACAGTCCATGTAACATGGTTGCACTTTGTTATTCCTGAAATAAATACTGCGGACCGCGAGCGACCAAGTCACGAGCGACACGAAAAGGCTATTTCGACACTTAATTAAAAACAATTCGTTGTTGTGAATTTTTACGTATTTTGATTATTTGAAATAAAAAAAGTATTTCGCATGTGGCTGTACGGGTGATGCCTTTACCTTCCACTTGATCTGTCAAAAGTACTTGAATAAAAAAAGAAATTCATTTGGCATTTGGCTGTACGGGTGATGCCTTTGACTTCTAGGTGATCTGTCAAAAGGAAGATTTGGCGCCAAAAGGTTATGATCAACAAATCATCAAAATGGCGGTTCGCAGTAATTAAAGCGAAAGGTTTGCAATAACAGGCCATAAAGCAAACGACGCGCATTGGTGACGCGCCGCCCGCGCTATTTCCGTCCGCGACGCCCCTCGACAAATGCTAATGTCCTCTAGGACACTCCAGCGCGGGACACTCGCGTTTATGTAGTCATCGCTATAAAAATAGTAATTATTTTTCGATGCCGCACACCGTACCTTAAGTTAAAAATTGAAAACAACAAACTAATACAGAGCTTTCATAATTATGGATAATTTACGTATGTAAGCGTATTATTGACGTCATACAAAGATTGTAGACGACTGATAATATAAGATCAAACGAACTTCTCAAGTGAAGTTCGATCGTTATTATATGAATCGCTTCATTTGAAGATATAAGTATTAACCAGGTAGTCCCCTCAACCTACAGGTGACTTTGCACGCTTAAAAGACACTCAATTTACTAAGTTGAAATTTGAATTTCACGCGACTTACCTCCACTTCCGGCGAGTCGAGGACAGGGTGCGAGACCATTCCGAGTTCATTCCCTTTTCGTGCACGGTGACAACAACACGCGTCAACTTAAGAAAGAGGAAAAGAAAAGAACAATGCCGAAACGTAGTGCTGCAGATCAAATATCACATTACGAACGTAAGATTAGAAAATTAAGAGAACGCGAAATCGGACGACGTCGCCGTATTCGCATCATATCTGATTCTTCGGATGACGAAGGTAGGCGTAATAATTTTTTCTTTAGACATTGTTTACATTATTTGTTAACAACATGTGGATGGACATAATACTTGTGTTCTAATACCACTTGTCGATTATCGAACACGCTATCGACGTTCAACAGAAAAGGCCGTGAGCCTTGTTCGTTGAAACATTATTATTCATCAGGACAGGCCGCGAGCCTCGTTCGTTGAAACAAAATTCTTCATTGGAGCAGGCCGTGAGCCTCGCTCGTTGAAGTAACTAAGTTAATAAATATTTTGGTTGTAGATACTGAATGTTTGGAACAAAGCCTTGCGCCACAAAACAATGAGCCTGAGCCCGTCGTGGAGCCCGAGCTCGCGCCCGATCCCGATCCTGGCCCTTTACCGGATACAAGAGGCGAATCAGGCGATCCACAGTTGGACCCTGATATTTTAGAAGCCCTCGGTGAGTCAACCGGTGACATCTCAGAGTTTGGAGAAAAAATCCACGAAAGTTTGGCTAAATTATGGCTTCCGCTTTTGGTTAAGGGCTTGCCTAGATATAAGAAAGATAATTTATTAAAAGATTACCTCATACCCGACAATTGTAGGTTGTTACAAGCACCTAAGCTAAATGCCGAAATATCTGCAGCCGTAGCGGACTCTGTTAGGAACAGACAAGATCCTAGTTGCCCATCAGCAACAATTAGGATCGGGCATAACTGCCGCCAACCGAGCGGTTAAATCGCTATAAAAATAGTAATTATTTTTCGATGCCGCACACCGTACCTTAAGTTAAAAATTGAAAACAACAAACTAATACAGAGCTTTCATAATTATGGATAATTTACGTATGTAAGCGTATTATTGACGTCATACAAAGATTGTAGACGACTGATAATAAAAATTAAATGCACATGCACCTTACCTTAAGGTAAATAATAATGCCACAGTAGACGTACATAAACATTTGGAATATCAAGTCTTATTTTTTGTCCTTATTTAAATAAGCAACAAATTATACCGGACAGCTTGGAAAATTTTAAAACATAATTTTAATAACATTTATCAACACGAAAAATGATAAGGATGTCACAAGAAAATCGAAATATCATGATTTCGCAATATTAAAATTGAGGAAACTATAAACATACGAAAGGTCGATTATATTATTAAAAAATTGATCATAATAGGTGCAAAAATATTAATTTATAATTAATGTATACAGTGTATTGAATCATTTGTCGTTAACGGGAGTGCAACGATGAGTGGTCACCATGATATCCGTCTCGCAGGCGTCTATAATAAGCCTGGAGTTTGAGATGTGGTCGCATTGGACGCATAAGACGCATTGGAAGCATTGGATGCATTGGACGCATTAGACGCACTTGACAAACACATGTTTATTGTGCTTAAAATTACAACTTTTGTTGTATCGTCGTTTATGTTTTCAAAGTATTAGTCGTGTCTTAAGATTTAATTGATTTTAATGACATTTTACATGTAGTCAAAGAATGTTGTTAGGACTAGGATTTATGGTTGCTAAGGTTGAAAATCTTTTCAAAAATTAAAAAAAATATATTTTTTAGCCAGAATTTTATTATATTATTGTAGAGGTAACACAAGACACAAGTAAAAAGGAAGAAAATGAACCGCAAAACAAAAGTGAACTTTTATTTTTAAATGTTGTCATCTTGTAATGTCACTCACACTGACTTATCATCCCTTTCACTCTCTTTGACAAAACAGAGACAGGAATATGTATTAAAAAAAATAAGGTAACACGGCAACCCACGAAAACGATCGAATTTTGAGTGGTTGACAATAACATTGAAAGTCGGCAATGTCGCGGCCGCGGGGTGCGCGGTGTGAGGCGAGGTGTGCAGGGGGCGAGGTAGGTCACCTACCTGCAACTAGTTCTGACTCACAGCGCACGCGGTCAATTCTCAGAAGGATAATTTTGCTATAAAATCTTATTATAATCTGCTTTGAATAAAGTGTAAGTAATAATCATATTTAATTTATATTTGACATGTTCCTATTACTTTTCGAGCACCTGGAAGCAATTAAACTAGCAAATCTGCGATTAAAACAAATTAGTGACTACACAAATAACATTAGGCAGGTCTAGAAAAGCTACAATATGCGGTAAAATTATAAAGTGCAGCACTAGTAGAAGAATGTGGCAATTTTTTCGTGCTAGAGGCCTTATTTTGATTCTGTTTCCCTACGCACTCTTTTCTTGTAAAGAGGAGATGGGAAGGGCAGCTGAATTTGGCGGGTGAGAAATATTCTCTTCCTGCGCGTCCTCTACTCTGTCGATTAAAGGTAAGCAACGCTTCTGTAAGTGTGCATGTGTTTGGATAGCGGTCTTTTTGCTATAATGTTGAATTTAGGTTGATCATTGCCCGTATGCCACCTTATATCATAAAAAACTATATCTTTAGCCATCTTATTAGAAAGTCTACGACTTGCAAATCATTCGTTCAACAATTACAATCGGTTTACATTGGTTAATATTGACAAATATATTTTTATAGCATAGAAATATCTAGGTTCAAAGAGATTGGATATTAACGGGTACAAAAGAAGCACTCTTATTCAGATAGTCTTCAGTTCAATCTATGTTTATTCAATTATATTTGATTATATGTAATTTATGTGAGAGCGTCGGTGGCTCAGTGGTCAAGCACTTGACTTGCAATCTGCAGATCCTGGGTTCGAATCCCGCCATGTACCAATGTGTTTTTCTATTTCCGATTTACATATGTACATTTATCCGACTTTCTTACGGTGAAGGAAAACATCGTTATGCAATCTGCACATTTCTGAGAAGAAATTCAAAGATATGTGTGAAGTCCACCAACCCGCACTTGGCCAGTGTGGTTGACTATGGCCTAATCACCCTTAACTTAGGGTAGGCTCCGAGCCCCTCGGTGGGGACGTATAGTGAGCTGATGATGATGAATTTATGTCTTGTAAATAGTTGCGTTATTATCGACCCGACTATTTAATCAATATTATTTATTTATTTTGATTGATGAAATATTCAAAAAGGTTGGTATAAATGTAGAAGAAGCGACAAAGGTGTGTCAGGATCATACCAAATGGAAGTCCGGACGGACTACGGACCACTCTCTGTCTACCTCTCTGGGTTACGGGTGAGTTATGTTATTGTTTATGTTGTGTTTTTGTTGATGTAACGGTTCTACTAGTCAATAACTTAATTGCTCTTTTATAAAATATCATTTCTATAATTGTATTTCAACATAACCTAAGATATTATTAGTTAACTAAATTAGACTTTTTTTTTAAATGTTGGTACCTTAATGAGTGGTGATTATGTGCGAAAGGATAGGCGCGATATAAATGTCGTGGGGCGGAGAGGGACGGGTTTATTTCCAGCTAATGATGAACGCGCGCGGCGGACGCAGGATCAAGAAATATATCACCACATCGGTGGATGTATTCGATTATTTATAATCTGTATAGAAGAATAGATAGTTCTATATATACTCTGTATTAACAAAATTTCACAAGAAAAAACGACTACTGCTACTTTTTCTTATTAATTTTCAACTATATACTAGGATCTGACGTTTGTCACTTTTTGGCGGGAAATTTGACAGGAACTATATTATAATTAGTTAATATTAAGAGTACAAAAAATGCATTATTCAAATGTCTATGTGTTTTACAATCCTAGTTTTCCTTATAATCTATCTATATATATATATAAAAATCAATTGCTGTTCGTTCGAAAAATTCAAATAATTACCGGGAAAATCCTAAAAACAGCCCTTTTCTTTTTCCCATATAAACGGCTGCATGCCATAGATGTAGAACATAGTCTTGAAAAACACATAGACTAATAATAATACTTTTTTTAATTACGCTCGTATGGAGTCGAGGGCGACAGCCAGTTTTTAATAAATATCAATACGTGATAGCACTTCATTATATTCGTTGTCAGTGTTCCGCATAATAAAGCATCATCGAGACAGAAATAAAAAGACAGCGCTGCATTGTAGACGGCCCTCGAGCGGAGACAAGGGTCACTATTTTTACCAGATTA
Source organism: Papilio xuthus (assembly GCF_000836235.2). Taxonomy (NCBI): domain Eukaryota; kingdom Metazoa; phylum Arthropoda; class Insecta; order Lepidoptera; family Papilionidae; genus Papilio; species Papilio xuthus. The sequence continues at coordinate 6,763,306 of NW_013531704.1, forward strand.
TGCACGGAACATCGCTGACTGGGCTCCAAGCTCGGTCACAATGCCTCTACAGCATCCGAGCGTGTTGTTTTAACAACGTCACGTGTTAAGAGATAATATTTCTGTTACTATGTGGATGATGAGCAAGGCGAAATTATCTCTGTCTCTGTGTCGTTTGTCTCTGCCTCTGTCGATTATAGGTAGACAAGGCATCTACAACTGCAGATGTCTGTACGCTGTGGACAGCGGTCGCTTCATCGAATTCAGGTGACCGTTTGTTCGTTTACCAGAAATAATATAAAAGACGCATAAGTTTTCGTCTTTTAGTTTGATCAATATGACAATTGCATGGCATTGCATAGTTCTCCTTAGTTTAGTATGCTTTAGCCACGGCCAGAGTCGATTTAAGTTTAAAAATTACAATTTCGTGTTCTTGTTTTGTTTATTTTTCTCATTATTACCACTCAATAAATTAAATTACCAATTCTATTTATCAAACAATTTATCTGCATTGCAGTGCCAACACGCTATTACGTTAAACATCCGTGAATATCTTGCATTAGGCAAAGTTGCGGTCTGAACTTTTTGCAGAAAAAGATTTACTCCTTTCCTTCATAATACAGTTTAAAGACACTTTGTTTAGTGAACTAGGAAAGAATTTTGTTTCCTATTCAAATGTTAGGCAAGTAGCGTTTCAAATGTAACACGGACATTCAGTAAGAAAGTACATCATTCTAAAGTGGAAGGCTATTCATATCGTTCTTTAGACACATTTGGTAAAGAAATTTTGTTTTTATTAGTTTACTAGCTGTCGCCCGCGACTCTGTCTGCACGGAATTAAATAATTAATTAGTAGCCTATGTGTTCTTCCAGATTATGTTCTATATGTGTGCTGAATTTCGTCGATTTCCGTTCAGACCGTCTGGAGATACCTTCGAATTTATCTTATATCTTTAAATGAGCAATTCTTGTATATATATAATTGGAATCTCGAAATCGGCTCCAACGATTTTCATAAAATTTAGTATATAGGGGGTTTCGGGGGCGATAAATCGATCTAGCTAGGAATCATTTTTAGAAAATGTCATTTTATTCGTGTTTTATCGATAATCAACTTAAACATAAACTTAACTTTTTCTATCGGTAAGGTCGAAAAATATTATTCATATTTTATTAGTCATTCGTACTTAAATATAATTTCCAAAAAACAAAATTAAAAAAAAAAACAGGTAATAATATTAATGTGACTAAGTACGATTTACTTTAGTGCTTAGTAAGACTGAGACCAACACAAGGCATCATTGATTGGGTTAAATATTTAGAGTAAAATAGAAGTTTTAACAGTAAGTATGGATGAATTGTGTGAGCGAGGATATGCGTAAGAAGGGAGTGAATACAAATATGGCTGCTTACAGGGATGTATGGAGTACTGTGCTGACAATCCGTAGGGGAAAGAGGAGAAATTAAGAAAGCGGTATTTGATTATTTGAACTGATAATTATGTCCGTATATAAATTAATATGATAAGATTATATTTATTAGCTTAATGCAAAATATCTAATTTAAATTACATCGCTACACGCAAGGTTAGGTTATAAATTATAAAAGTAAAAGTAATAAATAAAAAGGGATCAATGCACTTTCATCCTTATTTTAAAGACACGCGAAGTTCGTATATGATATCGATTATACGATTTAAATTAAAGGATTTAAAAAAAAATCTTTAACGTGGGTGGCCATATTGCAAATTTTGACAGATTTGATTCGTATCGATGTAGATTATAAAAGTAAATGTCACATTACTTGTTACAGATAATAAAATTATGTGACAAATTAAATTTTAAATTAAGAACAAACATGTAAATCACTGGCCTAATATTTAAGAATTTTAGCGAAGGATTAAGTTTAAAAGTTTTAATAGATTTCTTATTTTTCTTTTAATTTATGATTTTAATAAAAGTAATAAAATTACAAGGGCGACTGCTCAATTTTTTTTTGGTAAAAAATATTAGCAGAATATTTTGTAAATGTACTAATATTTCTTTTACCATTCTAACTAAGCTTTAGGCTTGTGCTAGGATATAGTTTACGACAATTGTCGAATGGCGGGATTCGAATCCCCGACCTCGTGATCGGAAATCCGTACCCTTAACCATTAGGCTATTGACGCTTAAATTTTAATATTATTCTTAAGTTATTAAAAATAGAGGAAATTTATTATCGTAGCCCCTTCTAACGTCATATTGTCAAAAAAACTCTTTAATTTCCTTTCCTACTTAGTTTTTTTTAAACAAAACATTCAATTGTTACAATTATTTTCTTTGTCTCGAACATAAAATTCAGTGTTACCAAAAGGAATTCATCATAAGAAAAGCTAAGCGTGACGTTTCAGGATTTTTAACGATCTGAAATGCACCTTAGTGTTATAAAAATAAAAGTTGCAACAACTTCACAAGGTCGGTTGCTGGGCAAACTTTAAAGGAATGTAATTGCAAGCTATAATGAACTTTATACCTATAGGCATAAAGACTTTGATGAATGTACAGGTGTTTGTAAGACGTTGAACGGGCGTCGTCTGGAAAGGTGAATGAACCCTGAAAGCCCGCGTTTCAGAAGTTTGGGACACGCCATCACTTCCTGTAGTCGAGTAGTGCTTTGTGTACTTTGCACCTAAAGTTTTGGATGTTTTGTTAATACTAAGACGTAAAGCAAATGATCGCGATGGTGATAAAGACTTATGTTGGTTTAAATACGCTAAAAATCTAGTAATAAACATCGTCTATTTCATCCAGGGTTAGTGTAGTGTGGCTTGAAATCGGCTTAGTAATTTCGGAGTCTGTTTAAAACAATTGAATATTTCCTTTGTATAATATTATAATAGTATAGTAAATTAACAATAATGAAACATGATTAATTTACGTCTTGTTTTAATATGTAATTTAAAAGGTTACATTAATGTTTTGGATAGAAATATTATATGAATTTTCTACGTATTAATTTGGTTATTTACATTTAACAAATAATCTTTATTTATATTCTGACACATTTGTAAAGTACAATAAAAATATGAAGGACGATATCATAGAGAATGAAAGTTCGAACTGTCACTTTTGCCGCCAAAACGGAGTCAACTGACGCACACATAAACAGGCCCCACTAGTTCAACTGAACAACTTTCTCCGTCGGGATGCAGAGCGTTCCCGACAACTTTGCAGTGTTGCCGGCATTGGGTCAAATTAACTATTTATGATACCACGTGGTTGCTAGACGAGTTACTTAGTATTACACAAATGAACTAGTGACTAGACTAGATCAGGGGTTGGGAACCTTTACGTATAAATGTGCCGTTTTTCTAAAGAAATGTTAGGTTGTAGATGTGCCATCAAACAGTTTTGACTTATTGCGTTATATTTCGTAGCGTAGAAAAAAAGGAAACTCGTGTTAGATCCTCATACAAAATATTATTTCACTTTTTTACTGACAAGGCCTAATACATAATCAGGTTTTATCATAAGTTACATAATTTAAAACTATAAAAGTACAGATTATCTAAAGCTATGTTTATTATTTAATCCGCTTAATCGTTAATGAGACTTCATCTGTCAAATTTGACAGTTTTGACAGCAAACGTCATCTTTACTTTTTATTAATGCAATATCATTTTTGAAATACTATGGCTTTTTATATTTAAAGTAAAATCTTACTTGATACTAATATTATAAATGGGAATGTTTGGATGTGTGTATGAATGTTAGAAGGTATCTCCAAAACGTGTCAAAGAATCTCAATGAAATTTGACATATATGTAGAGCATAGTTTGGATGAATACATATACTAATAATGTTCTGTTTTAATTCCGGGCATACGGAGACGCGGGCGACTGCTAGTATAACATACATTTGTATTTAGCAAACTTTTTTTTAAAATCGGCTAACTTATTTTGCACGTCTTTTAACTAAAATGTGACCATGTTTTTTAAGCTATGGTTTCCAGTTTTCACGCTATAGGTAAGATTACATTTTTTTATGTGCAGGCACGTTTTCATTCGGTACTTTGGTACTCGAGTCGACAAATTTAAAATTTCTCAATATCCATATTCATATTGCGGTGCTGTGATGGCGGGAACGCGAATTATTTGCTTTGTGTCCGATCATACGCGTCCATTAGCTCTCTCGGCCATTTTTCAATTATGCCAAATGTGTGTGTTGGTTATAAATCATATAGTATGTATGTGAATTTATAAGGGCGAGGGAGGGCAATATACGAACGGGGTGTGTTTAATTTGTAAACGGGCAACGTATCGAAATATATAGGATATAAAGCTTATCCAATATCGGTCTGGACAGGGGTGCAGGCCAGGCGCAATGCTGCTAAAAAAAACCAAACGAACGCTGAAGAGATTTTTATGCGTCCCGAATATTTTTATGGACGTTGTTTTATGGAGATTGCAGGGTTGGCGGGGGAAAGTTTTATGACTTTGTATGTTATTTGGAAGATTTTAATTTTTTCTGAAGTTACAAAGTATGTTTATTTAAGTTTTAATGCACACATATTTGCGATTGTTAACTTTTTCGTCGTGACTTTTAATAGTTGCATATACCTTGGTGGCCAGTAATAGCGAAATATATTTTTTCCCTAATTATTTGTATATCTTATTTAGGATTACCAAGACTAGCTGGTAACTCTAAAGCGACTTAAACTAGTCATGACAAAATTCCTCATTATTGATAATAAAAATGAACAGAAAAGAGGAATTCAAATACGTTTTTAAATCGGATCATAAAAGAATATGTATTGAGCATTAGCGCACAATAACTGATCGAAATAATGGCGACAAATTTAAATTTCGAACAATGTTACCAGCCAGCATTTATTTTCCATAGACATGGCTTTTGTTTTTTCTTTTCCTTCCCTTCCCGGTGCTAAGCAACGTCATCCGAAATTCAAATTGGACGAGCTTCCTAGGTGGCCAGCGGCGCACGTTAATTCCATCGATCATTACTCCCGTTGCAATCCGCCAATCGCGAAAAATAAAAACACTCTCCCCCTCCCCCCACGCGCCCCTACCACTCGCCTCCACCCGTCTGCGTCCAGGGGAGAGCTAGCTTTTTTTGCAAACATCATTCCCGATCGGTATGAGTTCGTGCTTAGTGTTTATGCAATTTTTGGACGACATTTTTAGATCTAGACATCAAAGGGAATAAGATCTTAAGTTACGTTGTCTATAGCTAAAATCAAATTAATGCTTAATCGTGTTTCGATATAACATCTTAAGCATTATAATAACAACGTTGCAATTACTAAAATCGGTACAAGACTAATTGGTCGGCTAATTTTAAGTTATCTGTTGTCTATGCAAACTCTACGCAACAGTAGTACCCTTCTTTGAGGGTTAAGCCAAAAAAAATTGCTTAACATAAGTACCTAAATAGTCAGACAATAGTTTAAAATAACTTAACCTTATAAATTATAAAATGGTTATTAAATTTTTAATTCTCAATGACGACTCCACACTTTTTTTCTTGTTTATAGGTAGAGACAATCAGAAGTGTTGCTGTGTATCTGTGTACATGTCTGTGTGCAGCCGAGCTCGCGCACGAGCCGATCGCGTGCACAGTCCATGCACAAATATGTATTATAAACAAAACACCAGCCCAAATGATCCATCACCGCCCCCTCAATGGTACAACAAAATGATGAGAGAGGGGGTGTGCGGGTTTTAAGCGCGGTTCAATTTACGCTGGCTGAATGCGATGGGGTAGCAACGGATAGTATGCGGGCCCCCTCACGCCTGTCATGTATCCAGTTTCGAAATTCGAACTTGCGTCCATTCGATTTTGGAGCTTTTTTTTTAAATTTTGAGGCTTACATCACCTGGTGATCTTAATGGAATTTAAAAGAAAATTTATTTATTCTAAACTTTTTTGAAATTAATTTAAAAGTGGCCAGCAACATAGAAAAAATAATGAAAATTTAACGTCCTGTAGCTTGAACAGTTGTCACATTATAGTATTATCCTATAAAATTAAATAGGCACTTCAACTTGTTATCCTTATAGACTATCTACTGAATATCTTAGTATCTTTAATTTAGTCGAAGTATTTGATGCTAAGCCACAATAAAAATATAACCTATAAAATTATTTAATCATCAATTTTGAGTACTCGTATTGAGATAGTTTTTTATAACTCTATAAAAAGAACCTACAAATTGCTGCTTCGGTTTGCTTTATTCAATATTCTCTTTTTAGAAGCCACTTATTTAGATTTTCAGTTTAATTAAAAAATATTTTTCGAGTATTCTATCAGTATTTCGTTCACTACTCGAGGTGTATCGAAGTTTTTGTTACAGAAAAAAGTTTGCTCGTTCTAAAATAGCTTTTTGGATGTTTTTTTTTTAGCAATCGGCCTAGAATCTAAACTTGCTGCGTAATATTTTTTGTACTTGTAAGCGATGCAGTGAGTCTATCGTATAACGAAACCTCTGAAATAGAACACGGCTGTGCTCGGAATTTATTTTTTTGAATACTTATTTGAATTTTTATCAAAGGACTCTAACCTTAGTTACAAACATTTTAAAGTCTAAAATTCCAGCCGAAAACATTCGAATTAATGAGTAAAAATTATGAAAGTATTACTGAAACGCCTCTTCGAGGACCCTGTGGCGTTTTCAAAGTCAATTAAGAAACGTATTTTTAACCATCCGTTTACATTTTTTTTTAGAAAAAAGTCTCCTTTCAGTTCGCTCTTTACTTTTCCCGGCAAAGTATAGAGTTTAACGAAGCTATAATTATAATACTCAAAAGAATTTCTCCTTTTTTTTTAAGAGAATTTAATGAAATGCCGGCATTGCTCTTTCCAAATGGGAATGGGTACGTACGAGTTTTTTTTTCATTTTATTCTAATAAACGTCATTTCGTTTACATCAAGTGTTCGATGTTGAATCTTGCAGTTTAAATGACTCTTTGCTTATTTGTATACAATTTGAAAACATTTCGGGATCGCATTTCTTTTAGTTTAATTTCCCGAGTACCATTTTTTTACGTTGTTTTTTCAGTAAGTTTAATTGGCAACCCTCTTGAATGTTATTTCTCTAAATGTTTTCATTTCATGTTTCAAGTTGAATAGAATATTATTTTTAATTTAAGGTATTTTATTATATATCTTCTCATCTGTTTGCCGTTTAGATGCTGTTGATTATTGTTTGCAGACGAAATGTTTTTCGTATATACGGAAATGAAGAACATATAAAAAATACATAATTTAAACATAAAGCTGAATGAATATAGTCAAGGTAATAACTTTTAAATCTAAACAATGATGTTATTGTCCATTTTCAAAATTCAAATTAGTGCTTTTTATCCCAGCAATCTTTGTTAAAACAACAGACTTTACGATCATTATAAAACACTAGCTATAGCCCGCGACTCCGGATTAAAATTAAACTTGATGAGTAGCTTATATGTTCTTCCATGTTCTACACCCATGTCAAATTTCATCAAGATACCTTGAGCTGTTCTGGAGATAACTTGCAACAAACATCTATCCATCCATCTTAACATTGACATTTATAATTTTCTTATTCATTTATTAATGTTATTCTTAATATATTACATTTCATATATAAAACAAAAAAATATACAAAATATATTATATTAAAAATAGAGCACCATCGGCTGCGGAATCCCATGACTCAAACAACCAGTGGTCAGGGCTACAGACAGGAACCTTCTCACGATGCGCGCGGTTTCTAGGATAACTGCCTTTTGTATCGGGCCCTTAATCCAACTGTTTAGCGAGAGGTTCTTGAGATGTTGGTCAAAGCTCTTCGTTATCAGTCCATTCACCGATACGACTATCGGAATAATGGTAGTCGATTGATTTATTTATCTTATTTTTAATATTGTACATTTCATATATAAAATAAAAAAATATACAAAATATAATTATTATTAAAAATAGAGCACCACTGGCTGCGGAGTCCCATGACTCAAACAACCAGTGGTCAGGGCTGCAGAGACAGGAATCTTATTATAACTTTTGAATAAATGTGCTTACCAAACTTGGACTCTAGAAGTCGATCAAAATAAAATTAAGTGATATTTGGTGCGTTTTTAAATCATACTAAATCTACACTTAGGGTATAATTCAAAATTAAAATAACCAAATTGTTATTTAACTAAAATTGTGTTTCACTTATTTGGCAACGCTAGAGAAGTTTGCAGTAGAAGGAAAGATGCAAAAAGGAAGGCAAAAGTCCCCGAGAAAGTGTGTTACGAGGTAAGGATCCCGGCCACGGCGATCCTAATAAAACGATGCTGCGTAAGGTCGCCGGCACACGGCAACTTTTTATGGAAACTTTTTTCTCTATTTAAACGGCAAAGGGGAGAAAGAAATGTTTCTCGGACATTGTTCACTGTGTCAAACTTTTCTTACTTTGATTCTACTTATCGATACTTTGAATGTTGATTTTCTTTTAGTTTTTTCAAATGTCGTACTTATTACTAAATATTAATAAATAAGGCATAGATTAATAAAAGGATTATAAATAAATGTTTAGTCAAAAGTGAAGTCAAAACGTTTGATTTATATTCTTTGTATTTATGACAAACATATTTTGATTAATACTTCGTAAATTAATATTTTTAGAATCATTTCCAACATATCATATTTGTTAAACTTTAGAAACAGACATAAATGAATAATAGAGACAGGATAGGTGATATTGAAACGGCTGATTCACTCACGTAAGTCCGGTGGCGGCACCGACTAGTTTCAAGGTCATAGAGGTCCCTTCATCAGAGTGATTTAACCTTTTTTATACAATTGTATAATAATGTTTCAATAATTCAAGAGATAGGAACTTTTGTTACAGATGTTTCGTTAGTGTAAACTCAGATTAAAAACATAACTAGACTTTTAAATATCATTCCTGAAGCGTGAAGATCTATTAAATATGAATAATTCAAGATCACAAGCGCAATAAGCAAAACCGTGAGTACAAAATGAAATATAAAAATATATCTTCATTTCTGCATCTCGTTATTGTAAAAAAAACAGTGTTAGTTAATTACAATGGAATATTTTTAACTGCTAATTATATTCGTTAACGTTATTTTACGTTATTTAGCTGGTTATTCCCATCACTGACCTAACATTATGTAAACAGTTTTTTGTAGCACAACATAACACTGGCACTCGGCGTGTTTTGCAAAATAATGTCATAAAATCAATATAATTTTAATGTATTAGCAAAAAGTTAAATAAAACCTAATAAAAATTGCTATTTTTGCTACCAGCCTTCTCTATCGTAAAAAATACTACTAAAATTTCGTTCATATTTATATTATAAATCATTCCTGATTTGGTTGTTTGTTTATTTGCATTTTGAAACAACTGATTTAAAAGATTCTTTCACTGTTGGAATGCTAAACTATCCCCGGATGACATCATCATCATCAGCTCACTATACGTCCCCACTAAGAGGCTGGGAGTCTACCCTAAGTTAGGGGTGATTAGGCTATAGTCAACCACGCTGGCCAAGTGCGGGTTGACTTCACACATATATTTAAATTTTCTTCTCAGGTTGCATGACGATGTTTTCCTTCACCGTAAGAACGTCGGATAAATGTTCATATGTTAATCGAATAACACATTGGTACATGACGGGATTAGGACCCAGGACCTGCAGATTACAAATCATGTCAGGGGTTAAGAGCCACCGACGCTAGGATGTCGGGTGTCATAGACTATATTTTTTACAAGATGTTATGATGAATGATGATGTTAGAGAGAAACTGAATTGTAGGTCAATGAACTTTTAAATAAATAACATATGAAATAACATAGTGTTGCCAGTAAATAAAATAAATCTTGAATTACTATAGCAGTAACAAGACAGGTAATTAATCAAAAAATGAAAGTACAATTAAAAACTGTATCATTAGTTTTGTATTTTTATTTAAATTTAACGCATTCATGTTTTGTTTGAACAAAGAATAGTCAAGTGGAGTTTTTTTTTTACCAACTAAATATAAATATCTATACTAATATTATAAAGAGGAAATATTTGTATTTTTGTATGTTACGTATAAAATTCTTGCCATTAGCAAGTTACCTACATTATCATTGAGAGACACGAGTTTCGTTTATAATAAGATTTTTTATTCCGCCGGACAAAGTCGCGGGCAAAAGCTACTATCCTATAACATTTACATACTAATTATTTTGAAATAATCCTAAACCAAATTAACCATTTAACTGTCGCATACAAAGTTTAATAGTATCTAAGTATATTAATACTAAAGCTACACTAAGGTCTCCCTTGGTGACTTTACGTCTCTGAGTATTGCAGATACTGATTCCGTAGATACTGAGTCCGTATTACTAATGTGGTGAACATGCCTGTAGTCAATCAACTATGACTAACATGGTCTACAAATTCGTCTAGAATTTATTGCTAGATAATTGATTGAGTTATTTTCAAATTACACTTGCTCTGACCACTTGTTATGATTAACAGAGCGATAATAGACAGGTGAAAGGTGCAGAGAAAGGTGTGCAGTTTTTGTCTATGCACAAGTTGTGTTGAATTTTTGACTTCTGTCCTTGTAAGTGCACTTTCTACACTTCCTCTTCATAAATGTTTGAATGAATGGATGGTTGTTTGTATTAAGGTATCTCCAGAATGGTTGCATGGATCTTGCTGTAATTTGGCATAGATGTAGAACATACCCTGGAAGAACACATCGGCTACTTATTAAGTTTTTTTATATTTTTTTATAAATCCGATATTTTTGATTAAGAACTTTTTAGTATTGTAATAATATGTTATGCCTTTGTCTTTACAGACGATTAGTTACTTAAATGTTACAATAATTATTCGTTTGCATTGCATCGCCGGGAGCTACACTTTAGCAAACTGGAATATCTCCACAGTATTGACTTATGATCGGACAAAGCCCTAAAACAAGCATTATCGCGCGACCCACACTAGTGCAGCCGCGTAAACACTAGGGGGGTGGCCGCCGCCCGATTCGGCGTTTTTATATTTTTGCACACTCAAAAAAAAAGACGCGGCAGACAAAGATGGACTGATGACGAGATCCGCGCCGGTGTGCGGCGGAACAATGGGGCGCAAGCGGGACGGAACCACTTCTGTCACGAGCGTCGCTAAATAAAAATGTGCAAAGAGTTTTCTTTTTTAGATGTGATGCTTTTTTACGTTAGTCTGCGTTCGCAATTAGTGATGTGCGGATGCCACGATGCGATCTATGGAAATGCGCGGAGTCCGTCGGGATTCCTTCGAGCTTTGCTTGCTGGAACTATATGTACTTCCTAAGACTTAGCTTGTATCGCGGAAGCCCTTCCAATATGTACCAAGGTCGCAAGCACTTTGGCAGACATAAAAGCTGCTAAAACGAGACTAGTTACCAGACCAGTACAGGTTGCTAGTACCTTTCAATAATTTGCTTCTCACTTCAGCGACAATTCCTTGCAGAACTTGTTATTAAGATTTAAGAGTATAAAAACCTTGAAGACAACCAGTTATGTTTTATTCTCCTTTAGGAAGCAGATTAAGCAGCAACAGAAAGAGTAAAAAAGTGATTTAATAAATTAAACTCTAGTAATATTATTTGTTAACTATCAATGAGTCAAATAAGCGCATTTTCTCTGAATTCTGCCGGCGAACCTTCTCGATAAAGTTCCACTCAACCAAACAAATCAGCATAACAATAAGAGCGCATATTGCGTAAGCCGTTCAGGTGCATTCTCCTAATCAAAGGCACGTAAAGTCGGGGGAGCGCGCTTCGAGCAAATTTTAATGCCAAAGGAAAAAACAGTGACAGCCCAATGCAGCGCGCGCACGTGTGCGTCCACACACACAGACACACCGCTCGTGTCGGTGCATGCTTTACGCGCGGAAAAAAGTGCTGCGTTATTGATTTTTCTGTACAGCCAGTGGGGGGTTAGGGGGCGCCAGGGGGGCGCGCCCGCGGCCTGAAAAAGCGTCTGCTGAAAAAACCGAGACGAAAAAGCACCCCTCCCTTTTTAATTGGTAACGTAGTGTCAATAGGGCTAATCCCGGGACCGTAATAGCCCGCTTTTGTCTTTCGAATGCATTTTTCAGTGTTGCCAGGCGACAGCTTTGAATAGTCGTCGAGCCTTACTTTTTGTAGAAGGCTCGCGCTGCCTCGAGGTGGCCCCTTACGACAATACCTGTCGGGGTAAGCCGCACCTTTTGTTAGTTTTGTAATTTCATTAATAAACTGTATTAAGGGTTTGAAAATGCTAGAATCACTCGAGGTAGTCTACAGTTTCAGCTTGAATGGTTATTTAGTGTAATGGAAAGGTGCTAGGGTTTAAATGTTGGGTACAGTTTATTGTTAGTTGCAATTAAAACCCGGCGAGGGAGTTTAACGATTATGTTTTGTATACGTCATAGTTGCATTGTGTGCGAATAAATTCGCGCTTTTTCCCGCTCATCTTAATTGAAGAGGGCGTCCTATTGAGTCGCAGACGCAATTATAAGCGGAAGTGCGTGCGTGACGTCACATCCGCGCGGTCAATTGAGCCACTTGCGACGGTCGCCGCGCGCCGCGCCGCCCCGACAGCCGGCCGAGGTCAGGGTTTCGCGACTCGGATCATCGCCCATTCAAATTATTTCTCCTACAATGGACCTCACCGGATCTGTATCCTGTTCATATTCTAAGTTTTAAATAGAAGTGGAACAAAAAAAAATTAAGCGTGCTATTAGTATTAAATCGTTTTTTTTCTTTTTGAATTGTCTATGGTAAGATAAGAGTAATTTTCAATGGCAACACTGTGTTAGTACTAAAAGCTGGTTTAAATAACTTATATGCAATTTACATGTAAATGTAAATCTTTAAACAATGACACATGTTCTAGCCATTTGATAGAGATTATTTTAAATCTGAGCAAATGTGCTTTAATCCAGTAATTTGAAGATACTCGTAATTAGCTTTGTGAGAGCGTGTCGAGAGAAAGTGTTGCAATTGTACAAATATACATTTCTTTAAGTTAGACAAGGTACAATTGTTTAACTTGATTTTCAGTTTTAAGTAATTTTTATGATATGGGCAAAGCAAGCGGGCAGCGCGAACATCAACGCCCATAAACATTGGCAACACTGTATGCGTTGCCGGCCTGTTATAGGTCTTAAAAGGCCTTAAAATAATCTTACTAATATAAATGCGAATGTTTGGATGTATCCAGAACGACTGAACGGATAGATGTAGAGCATAGACTGGAAGAACACATAGACTAATAGTTAAGTTTTTTTCCTTCCGCGCGGACGGAGTCGCGGGCTACAGCGTACACATTTCATATTTGTAAGGGACTTTATAATAAACATTGTATTAGGGAGTATTCCGATGTACTGTGCAATTAAATATTAAGCATTAATGCTAAAGAAGCTATAATCAAAATTTAAATACATTCTGTTGATTACAAATTCGATATCTCTCGAATCGATTTCGATGATGCCATCATCGATGCTAAAATATCGGTATACATTTGAAAATCGTTAAATGGTACGATTATTTCTGTTCAATAATTAAAAATCAAGATAACAGGTATCCAGCTTACGGTTTTGATTGTTACCGTGGGTTTCTGAAACCAAAATTGTTGTAAAACATATCGTCATCCCTGTCATCTTTGACAAAACAGAGATGGCAATCTTACTAATATTATAAATGCGAATATTCAAATGGATGGATGGATGTTTGTTTGAAGATATCTCCAGAACGGCTCAACGGATCTCGATGAAATTTGTCATATATATAGAACATAGTCTGGTAGAACTCAGATGTTACTAATAACGTTTTTTTATTATTCTGTGCCGAAGGAGCCGCGGGCGACAGCTATGTTTTAAACGGAGATTTCTTTCTCAGAAACCCACAGTTGTTGGATTACGGATAATATAAACGGTTTATTTAATGAAATTGTCGCATCAAAAGATAAAGTTGTAATTGATGTCAATAAACAATCTTTAGCAACTGAATTCTGTTCGTTGCGAATTTAATAAACATGTTTTACTGAATCGAAAAGGGCAATGACTTATTACGAGCGGTTTGTATCAAAATTAATCGATCATTGTTTATAATTTGTTTTTATCTTTCTTTAAGATGTAATCTTACTTATATTACAAATACGAATATTAAGATGGATGTATGTTTGTTTGAAGTTATCTCTGGAACGACTGAACGGATCTCAATGAAATTTGGCATACATGTAGCTCATAGTCTGGAAGATCACATCACACAGATCACATAGGCTACTAATTACGATTTTTTAATTCCGCGCGGACGGATCCGCGGGCGTCACCTAGTGTTTATATGATTAATACAAAATCATCACCATTATCAGCTCACTATATGTACCTACGTCCCCACTGAGGTGGTCAGGGCCTACTCTCAGTTAGGGGTGACTAGGCCATAATCAATGCTGGCCCAATGCGGGTTGACTTCACACATATTTTTGAATTTCTTTGCATTTATCTATATACTACATAATAAGTAGTTGCATAATACACTGCAAATTAAATATTTGCAGATTAGAAATATCAGACGATCGTTTATAAATGACTGACAGATGTTATTTTTAATATGAAAAAGACATACAGATCTTTGATGATATTGACAGATTTTAAATGTAATTATTTTTTCTGTAGTATTATAAAGGTGCAGTATTTTTTTAAAAATTAATATGATGTAGATAAGATAGCAAGGAGTAAATATTTTAGCCGTAGTGAACGAATGCAAATGGGTGCAGTGAACGCGAGGCCGGCATTGACCGTGCCCCGTGCGTTACGCAATTGCTACTTGACATCAATAAGCAGACGGACAGACAGACAAGTGCTCGGCACAAGTTCAATGCATCCACTTACATGTGCGACATTTTTTTTATATGGCGCGAAGTCTGCAGATGTTGTACGACTCAAAATCATAGAGTTAGGGTACGGTTATGTTCCGAAATGACTACTAAAATATTAAATGCATGATTTTGGATGTATATATGGATGGATGGATGTTTGTTAGATTGTATCTCCAGAATGGAGAATGGATTTCGTTGAAATTTGGCACAGACATAGAAAATAATTTCTAAGACTAGGGCAACCTTCTTAAGTTTTTTTTCATACAGCGCAGATGAAATCGCGGGCGACATCTAGTTAATTATAATTTTTAATAACTCAGAATTAGTATGTAAATTACTTATTTAGTAAATAATCTTTATCATGATAGTCTTTGTCACTTTTCTTTTAGTCATAAAAGACAACTTTAGCATCTTTTCTTAGTTCCATGTTCGCGGTAAGAAAAGGGGAGTGCTCAAGAAAGAAAAGGTCATGAAAAACGGTCGTCTGGGCGAGCCTTTGTTTGTGGATAAAGGACAAACTGTGGCGACAAGTTTGGCGGCCGCGTTTTAAAAGGATTAATTCTAACAGATTAGTAAAAGAAATTTGTATCTATACATATAAATAAATTTGGAGTGTCTGTATGTAATATCGAGAAAAAAATCATATTTCGTACACATCGTATTTGTCTTACTAATAACAAAAAAAGCAATTTTTTAATTTTTTTTTCTGTCCGTATGTTTGTCCTCAAGGCAGCGTTTGTTACGGGTTTCGGAACGACTGAACCGATTTTGACAGAACTTTTTTTATTAATTCTACGCAGACGAAGTCGCATGTGATCACAAGTGTATGAATAAATATAGTCGTAAATTGAATAAGTAATTCTTAAAATGTTAATAATTATTTTTTGTATAAAATTGTTATTTTATTAATTATTTAATTACTTGTTATTTACTTATTTATTTACGAACTGTTTACATATTTTTGTTTACATAATTTAAATTACGTATTACTTTTTTAAAGACTTTAGTGTCTGAAGTACGCAATAAGTTAAGGCCTTGTACGCATTCTCGTTTTTGTAGCAACAAGCTTATTAAGGCTTTAAAGGAAGTAAAATAAGATTATTTACATAAATTAATACTTAACACATAAGTACTACAACTTTTCAACTTAAAATTAGTGCTTTGAAAAAACAATTTCAGCGTCTTACTGACAATGCAAATTTAACTCATTCAGTTTGTCACTAGATGGCGTTGTTTTTAATTAAATAATTTTTAATTTAATGAAACTATATTTCCACAAATATACTTAGAAATAAGTCTTATTTACTTGGAATAGAGTTTTAAAAGGCTTGCACGATCGTGTTATAGTCAATAGTCATAAATAAGTCGTCTAGTACATGCTATAAAGCTGCCGATATCAAATCACAAAACTTCGGGAGCGCTGTATCGAATAGAACTTGAAGACTAAAGGTGGAGCCCAACTATAAGCGATTTTGATAGCATTATTGTATAATATTTTATACAAAAAATACTCCGAATCGTACACAGCCGTGGACTTCTGTTAGCAAAACTGAAATATATTTATCTTACTTTTTTTTTTCAATGAATATGTGGGAGTGGGACGAAAATATCCTATGTTTTGTTTAAGCATCGGAAAAATCTTAGCTTAGTTTTTATCAAATAATAAATAATTATATTAATTATTAAAAAAAAATAAGATAAATTCTTGCATTTATTCCGCTAGCGTGTATCACGCTTGCAGTGTGACCGTACCCTCGCGTGCTCCGATCTTCACGCGACGTGCCGTGCCGCACATAAACTGAATTCTACACAAAAATACACCGTCTTGTCTACGTTTTATGACTTATTTGTTTTGCTATGTTTTATATCGTCGCGTAGATTTTACATTACGGTAGTTGATTCTAGTATGAATATAAAACTACATAGATTTTAAACCGAAATAGGGTATCTTGCCTGCCCTGTATCACGACTGCCCTGAGACAAGCCGAAGATAGGACGGCGTGGAGGCAACTGGTCGACACGGCCGTTGAAGCGTACCAGGACAAGCACGACCTTCAGTAATGAAGAATACGAAGAAGAAGAAGGGTATCTTAAGTAATTTGTGTGAATAACTATGATAAGTTAATAATTCTAACTGTTATGATATTGGAACCTTGCACGGATTAAGTAAATATTTGGTACTATTTGCTTGCTTAGTGTCTAATGTTTTAATGGTTGGTTTCTGATACCAAATCTCTGTATAAAACATATCGTCATCCCTGTCATTAACTTAAACAGGGTTTTTTTGTTTCAGAAACCCACAGTAACTCCTGTAACTTTGGCTATAAAATTACTATCACTCTGTTCGTGTCATCATCAGCTATATGTCCCCACCGAAGGCTCGGAGCCTACCCTAAGTTAAGGGTGACTAGGCCATATTCAACCACGCTGTAAAAGTACAGGTTGGTTGACTTCACACATATCTTTGAATTCCTTCTCAGATATGTACAGGTTGCATCACGATGTTTTCCTTCACTGAAGGAACGTCAGATAATTGTGCATATGTAAATCGGAAATCGAAAAACACATTGGTACAAGGCGGGATTCGAACCCAGGACCTGCAGATTACAAGTCAAGTGCTGAAACCATTAAGCCAGCGACGCTCTGTTCCTGTATAAACAATTAATAACATCGACCAATAAACCATAAAAATACCATCAAAAAACTAAACACAATGATCTATTAGTTCAGAATAAGTCAAGTCGAATTATCTTTGTCAGTTCAACAAGGCGGAAAGAATCTGCCCCGACATATGTTACTAACCAGCTCAATAGTGAATAGACACCCTCCTAGAAATAGTTACCCTCTGTTTGTTATTACAATGTCACAATATTGTTAACGCGAATTAGTCGCGTTATCTAAATATAATTAATGGGAAAGGAATTGTTTTGAATGTCAAATATATGTCGAGACTATCTGTCGTCCGCGAGTCCGTTTGCGTGGAACTAAAAAAAATAGTAGCCTATGTGTTCCAGACTATGTTCTATATCTATGCCTAATTTCTGCAAGATCTATGTAGCCGTTTTGAAGATACTTTCTAACAAACATTCGTCTATCCATACATCCGAACATTAGCATTTATAATATTAGTAAAATTTATTATAGAGTAGTTCAAAAATCGTGTTGTGATAATCATTTCTTTTTAACTATTGAAGGATTAACAAAGATTAATCCCTCCTTATGATTATCAACTAAACTTATGTAAGCTAAGTTCTCAAGTTTATTTCCCAAAAAGACATAACTTGAACTTTCTTTAAGGTCTCTTTAAAGTAATATAACATAAAAACTTTCAAATAATTAAGAATATGAACGATACAATTTATTACGGTCAATAGATACGAGATATTTTGAAATGATATCTTTAATCAAATCGTTGTACAAAGCATGCTATTGTTCTGTTATAATTTTAAAATCACGTTTTCCTAAATTTAGAGTTCCGATGACTTTATTATAATGAACTAGCTGTCGCACGCGATTCCGTCCGCGCGTAATTAAAAAAAACATAATTATAAACCTATGTGTTCTTCCAAACTATGTTCTACATCTATGCCAAGTTTCAGCGAGATCTATTCTTCCATTTATGTGGGAAAAAGAAAAGGGCTTTTTAGGGTTTTCCCGGCAATTATTGGAATTTTTCTCACCTGTTAAACCTTCCCTTGACCTCCACGAACATTTCAAGACCAAGATAAGATAAATCCGTTCAGTCGTTCTCGAGTTTTAGCGAGACTAACACACAGCAATTGGTTTTTGTATATATAGATATAAGATTAACCTACCTGTCACGATTAATATTTCAATATTGATTATTAAATTGAACTTCAAAGCATATTTTTGAAAAGCCGACAAACAATTTGACATTAGACTTTATTAACCAACAATTTGTGATATGATTATGTCCAGTTAAGTTTAGGTTTAGCACTAAAAGGTACGAATAAATTAGTTTACTGTGAGTTTCCGAGACCGAAAAGAGAAAAATATTGTTACCGTTGTTTTTTCAAAAATAATGACAGATTTTGGTTTCAGAAACCGAGGGTTATGTTAAAAGTATTAATGTTACGGTAAGAAAGTTAAATATAATAGTTTTTTTTATGTAATACTTCTAATAAATGCAACAAACTAGGAAAAAAAATTGCCTAAGTTTTTTTATTATTAAAAAATCACCCTTTGTAAAAATAGTAATGCCTTTATCAAATCGCAATGATGTCCCCATCTGTAATAAATAAAGAGGGTTACACATCGGCTTGGAATAATAATATTGGTGTGTATTGACCCGAGTTGGGGCCACTCGCTCAAGTTCAAGGGCGGGGGTGAAACGAACCCTTACGCAACCCGCGTACACAGGTGGATGGGACTTACGCGTCTAAAAACATTACCAACGAAGTTTACTGTTTACTTTTTATTTGTCTTGGTGTCTTAATTTTTTTTATTTCAGTAGTTTGATCTTTTGTCCAGATTGAGTGCTTAAAAAATTGAAACTGTTTTTTAATCTATATATATAAAAGAAAATCGTGTTAGTTACTTTTTTCGAATTCATGCCTCTTTAATTAACTTACTAATATTATAAATGCGAACGTTTAGAAGGATGTGATGTGGATGGATGGGTGTTTGAAGATATCTCTAGAACGGCTGAACGGATCTCACATAGTCTGATAGAACACATAGGTCACACTAATTAAGTTTTTTTACATATCCACGCGGACGGAGTCGCGGGCGACAGCTAGTTTGAAATAAATATAAAGTTAACAAATGCCCTCTTGCCCTCATCAAAATCCCTGAAGATAATCAGACCTAATTGAAATTTGCGAAAAAAGGTAAGTTCTATCATTTATAAAACAATTATGAATCGATTACTGGCTGAAAAGTATATAAACTTTTTTTTTAATGGCAACAAAAGTGTGTCGTAAAGTCGGCACTCCTTATCACATTCTAAGCACGTTTTATCAGGCACGCGAGGGCGCACGTTCCGCGTCGTGTGTTTGTAAACATAACGCGCCCGTTATCCTCTCCCCAACTTCCCTGATACCAGCCTTAAAGGACATAGAGGATAAGTACAAGCAATAGTATACTTTACACGATTGTATTATGATATATTTTTGATCTAATTTTATAACTCGTATAATTACTAAGCTCCTTTGATATTTCTATTTTCAGTTCACGAACCCTTGAGGAAGTTTGCATTCGCTTTTTGATTTACATATCTGTTATGATTTTTGAGTGCATAATATTTGTTTATAAAAGATGACGACAATCTACATAACACGCACAAAAGCTGTCAACTGTAAGAAAGGTGAGTTAGAAAGAAAATCATTTGAAAACTGGTCGAGTTTTATTTTCATCTTTACTTCAGTTAGTATGTGTAATTGTAAAGACGTGTTGTTAAACAGTAAGCGTGTTGCCTGAGGCTCATTATCGTATTTCCGTTGCCACTAATCAGCTGTTTGTAAACTCTGTCGATGTGGTGCGACACGTGACTTGCGTCTCAATCGCCGAGTCATTCACTAACATACGAGGGCCTAACACGAATATCTGTGACAAACCATCGTATCGTCATCGACAAAATTTGTATGAGCGCCACTATCGGGAGAAAAGTATGCCAAAAATCTAATACTAATTTTGACATAAATGACGATGACGATAAGAAGGCGATTGTCACAAATTCGTGCTAGGCTCACTGCAATTCTATTACCGACTTAACTCTAATTAAGGAACAGTATATCCGAGAATGTTATATTTTTCTTCAATTAATAAACTCTCAACTTTATTTAGTATACCGACTCTAGGTCTTTGGACCACTAGGGACTCCAGTCTACACTCTTGATACAAGTGACGCAAATAATACACCATAGCAACAACTATTATAGTCAGACATAAGTTATTTGGTATAAAAGAACCACAAAATTGCATTTAAATTAGCACAAAAAGCGCAATTACACGATGCTACCGTTATAAAGTTTTTGTCGCCGGCCGTCGCGTCTGACCGCGGACACTTGAGCGAACACTTTGTATGATCTAATCTACGATGAGGTGGGGCGCCACTGACAGCGGAGCGGTGTGAATTAATTTTTATTTATTTAAACGACCTATTTTAAATATTACTTCTTACTAATATTATAAATGCGAATGTTTAGATGGATGGATCTCAAGAACGTCTGAACGGAGTTGGATGAAATTTTGCATACATATAGAACAAAGTCTGTGAACACTTAGGCTATTAATTATATCTTTTTTAATTCCACGCGGACGGAATCGCGGGCGTCAACTAGTATAATTATAAATCGAATTAATTTGTTGTTATTATAAACGAACAGTTATGTATTTAATTTGTAAAGACAAATATCAGACATATATTATAACAAAAACATCGTTTATGAATACACATAATTATTTTTATATTTAGAACTAAAATGAGAAGATTTAACGATATTGTATTTTATCGTATTTTATACACTATTGTATGCAGTATTTTTCTTGATCAAGAAATCATAAATTATTTAAATAAAAATGTTAATTACGACCCATATCATTGAGAAGTCCTTTAAAAGTCCTTACCAAATGTAGACAACGATATAGCGAATTTTACACACAAACTTTAGTATGCATAATAATTTTGTGTTAGGATCTACGCCTTTTCTACCTGTGAGATATATTTAATGCATATCTAGATGTAAAAGTATTAAGATTTTTTTAATCTTGAATAACATTGGTAGCAAGTCTTGTTGCGAACCAAACTTTCAACTCGCACCAATGAAAAACAATAAACATATTTTGTTTCTGCGTTGAGGCTCTGGAACGTCAAATTCAAAGACAGTCGGTGCGTTCCGTCACTTCCCACCCTTTTCTTATAGAGAAAGGATGGAAAGGGGAAGTATTTTGGACGGAGGAGTGGACTCATGGGTAGGAAAAATATACCCTTTCTGTACGATCCCTTCTCCAGTGTTTAAAGCCATCGAATTTGCAATTAAGGATCTGTGGACAGTGGTCGCTTCGCTATTTCGGCGAATTTAAGTGACCGCCTGCTTCTTTGCCAAGTTGTAACGAAGTGTATTTACGATATAACACTTTGAGTGCTATATAAAAAAATTAATTGGTAAAAATATTTTGTTTGTTACGGGATGTTTATACCAGGGCGACAGAGCCTAACAGAAGTAAGACGTGACAATATCATCACCTGATTACCGAGGCAGCGTGAAGCGGAACATTGCTTCACTGACTCTTGATCGCTGACAAATTACCGCTTACCTATAAGGGCTAATCGGATTGGTGTACAGTCGGTAACAAAAGTGTTAATAAGAATTTACGATTTTTTTTAAATTTTTAAGTAGTTTATATTTTTAGCTTAATATTATAAATGCATTACTGAGGTTATATTTGTAAGTATATGTTTTTTAATTGTCTAAGACACAAGCTAGATTAGAATAGCTTCTTATAATAAATTACCTAAAAATAGCTTAAATCATAATAAAAAATTTAATAGCATGAATTCAAATCTTACATTTATTATAATAAATTATTTGGAACAAAGCAAATATAAAAAAAGATGACAAAGTATTGCTTTAAAAATGTAAATGTGTAGTTTTTCAAAATTAAACGATTATTACATTGAATTGAACCTTTAAAACAACGCTAAAGAAACATTTTTAATAATTAAATCTGTTATGTTTCAGCTTAGTTTTTACACAATCTATAAATAGTAGCAAATGTGTATTTTATTCCCGATATAGTTTGCTAGCCGGTTCTTCATATACATGTTTTTCTAAAGCCTTCTGAAGCCTCGTTACCTCCATATTATGCGACTTGTAGACTTGTCTAGCGTGTATCACAGTACTTATAGTATTATATGAAAATAACGTTCCTTTTTAAACAATTTTAGAAAAAGAAGAAAAACAATTCCAAGACTGATAAGGGGTAGGCAGTACGGATTCGTATTTAACATAATTCTGTCTTCAAACACTTTTTTTGTTACTTTACATACAATGAGGTACTTAAATACAATCCCTTAATTTTAAATGATAATAATTTTTAAAAATTGTTCGTTATTTCTTAGTCATTCAAAAATGTCTTATCTTTTGTTTTCTTCTTTAGTTCCTTTAGATATTTCAGTATTTAAGCATAGACAGCTGTCACTTTCCCCTTACTTTGTTAACAAGATGGTACAGATATGCACAAAAGTGTCAGCGTCACGTCTAGCGTGGCTCGACCTTGACCTTTGGTGCGGGAGATGCAACGCATTTGCATATAAACGCAAGCCCACGCCGATGCGATTATCGCGAACTGGTTTCTATAGACTACGCCGGATCGCGACTGGTTCCGACGACGTATGGACGCGTTCGAAAGTCCTTTTGTTACAATGTTTCTTTTTTTAAACTGACCATTTTGTAATTTGGAAGTATTTAGTGACCAGTTGCATTACTTAATATGGTTTCTTACAAGAATTCATTTTTTGGGGCCAGCAAATGGAGTATTTAGTTTAGAATTAATACTCCTGATTTTTTTTATAATTATTCTGAAGCAGATGCTTCATTGTTCATATTTGTCAAATATTTCTTTATTTCATAGATGACTAATCCCATATAATGCTTGAATTTTGATATGACTCGGCAACTCTTTAACAATTTCAATAGTTAACTTTAACTCTTCATTCTTTAGTAAGTTATAACCCAACTTAAACTTTTTTCTGATGCTAATACAAAAGTCATTAAAGTTAGTATTAATATTCGAATATTAAGCGATGACAAAAAACGTATGAATTAAATCCGTAGTTAATCGTAAATAAGCTTATAGTTTTGAAAATACATTTAATATAATAAAAGTCCTGTATAATATTAATTTTATACGTGTCGTGCGCGAGTGTACTCGTTTCGCGGTAAAGGGCGATTGGTGTTTGGTGGTCAATAAAAATATT
Source organism: Papilio xuthus (assembly GCF_000836235.2). NCBI lineage: Eukaryota > Metazoa > Arthropoda > Insecta > Lepidoptera > Papilionidae > Papilio > Papilio xuthus. The sequence continues at coordinate 6,787,120 of NW_013531704.1, forward strand.
TATAATGTATTTGTTAATAATTATACATCGTTTTATGTTTCGCTCGTGTTATAGAGTTTTTGTTAGTCCGAACGCACTAACAAAATAATATTGATAAGTCAATTTGTTGAAAAATACCTCAGTGTATTTTTCACATACTAGTTGCGACCGTAACTCCGTATTGTCAGAAATTAAGACTTTCCATTTGATGCGGTCCTGGTACATTCTTTCGTTACTTATCTTACTAATATTATAAACACAAAAGCTTTGATGGATGGATGTTTGTTACATCGTGATGAAATTTAGCATAGATGTAGAACATAATCTTGAAGAACACGTAGACTTACTTATTCAGTTTTTTTTACGCGCTGACGGTGTCGCGGGTGACAGTTAATACATAAATCTACACGTAATACACTAGTTGAGGGCATAATATTTTAAAATAGTAATAAAGAATTGCTTGTTTATGCTTTTTAAAGTAAATGTTTTAACCATTTAGGAAGATAAAGTTTAGTATGATCTTTATTTAGACATTATTAGTTAGAAATTTAGCGCGAATTGCGCGTTTTTGTTACTAAGTCAAGTGTCAGAATGATTAGTGAGGGGACGTAAACGTTGACAATTTAGTAAGGCTAGTGTTGTGCCAGTACATCGGACAGTGTTGGTTTTTTTTCCTAACAGATCTTAAAGTCTGGAATTAAAGTATATGAAATAAATTATTTCAAATTAATTGTTTTGATTCTGTCATATATCTAATTTATTGGTATATAATCTACTAAACTAGTGCGTACAATCCTTCGATCACTTAGCTACTATCAAGTGGGTTTGTGGTCAAGCACTGGTTTATTCAATTAAAAAAAACAGTTGAACACGACTTCAATAAAAAGCTTAAGGGTCTTTTCGTGAACCATAATCTTAACACAAGTATCACCTTTATTAAAATGATTAAAATAATTTTTAAAGTAATTCTTAAATATAGTAATAAAAATTGTTTTTGACGAGCGCGCTTGAATATATTTTTTGTGCTTAAAAGTTAATTTGTGATAAATTGCTACATACATCTTGTATCTTTAAATGAGCAATTCTTGTATATACATAATTGGAATCTCGGAATCGGCTCCAACGATTTTCATAAAATTTAGTATATAGGGGGTTTCGGGGACGATAAATCGATCTAGCTAGGAATCATTTCTAGAAAATGTCATTTTATTCGTGTTTTATCAATAATCAACTTAAACATAAACTTAACTTTTTCTATCGGTATTATGGAAAAATATTATTCATATTTCATCATTTTATTAGTAATTCGTACTTAAATATAATTTCCAAAAAACACAATTCGAAAAAAAAAAATACCGAGCAAAGCTTGGTCATCCAGGTACTTATATTTATGAGAACAAGATTTCTAGTGAATATAGATTGAATTTATAAATAAATTTAACATAAATAATTGGAAAATATATTCATAGTTATAAATAATTACTAAACAAACATAATAAAAGCTTTCAATAAAAATCAATTGATTTGTTATGAGATTTATAATTTGTCACTCTAATAAATATATTTAAATTATTGTATTTTATTTTATAATAAAAATATTTTTTTATTTCATCATCAGCCCACTATCGAGAGGCTCGGAGCCTATCCTAAGTTAAGATGATTAGGCCATAGTCAACCACGCTGGCCAAGTGCGGGTTTGACTTCACACATATCTTTAAATTTCTTCTCAGATATGCAGCATCACGATGTTTTCCTTCACCGTAAGAACGTCGGGTAAATGTACATATGTAAGTCAGAAATCTAAAAACACATTGGTACATGGCGGGATTCGAACCCATGACTGCAGATTACAAGTCAAGTGCTTGACCACTGAGCCACCGACGTTCTATAAAAAATATTTTTATTTAATTCTGTTTAATTATGTGACGTAAGCTGCCTTGAAGTTGGTTTCTGATAGCAGAAACTCTGTATAAAACATATCATCCTTGTCATTATCTTTGACATAATAGAGATAATAATATGTTCGAAACAGAGATATAGTTCTCAGAAACCATCGGTTAATACCTAATTGAAAAAATAAAATAGATTTAAAAATCCTTAGTAATTAGTTATCGTAAAAAAGACGTGTTAAGTTTTGTTAAAAGTTAAACTTAGCGTTATTAAGCTTAACTAATTTTCATTACAATATCCTGAACTTTTAGTTTAATCTTCTTCAAATTAACTTAATTGTTTTCCTTAATTTATCCTTTCTTAACTTATAAGATATGTTCGTTTTATTTAACGAATTGTTAAATTGTACGCAATTGCGTGAAATTTTCTTACAGACGACTTAAAGTTGCTCTCAATTCTTTAAAATACGCATACGAACGAATTATAATATATTCAATGATACGTTATTTACTAATAAATAGCCTTTATTAGTCAAAAGGTTTTATTTTTTAAATTTGCTTTTGTTCAATAAAAAGCGCGCCATGTCGTTTATTAATAATTAATAAAGAAACTTTGATAAATTCATTATCAATTATTCTTTTAATTATTCTCACTTGAATACGTTTACTTTATTTAATAATTTTAATTTAGATTCAAATTGGAAATCGTAAATTGAAATATCCGCAAACGCCGACGGCGCGGTGCATTCGTTTTTAACCGCTAAAAATTCTTTTGCAATTTTGACCTTTAAATGTCTTGATTTTTTAATTTAATTTTGTTTGTTTAAAGTTTTTCCCATTGTTTCAATTATTTTTTTTGTATAATTCTAATAATAATTAATTCAATTAATAAAATAAAAAAAATTATAATGCCAATTAAAATTGTCGTCTATGAAGGGTTTTTTAAACAATATTGGAGTTTTGTATTTTTAAAAAAATATTCTTCACTCAAATCTGAGCCCGCCAATTGTTACTTAATTTGTGTTTAAAATTATAATAATTATATTATTTTTGTTAACATAATTTATTATTAAATTGCTTTTTATTTCATAAAATTTAACAAGATTAAAAAATCTCTCTTATTAAATTTAGAATAGCTTCATTTTGTTAAGTAAAAAAACCGGTTATTTTTAAACGCTAATTAATGATTATTTCTGATTAAATATACAATAATATTATATGTACATAGTAAATATATTGTACTGACCTGTGTGACAATAATCTTCTAGATAGTGCCTCGCCGCGCGCTGCACTATCGAGTAGTAAAGGCTGACAGAAGATGCAAGCGCCATCCTTACTTCTCTTCTTTATTCCTCTTAAATTTTAATGTCCCAAGTCCGTCAGTGTTTGTACGCCTCTAGAGTTGGTTATGGTTTCAATCAAAACAAATCAACGAGAACATATAATTAAACAACTGGTTTAGTTTGTGACGAAATTATAACAATGAAAAAATAATTAAAATCATATGATGTGTATAAAACTGAATAGAATAATGCTATTTTGAACTGCGTTTAGTTGCGGTTTTAAAGAAAATTTTGCCGAACGGAATTTATTTTATTTGACGAAATACCACGGTGTTTTTGCATTTTTTTATTGTTTTTTTTGTTGTTGTATAGTCCAAAGTCACAATTTGTCGTACACTAGGTGCCGCATCTTTACCGCCGTCCAAAACTCTACGCGAAATCAAACACGTAAGTCAAAATAATATAAACTTGTGGAGGCAAGCGGCCCACGCCGCGTCTACAACGACACTGGCGCTCAACGGACGTTTTTTTGCTTCCCCTTCTAGCGGGAGGACTGAAACGTACGGACGGATAAAACCTAACGTTTTCATGTTATAAATTCATTTTTTTAACAATTTTTTTATTGAAATATTTTCTATTTTCCAATTGTAATTTTATTTGAGAAATTTTCTTATTCTATTAAGAATATATTCTTATTGAAAAATTACTTCAAGAATCTTAAAAAATACAGTTTTTATAAAACATAATAATAATATTAAAAAATATAATGTGTGTTTAATTCTCTTAAATGGTTAATTAATAGGCAAGTTAATAATTAAATAATAGTTTTTTTTTGATTCTTATTAGATTCTAATTGGTGAAACAGTTTAGGAAATGGCGACGGAGAGGAAAGGCGGGAAAATAAGTTTCCCGCCAAACAGCCCCGAGACATGCGTACGGAAAGTGATGTTGATGTTTGCTTTTTTTTTACGCTTAGGGACCGTATTTAATGACTGCCAGTATTACACATTGATCTTTTTTTTTACAATTCTTACGAAACAAAAGACAATCGTATTTAATTACTGTGGCTGTAGGTTTTTATTGAATAAAAATTTTTAATTTTTGTAATTAATGAAAAAAAAAATTGTTAAATCGAACGTATCATAGAAAGATAATTATTATGCAAATATAGTACATATTGTTTAAATTAATAAGTAAAATGTACTTATTTCGATGTTGTATTGAAGAGCTTTCCCAATTAATTTGTTATATATTGAACAGAGTGATATTGTACAGGCTTATCGGTCGTCCGGACGTAATCATTGGCGGTGTCGCAATTATGATGAAACCCTTTAAAAACGATTCGCGTAAAATGATGGAAAAAAAAAAATGAGAAAAATGTTCATCAACGCGACACGACTCTCCCCCCGGTCCCCTTCCCCTTGCGCCCCGGGCGGCGGGGGGTGCGAGTGGGACGGAGCTATACATGTACAAGCTTGTCTGTCGTTGCATCTCGCGCCACCGAGCTTCATACGAAAACTACCCGCGCTGCGCACCTTTGTTTCCGAACCGAAACGGCGTCTGCCCCTCACAATACAAGCAATTATACACCTAATGCTGTATTCTTAGAGTTCAAATTTGTCGATCGATCGAAGGGTATGTTCCGTGTTTCCGAGCCCTGCTGAAGTTTCGGAGTCTTGCAACTGTGGGCAGAAATATACATCACACGCTAAGTTTAGCCTGCGTAGCGACGCGATGCACTCACCCACACGTACGCAGCTTCCTTGTGATTTGTGTATGTGTGCGTGGGTACCATACTGTGTGCTTACAAAAGTTCGTATTGAAGTTTTCGGTAGACTTTCTTTGTGTCGGTGATTTTTTTCGCGGTATTGTATATGTGTGCGCGGGTCAGTCGGATTTTTTTCAAGTTTTTCTGTACGCACACAAGTATATTTTGTTTGTACGAGGTGTTGCAATGGTGTGGGTGGGAAGTTCTTTGTGCCCAGGGATTGTAAAAAATGTCGTATTGGATTCGAGCTGCGCTAATGAATGATAGATAGAGATTGGTACTTGCATCATCTAAAATCTGATGTGGGATTTTGTTCGATGGTTTTTATACGCTTTTCTCTCTTTGCTGTACGTACGAATCGCATGAAAGGCGATACGTGATTTGCATATGCATTAGTGCAGAATTATGCTCAACGCCCGCAATTGTAAACTATTTTTATAAAAGAATACATCACCGCGTTTGTTTTTTGGATGACCTAGATTTCTTAACAAACATTTGTATCAAATGTTATTTTAATAATATTTTTCATTTTGATTAATTTAACAGTGGTAGAGCCCGCTTTAACATCTTCGCACGAATCGGCCCGGCTCGCCCGGTGAAATACCACGACCACACAGAAGACAGGCGTGAAGTGGAAGCAATTCCGCGTTTTGTCTGATGAGTGTGTGTCCCGGAGGCCTAATTTAGTCCTCTTTCCCTTCCCACCCTTTTTCTTATAAGGGAAGGATGGGAAGCGGAAGTGGACTTTCCGGATGAGAGGATGCATGGGGAGGGATAATATTTTATTTCTGTGCATCCTCTCCTCCGTCGATTAAAGTAACGCATATGCAATTGCGTATCTCTATGGGCAACGGTCACTTCGCTATTTCAGCGATTTTAGGTGGCCGCTCGGTCGTTTGCCACCATGTGTTATAAAAAAAAAAAATATGTCACAAATATTACGCTCAAAAAACATAACGAAATTAAAATACGACGTGTGTATTTTGGTGGATAGAAATAGAATTTTCATTGGAACAAGTTTATTACGTTTAAACAAGACTATTTTTCCTCGATAAATACATTAAGTTATTAAGCTTGTTACAAGAAAAAAAACCTACATAAAACTACTTCCTGACAACTCTCACCTTTTAGCTAAAAACGTAATAATGTATGCATTATGTAAAGTTGCCGCAAAACAAATCCGGAGATACCGCGAGCTCTACAATTTGGTAGAATGTTACTTTTCACTTTTACTGACCAGATTAAGATGACCTATGAAACAAGTTCATATACACAAGATAACCTAACTTTATTGAATCTTAGTCTATACTTGAATTATAATTTTCTAATAAGAATAAAGTATATTAACTTTAATAATAAGCAATCTGCTGATACATAGACTGATTATTGTTAAGAAAACGAGAATAATTTGAACTTAAAAGATGGAAGAGGTTTTCAATTTGGATATACTTTTTGTAAATAATTTCTGAAGTCAAACACAAGTCTATCCTATAGGGTTTCTATAGTAGTGGATACGTTATAAGTTATCGTCAGCTCCCTAAATGCCCCCACGGTGGGTCTTGAAGCCTACCTAAAGTTAGGGGTGATTAGGCCATAATCAACCACACTGGACAGTGCGGGTTGACATCACACATATCTTTGAATTTTTTTGCAGTTATGTTATATTTAGCTGTCGCCTGCGACTCCGTATTCACGATATTTTAAAAAAAAAACTTACTAAATAGCCTCTATGTTCTTCTATGTTCTACATCTATGCCAAATTTCACAATGATCCATCCATCCATCTAAACATTCGCATCTATAATATTAGTAGCATAAAAGTTTATTTTTGAAATTGGCAGAAAACAGCAAAAGCCTTTGCCTCCGAGACAAATTTATAATATTTTTATATTCATAAATGACAGTTCACAGTTATCTGGTCAGTTTTGACTTGTGTGCGTTTAAGAAAAGCCACTCAAATTAATGATATGCATTAGATCGCGTTATTAATCTTCCAAATACTACGTTATTAGTGAGAGGGGGATAAAAAATATCTGTAGAGAAAAAAAATAAAGGAAAAGAGGTCAATAACTGGACCGAGAGCACGGTAGTCGGTAGTCGTAGTTTAGTTGAGTGTGCACAGGGAACGGTAATTCTGGAACAACCGTTACAAAATATTAGATTTTTTTCTACATAGTTAAACTATATTTTTTATATGGTTCGGACAATATTGTTAATAAGTGACCTTTATATAAAAAAAATGTTTTTTTATTTAATCAAATGAGAAGGCAACTATATTCATGTAATATAGGTGATATACCAGCATAGCCGATAGGAAGAGTAGATTGGACACTGGACAGACTGAATCAGTGTGATTAAACATTAAGGTATTAGAAAAAAGCACAGTAAAATATTATTGGGAAAGTAAATATAGTAAGTGGCATAATAAATGTATAAAAATGTGTTATCAGTCTACTTTAAGATAAAAAAAAATATATGCATTATTTTAATTTCTCTATGTCCACTATGTCTGCCTTGTGTACACGGCGCACTCCGCGTATGTAAACACTTTGAGATCAAGACGTGGACAATACGTTGTTATTGGCTAAGTATGGACCTTCCATGTTTAAACTGTTATTTAAATAATAGAGACGCGAAAGAATGGAATAGTTAATTGGAAGACTATACTAGAGATAGACCGAGAAATGCTGGACTAAGCCAAGATTCATAAAGGCCTCTACAGCCCTTTATGAATCTACAACTAGAAGATGTTCGAATTATAAATAAGTTAAGACAAGTCTTATGGTATTGCGACACGGAAAAAAATTAAATTGTAATAAATTCAATCACATTATTATTATTACATATTTTAATGATTTAGGGAGAATAATAAGCTAGTAAAGTGAGCATAAATAACATATTATTATTAGGTAATCTATTTTAAACAATGAATCAATAGTGTTTATAGTTGAATTAAATTTCAAATTCAACTAGAAATTACCATGTACTATCCTGTCTATAATAATCCAAGGTGAGATCAAAAGAAAATATGTATATTAATCCATATTATTCTTTCGTTAAGTATTGAGTGTAAAGATGTAATTACGTCGTCAGCGGCTTCCAAAAGACTCAGCAAATGACTCTTAGCTCAATTAGCTGAGCACAACTCGGCTCAGCTATGCACAGCTCAGTCCTCCAACTCATCGTTGATTTGCAAACTCATTTGCATCGTACGACATTACATCCCTATGTTAACTATTGGTACATTTTGGGTTTGGAAAATAGAACTGACGAAGGTTTTTAAGTGATTTACGTCCGAGTCCAATAATCTATACGCTTATAAATATTAAAAGTGTGTTAAGTTAGAGTGTCTGTATGTAATATCAAGAAAAAATAATATTTCGTACACATGACGTATTTGATAATAACGAAAAACCAATTTTTATCTTCGTGTCTGTTTGTATATCTGTCGTGTTCGTTTGTTTCGCGTAATATCCGGTACGGCTGGACCGATTGACAAAACTTTGAAGTAATAGCGGACATATTTTTTTAAGTACACGCAATGTATACATGTCAAGCTGTCTTACTAATATTGCGAATGTTTGGATAGATGGATGGATGGATGGACGTTTGAAAGTATCTTCAGAACGGCTACATGAATCTCGTTAAAATTTGGTATAGATAAAGAATATAGTCTGCAAAAACACATAGGCTACTCATTAAGTTTTTTTTTAACTGTGCGCGGATGGAGTCGCGTGCGACATCTAGTTAAATAATACTTAATACAACAGAGCGCATGTCGGTGCAGTTATCGTTTAAAACCTGTCATCAATACCATTTTAGTTGAGTAAAAAAAACAGACAGCAAAACAAACATGTTAACTCGTTAATTGTAATGAAATGGAAATTACTATGCATACTTTCACGTTTAGCGAGATGACACTTTAATTTATTCATAAATAAATAGACGATGCAATTTTGCAATGACTTATATTTATTAGTAGCTGTCGCCCGCGACTCTATCTGCTCGGAATTAAAAAAAACATGTTATTTTTAACAGAAGGGGGCAAACGAACAGCGGGAACACCGAGGTGTTCAACGACGCCCATCGACATCAGCAATACCGGACGGAATTTCCGGACTTTGAGGTGGTGATAGCCTCGCTTCTTGAAGAATCCTAAGTCGTAGCGGTTTGGAAATACCGCCGAGGACAGACCATTCCACAACGCTGCTGTGCGAGGCAGGAAGTTTCGCGCAAACCGCACGGTTGTGGATTGCCAGCCTATGTGTTCTTCCAGACTACGTTCTATATGTATGCCAAATTTCATTAAGATCCGTTGAGATGTTCCAGAGATACCTTGGAACCATCCATCTAAACATTCGCATTTATAATATTATATAACTAGGATAGAAAACTGACTTATAAGTTTAAGCTTAAAAATTAAAATATTTTCAGGATGTACAAATCTATATTACAATTAAAATCGCGATAGAGCTAAGTTAACTAAGTTAGAACTAAGTAAAGGTCGTTTTAAATAACTAATAATACATTTGAATGTGACAATGTCACTAATTAATTGCTTAAATTTGTTTATAATAACCACAAAACCTTATAATCGTAGTCAAACAACGTGGTATCCAACAGGCTCTACAGATAGGCTTCGCCGGCCGTAGAAACTGAAAGTGGGCCCCACAAGGACGCCCGGTCCTCACAAGCACGGCGCAAGGAAGCGAGCCGATTTAAAAAAAAACTTTTGAACGTAATTCATCTTATATCACTTGTAAATTGCATTGTTCCTATATATTGCAACAAAAGGTTATAAATATTTATTTTGTTAAATCGTGAATCGAAATTAAAATAAAAAAAAGATTAAAAATAACATCAACAAATTATCTTTAAAATTTGTAAACTAACCTTATTTTAAATATGTGCTAAAAATCCAAATGTTAGCTAAATAAAAAAAAGGTTAAACTAGATGTCGCTAGTATCAAAAACAAGTAGGAAAATTGTTATCTACATACATGTACCACTATTTTTTTTTTGTGACTGAGTAGTCACTGTTTGCCTTGAGGAGGCATTTACAGCTTCACCGGGCTTGAGGTGGCCGAGCGCAGATGGCGCTTAGCCTGAACCTCGTTTAAAAGTAACAAGACTCGAGGGCTCCCTCAGGAGCCTGGGCTCGGGCTGTTACTTCAGTATAGATCGCTTAGGTGGACGCTCTATGGAGTGACTGGTCTCAAGGGCCCCCGAGAGGGGACCTCGGCTTGGGCTGTCACTCATTACGCGTTTAGCATTCCGATTCAAGGGTGCCCGAGAGGGTCGAACCTCGGCTTGATCGGTTGCTATTATCTGATTGCAAATGTACCACTATGCGTCTTTGTCTATATTTTACAAAGGGCTGAGCGGAGTTTTAATACGAATAAATTTATATTTTTCGCATCATTGTACCAACTATACCAATGTGCATAATTACAGTAGTACAGAATTACGATAGTAAAACAAATCAAGTGAGGTACAGTCGAGTAGAAAATTAAATATTTAAATAAATTAAACTTTTCAGCTTACAAAATTATTTTCAGATTAAAAAAAACAATACTTTAAAAATGGAATAGTGGTTTAATACTGAAAATTATAAAAGATATTTATAATTTTTATTTATTATTTTGTGTAGCTGTTTCGTACCAACGGCTTAAATGCAAGTATACTACGCCAATGATTCTTAATTCAAGTATCCAGCTTTAACACGTTACCTGCCATGTCGGACTACGTGTCCGACAAGCCATACTTCCATTCAACACCTCGCTGTGGGAATGTAAATAAGGTATTACTATATTTTTAGGTATTTCAAATGGTTTTGGGCAATATTAAAAAAAAAATATTTCGTTTTTCGAAAAATCATTCTAGCAGCTAACGTGTTAATGACCTTTTAGCCCAGTTATATATCCGATAACACTTATTCTTTCAAAGTAAATATAAGGAGAGCACAAAAAATTATATTTATAAAATAGTGACAGACATTTTTGTAAGTGACTGTACACATATGACGCAGTCGTTAAACACAGTATGTTCTTTGCACGAGTTTAGCAAGTCGCGAGGGAAGTCGTGACATTTCGACCTACACCGCGAAATATGTTCCACAACGAGGTGCTAAGTCATAGGTTTACCTGAACATGGTAATTAAGTGTGCAATAGAAACCAGTGCGGAATAATAACCAAAAGGATCAAGAGAATTGTTTTAATTTTTTTCTAACAGTGGTAGAGACCGCTTAAACATCTTCGCACGTATTGTCCCGACTCGCCCGGTGAAATACCGCGACCACATATAATACAGGCGTGAAGTAGAAGCAATTCCGCGTTTCGTCTGATGAGTATGCGTTCCGGAGGCCTAATTTAGTCCTCTTTTTCTTCCCACTCTTTTTCTTATCAGGAAAGGATGGGAAGTGAAAGTGGACTTTCCGGATGAGAGGATGCATGGAAGGAAAATAGTTTTTCTTTCTGTGGATCCTCTCCTCCGTCGATTAAAGTTTTGCAACGCATATGCAATTGCGTATGTCTATGGGCAACGGTCACTTCGCTATAGCTCGCTCGTCTGCCACCTTATGATATAAAAAATATATAATTTCTGAGAAACTCATTAGGCAAAGTCAATGCTTTCGATATGCATGCAGATTATTTAATACTAGAGGATTATAAAAGCCTATGTTACTCCCGGATACATAAGCTATCTTCCAGTGAAAGTCCCGTCAAAATCGGTCCAGCCGTTCCGGAGATTACCCGGAACAAAGATTTGCGGACAGATAGACAAAGATGGTTTTTCGTTATAAGCTACGCAAATAGTGCCTATACTAATTATGATTGTTTTTATATTACATACAGACACTTCAATTTTATTAATTGTCTATACAACTACTCCATCACGGCGTTGCTTGTAAACAGACATATTCTAGCTTAGGTGACTTGTTATGAAAATAATAAAAAAAAATAACAGATTGCAAGTTTTTACGTTAATCGGGAATCAACGAACAATAAAATCTTTGCATCAAAAAATGTTACTTGTATTTATAATTTATTTATAAAATTTAAAGACGAAGCATTGAGTTCAATGTTGATTTTTTTTAAATAAAAAGACTAACATAATAGCAATGATGCAACACTCATTTACTTCTAAGCAGGAGAACCATCCGTCTTCGTCACCAGACAGGCACCATGCATTAGCCAGACGCTCAAACACGGGACCTACAAAAATATATACAACTCTTTCTTACCTAACACAAATTGATTTATTAAATTCACTCTCTCTTTCTAGCATTATAATATGTACAAGGGTTTTAAAGGATTCATTTGGTTCATTTTGATGAATGAACATTGTCTGAAATAGGACGTACTTTAGAAGTCTGAGAAAGAATTGATTTTATAATGGGCGCATTCCTCGTGTATAATAATCGATTTATTTTTTATTATAGAATTAATTATAAAGCAGTTTACATCGATTGTACTTTAAATTATAAAATATCATTTTTCGGTAGGTATTTTTTTTACTCGACCCACAATGTAGAAGACATAAATATATTTTAACAGTGGTAGAGCCCGCTTTAACATCTTCGCACGAATTGTCCCGGCTCGTCCGGTGAAATACCATGACCACAAAAAAGACAGGCGTGAAGTGGAAGCTATTCCGCGTTTCGTCTGATGAGTCTGCGTCCCGGATGCCTAATTTAGTCCACTTTCCCTTCCCACCCTTTTTCTTATAAGAAAAGGATGGGAAGTGGAAGTGGACTTTCTAGATGAGAGGATGCATGGTAAGGGAAAATGTTTTCTTTCTGTGCATCCTCTCCTCCACCGATTAAAGGTAGGCAACGCATATGCAATTGCATATGTCTATGGGCAACGGTCACTTCGCTATTTCAGCGATGTCAGGTGGCCGCTCGCTCTTTTGCCACCTTATAATATAAAAAAAAGACATTCTGTACTATGTACTAGAAATACGAAACTCCAGAACGGCGAGACTTATTAGAAATAAATTTAAAACAGATATAGTTTACAGTCTGCATTATTACACTGGCTACCAAGTCATTTTTAATTCAACAACCAAATCGCAGGCAACTAATATTAGTAATCTTGTAGCGACCGATAATAATTAGAATAATTCAAAGTGGGAGAGAGGGCGCTGTGATCGCTGCCCCGCGATCATATGTTACGTAGCGTCCGAAGACGCGGGATATGCATGCAGGGTGTGGTCCCACTGCTAGCGGACGGCATAAGCGATTAATTTAAATACACATTGCCTTGAAACGTCTTTGGAATGATACTGGCTGGATATAATAAAATTATTATGTATCAAATATTTCGATATGCATAATTAACCAGAGTCGCTCATGAGTGAACTACAAGCGGTATTGGAATACTTTAGTTACAAGCAGTACTTAAAGATAAATTTAATAATTTACATATGTTTTATATTGATTAAAAACAAAGTGATCTTATAAGGGTTCCGTTTTTCTATGAGGTACTGAACCCTAAAAAGAATATAACATACTTAAACAAAGTAAAAGACACGAACAAGTGATATGAACATTATTTACAACGCAGTATTTATTGTGTTAGGAAACTTAAAAAATAATTAATAACTATCTTCCAGTAAATTTTTATCGGCTCAAAGGAGCCTTCTTTGAGATGAATTTAACATTCTTGAATTCTAGATTAAATTGTAGTAAATTAAATAATACATGAATAACCAAACTCAGTTCTACAAATCGCTACCGCTTGTGGTTGGTACCGCAGCGTGCCCCTCGTCCTCCGCGCCCCCGCGCCTGAAGGAGATGGATTACAGTCGGCGCGGGGCGTCACTTGCACTGCACACTTGAAACTCCTTGCTTTGCTTTAGCTTTACTTTTGCATTTAAACTATTTTTTTTTATTTCGAATGCCTAAGAATATTTATTACATTGATTTTAAATTGTTTTATCTTTTTAAAATACAAGTTATGTCATTTTATAAAATTCTCGTTTTACAATTTTAATTAACGTACTCCTCCGAAACGGCTTGGCCGATTTTTATCAAATTTTATATGGATATTTCAGTAGCTCTGATACTCGGCTACTGTCTTTTTTTTAATCCATCTCGGACGGAGTCGCAGGCGACAGCTAGTCATATATAAGTTTGAACATAAATATATATTTTATATGTTTAAAAGCAAGTCGTGTTAGTTACACTATTTATAACTCAAGAACGGCTTTACAGATATGGTTGAAAATTGGTGAGAAGGTAGCTTAGAGCCAGGAGACGGACATATGTAGGATACTATTTATTAATTTATTTTTCGAATTTATGCCTTAATAATTTTTACCGCCTTTTTATTTAACTTACTAATATTATAAATGCGAAAGTTTAGATGTATGTGATGTGGATGGATGGGTGGGCTACACTAAGTAAGTTTTTTTGTACATCCACGCGGACGGAGTCGCGGGCGACTGCTAGTTTTTATTATAACAAAATATTTCATTATTTATTTATTTATTTATTTATTTGTTTTGTGTATTCTTGCAAATTCTTGAAGACTACCAATCACAACAAAATAGTGTAAAGTCCTGAATAATTTATTTATACCGAGTAAATTAAGTATTGATTTAGCAGTTCATGTAGTATTAGTATTTTTTAAATCGCTTGATGCATTATAAATGTGCATTGGTAGCGCAGGCGGGCGACCTCTTCGTGTCCTAACCTCGCCGGACTTTCGTAGGTTCTCATGAATATGTAACAGTTGCCAATACCAAAACATTCAATATATATTCATTTAAGACTTCTTACTAATATTATAAATTGCGAATGTTTGTTAGAAGGTATCTCCAGAACGGCTGCATAGACCTTAGGGTCCTTCAAAACGCGAGCTTATCACCACCTCAAAGGCCGGCAACGCATCTGCGGTTCCTCTGGTATTGCTGATGTCCATGGACGTCGTTGAACACCTCGGTGTTCCCGCTGCTCGTTTGCCCACTTTGTTATAAAAAAAAATAGATCTCGCTGAAATTTGGCATAGATGTAGAACATAATCTGAAGGACACATAGGCTACGAAGTATTTTTTTTAATTCTGCGCGGGAAAAGTCGTAGGCGACAGCTTATAAATAAAACAGTTAAAGAATTTAATTCCCTTACCATTTAGGATCGAATATCTTGTAACAAATTAAAACAAATTTTTGAATGTATGACAAAAGAATGTTAGAAAATGGATTAAAAACTTCGATGCAGTAACAACGTTGCAGGTGTCATGTTTCTATGGGTTCACTTTCCCTCATCTTTCTTCTACGGTTAATTAGTTACATGTGATTATGTGATATAAATACGTTAAACGTATATAAAATTATTTAATGTTGTTTGTCCGAGGTCCAAAGTTTCTCTAGTTAATTTTATTAATATGTCTCGGTGACTTCACCGAATTCAACAAAATGCATAACAATTGCATCACTGTTCCAAAAGCCGGCAAATATAAGTAAATTATATTTTATTTATCTCATATTTACCACAAAACAAGTTTTTAATAAATCTAAACTAGATTGCAGTAAACGTAGGTAGCTGGTACATTTATATGAAAACTAACTGTCGCCCGCGACTCCGTCTGCTTTGATAAGTAAAAAAATATTATATAGATAGGTTAAATAAAAAGCAATTCTTCAAGGCATAAAATCGAATAAAAATATGAATAAATAGTATCCTATGTCCGTCTCCTGGCTCTAAGCTACCTCCTCACCAATTTTCAGCCATATCGGTAAAGCCGTTCTTGAGTTATAAATAGTGTAACTAACACGACTTTCTTTTATCCATATAGATATAAAATGGCCCATGACTCCGTCAGCGCGTAATTTAAAAAAAAAACTTAATTAGTAGCCTATGTGTCCTTCTAGACGAGACATCAGCAAGATCCATGCAGCCGTTCTGGAGATATCTTCAAATATACATTCATCTTTTCATCCATCTAACTTTCGCATTTATAATATTAGTAAGATGTATGTTTGTTAGGAGGTATCGCCGAAACGGCTCAACGGTTCGTGATGAAATTTTGCATAGAACATAGTCTAGTAGAACACAGACTTATAATTAAGTTTTTTTTTAAATTCCACGTGGAAGGAATGGCGGGCGACAGCTAGTATTTATTCATTTGTATAATGTCAGTAGAGCGTAGCTCACATCGTACTGTACTGGAAAGGGAATACGGGAATCATTTAATTATTTGGACAAATTGAGCTCCAGACAAATTGACAATTATTTTTAAGTAGTCGAATTTATTTGCAGATGAAAATTGCAGTTCAATTTGTATTTTACATGTCAATTGGAACTATATTTGTACACCAAACTTTGCTTGTCGTTTTTACAACAATTTTGATATTTAGTTACTCATATATGTATAATTGATTCAGTTTAAATGTGCATATACAAGAATTAAAAGGAATAAAATTGAGTGAACACATTTAGCCTAAAGAATCAAAGGTTTTTGTATATTTCCCAATGGTTTCTAACCTATTTAACCCATATTTCTATTAACATGTTATTTCTGAGCATCCTGTATAGTATAGATTATCGAATTTTAACACATGTCATCAGCTCACTAAACGTACCTATCGAGGGGCTTGGAGCCTACCCTAAGTTAGGGGTGGTTAGGCCATAGTCCACGTTGACCAAGTGCGGGTTGGTTGACTTCACACATATCTTTGAATTTCTTCTCAGATATGTGCAGGGTACAATAATAAGAATTTAACTAAAAATATTAAATATACTAGCTGGCAACCGCGACTTCGTCTGCGCGGAAAAAAATTCCTAAATTAGTATGTGTTCTTCCAGACTATGTTCTACATCTATGCCGAATTTTAGCCAAATCCATGAAGTCTGGAGATACCTTTAAACATCCATCCATCCAAACATTCGCATTTATAATATTAGTAAGATTATATTGTGTACTATATTAATATAATTAATTCTGTGCCGTACAAACAAACGGAATGCATCTACGTGATTATATGCATATCGGTGTGTTTGAATTGATCAGAGCTCGTGTTGATTTTTCAGATTAAGCGCGATGCGCGATCCGCCCATTTTATATTTTACAGGGCTCTGTATGTTTTATATACGTAGATAAATTAATATTTTTTATATCAAAAGGTGGCACGATCGAGTGGCCATCTGAAATCGATGAATAGCGAAGCGACAGTGGCCCTTAAACATACGCAATTGCATACGCGTTGCCTACCTTTAATCGACGGAGGAAAGGATGCACATAAAGAAAATATTTTCCCTTTCCATGTATCCTCTCATCCGGAAAGTCCACTTGTAATTCTTGGAAACAATGAGGGAATTGTAGAGATATAAAAAATAATCTAATAGAAATCAAATTCAATATGACTTTCTTATTATATTTAACTTTCTTACACTAGTACAATAATATTCGTGGGTTTCTGAGACCAAAACCCTCTTTAAAATGTAATAAACAGTAATGTAATCAATCCAATAATTAATATGTTAAATATAAAAGTTTTAAATATCTGTAAATGTGGAACCCAATTTGTAGACTGCATTTTCAGCGGGGCAATTTTTTTCGGCAATTGATTGCCTCTCGCAAATAAAGCAAATGAAGTCGAATTGAATTTCTGATGAGCTTCCACCAATTTATTCTCTGTCCTGCAGTACAGCGCCATCTCTCGGCCGGAATGAAACGCTCGATAAATATAAAAGGCTGCCTATCAATAGTGTTGGCTTACGATGTAAAATTTCTTTTTGTGTTCCACTGCATTTTGAGAGCTTTCGTTTTTCTTAAATTGGACAGCTTTGAAAATAAAGTTGTGAGCAACTTTTAATACAAAAGATTTTGTTTTCTGATTCAATCGTCTATTTATTTTGTCGGTTTCTTTAATACTAAATTATCAATCGACGAATTATAATAAAAATTATAAATTCGACTCTATCTTATTATAGTACTTATTTGGCAATAGGTTTGTTAAATTTAATAAAACTTATATTATATTTTAACGTAAGACGAACGAGAAGAAGAGGT
This sequence comes from Papilio xuthus, assembly GCF_000836235.2. NCBI lineage: Eukaryota > Metazoa > Arthropoda > Insecta > Lepidoptera > Papilionidae > Papilio > Papilio xuthus. The sequence goes on from NW_013531704.1 coordinate 6,805,057, forward strand.
TGAGTCTAGATCTATTCAAAATTAACTGTAACAATTATTATTTTAATGTTTTGTAACACAATCAAAATTTAAAAAGATTTTTTGCTATCGTCCCCGTGGTCGCGTTGTGGCTGCACTTTTTGTAAGGACTCGCCAACTTGCGTCATTTGTCTTCGCGCGATGCATGGGAAAAGTTACTGACAGATCGGTATACTGGAAGACAAATTTATTGATGCAATTTTTTTATATTTCAAAATATTTATACATAGTTATTCTAAGTTTGTTTACTTGAAAATAATATTGAAAAAGGCCAAAAAGTTTTAAAAGCCTTATGATAATAATTTAGTGTTAATAATGTTAGGAAGAAATCGGAAAATGTGGCATTGTATTGACTCAACACAAGCCCTACTAAAATGTCGACGTTGTGTCCCCTCGACATTCATTTATGACACAAGACTTTGTAATGAAAGCACGTCATTCGCGCCAAAGGATTGTAGTTAATAATGTCTTTAAGAGTGGTAGAACCCGCTTTAACATCTTCACACGAATTGGCCAGGTTCGCCCGGTGAAATACCACCACCACACAGAAAACAGGCGTGAAGTGGAAGAAATTCCGCGTTTCGTCTGATGAGTGTGCGTCCCGGAGGCCTAATTTAGTCCTCTTTCCCTTCCCACCCTTTTCTTATAAGGGAAGGATGAGAAGTGGGAGTGGACTTTCCGGATGAGAGGATGCAGGGAAAGGGAAAATATTTTCTTTCTGTGCATCCTCTCCTCCGTCGATTAAAGGTAGGCAACGCTTATGCAATTGCGTATGTCTATGGGCAACGGTCACTTCGCTACTTCAGCGATTTGAGGTGGCCGCTCGCTCGTTTGCCACCTTATGATATAAAAAAAAATGTCTAAAAATAGTAAAATACTCTACTATCTCTATAAATTTAAACAAATTTCTGTTTGAGTAAGAATATAAATCTTAAGGGATTGACTATTACAATAAATTTTAATCGTGTAATAACGCTGTGAATGTGGCCAATTGCATAACATAATTACTTTGATATTTAAAAAAAGTTTCATCAGTATGACCCTTTGTTAAATTTCTCACTTAATAAACTCGTCATAAAACTGATAAGTATATCCACACCACATTAAATTAAATGAGAGCAAAATATATTAGCAAGTACATTTTTATGTCCTTAAGTGTAAAGCTACGTAACGCGACCGACGGCTGCTAATTTATGGAAAACCTCTGGAAAGTCACTCCCGCCCCGACGCCGCGGCATCTCACCTAACTTTTAACTTACAACGCCACCCCCACTGTATCATCGTGTTTAAACTTGCTATATGAAATAACAGGGTACAAAACATTACTTAACTGTTCAGTTTAGAAATCATTAATGTCAAACTTTAATACAGGTATTTAGTTAAGTTTCATCTTACAAAAACATTTGGATGTTCAGTTTTTTAGGGTTCCGAATATCGGAGGGAAAAAACGGAACACTCATAGGATCACTTCGTCGTTCGTTCGTCAGTTAAGATCATTTTACTTAGGAACGCATGGATTTATCAAGATGGAATTTATATCAAATACTCAGGCTTGCTGTCCTTTGGAGCTTTAAAAAATCAAACATCTAAGCGAATGCAATCAAAAGATACAGCCGTTTAAGTCGCAAATTAATTTCATTATGCAATTATAATAAATGCAATTATGACTCGATTGTCGTTATGGGTAAACTTTTACTTTTATACTTATAATTTTATACGGAACCCTCGATGCGGGAAGTCTACTCGCACATGGCTAATTTTTTTACTTATCACTCTGTAAATTATTTTCTTACCATTTAATTCCAGCCATTTCTAAATATTATTATGCTTTATAAGTAAAACAACAGTAGAAATTTGTTAATACTAATTTATCCAGTCTTCAATGAAGGTTGCGACGTTTTAGGTTAAGAAATAATTTGAAAGGAACAAGGAAGCAGATACGAATACTTGAATTAACTTATATACTCATTATTGAAAGTAGTTCTTAATTAGTATATTGATAATGTACTTTATGTTTATAGAATTCATTTGTTTTTAAAAATGTAGGATTAATTATTTTTTTGTACATAAAATAGGTGATATGTTTTAATGTTTTCCGTATTTACTTTAAATATCTTAATTTATACTACAGATAAATAACTCTGGCAAGTTTGATTACTTGTATTTACATTATTGTGGTGTTCAATATGATATACAACTTTTGAACAGCCTACGTATAATATTAATGGCTATATTGAATCATTAAAATTTTATATTTTACTAGCAGTTGTTCCAGTAATAAATAAAGCTTATTTAAGTAATTTAAGTGCGTCGGTGGCTCATGGGTCAAGCACTTGATTTGCAATCTGCAGGTCCTGGGATCGAATCCCGCCATGTATCTTTGCGTTTTTCGATTTACATATGTACATTTATCCGACGTTCTTACGGCGAAGGAAAACATCGCGATGCTGCACATATCTGAGAAGAAATTCAAAGATATGTGTGAAGTCAACCAACTCGCACTTGGCCAGCATGGTTGACTAAGGCCTAATCTTCCTTAACTTAGGGTAGGCTCCGAGCCCCTCGGTGGGGACGTATAGTGAGCTGATGATCATGATGAAGTAATCTACGTTAATTTAAATAAAAATAGAATATCCGTTAATAGGGCTCACACAAAAGTACTAAAAGATAATAGCATCCCTTAGTTTTAATTTTTACATATTTCTTCGTCTTCTCTTCGGCTAAGGAAGGTTACTGATCAACGGGGTTACACAAAGTGCATTCGCTACGAAACGATTCTATAACGAACTTTAACAATGTATAGAACTGACAATAATTTTCGATAAGTTACGTTATTGTCAATTCCTTACAATTTTGAAGTTCGCTATAGAATCGCTGAGAATACACTTTTCTAACCCCTCTCCGTTGATAATCCATCCTCACATCCGGAAAGTCCTCTTCTACTTCCCATCCTCTCCTTATAAGAAAAAGGGTGGGAAGGGAAAGAGGACTAAATTAGGCCTCCGGGACGAACACTCATCAGACGGAATTGCTTCCACTTCACGCCTGTCTTCTGTGTGGTCGTGGTATTTCACAGGGCGAGCCGGGCCAATTCGTGCGAAGATGTTATAGCGGGCTCTACCACTGTTAAAGTTAGCACTGGTATTGCTGATGTCCACGGGCGTCGTTGAGCACCTCGGTGTTCCCGCTGCTCGTTTGCCCCCTACTTCCCCCTTCTTATAAAAAAAAATAAGTAAGTTGTTAATAATAATATTGTAATTGTAAAAACATTTAAATGTTATTTTGGTTATTTACAATTAAATAGAATTGTTTACTTAAAAACAAATTTAATATTAAAAAAAAAAATCTTTTTTTTTTATACATAAAAGACAAGAAATAATATAAGTGCAAATCGCGATAACATAACGATTTATCAAGGATCAAATCTGCAATATTTAAATTGTAATTATTTATGTTATTTTCAACCTTACTGTCATACAAATAAAGTAGTAAACTGAAAATGGGCATTCGTTCAATTTGCATAGACATATCCTTCAAAAGGTCGACAAAACTACGTCCTAATAAGTCGAATTATCAATTTATTATTCATAAAAAAACTTGTTTTTAATTTGGTGATTCGTAATGGTATTTAGAAATCTATAAACAAAGGGTTTAAAGGTTTGAATCTTATTTTGAATCCGTACTTTACCTACAAAAACTTAATTTGTGATAAGTTTGAAGTAAGTGAAAATATTTCGTTTAAATAGGTTCATCATCATCAGCTCACTATACGTCCCACACCGAGGAGCTCGGAGCCTACCCTAAGTTAAGGGTCATTAGGCCATAGTCAACCACGCTGGCCAAGTGCGGGTTGATTCACTTCACACATATCTTTGAATTTCTTCTCAGATATGTGCAGGTTGCATCACGATGTTTTCCTTCACCGTAAGAACGTCGGATAAATGTACATATGTAAATCGGAAATCGAAAAACACATTGGTACATGGCGGGATTCGAACCCAGGACCTGCAGATTGCAAGTCAAGTGCTTTACCACTGAGCCACCGACGCTCATTAAAATGGTTGCGTGTCAACAAACTCTTCCGCTTTATAATATTAGTATAGATTTTACTTAAAACGTGTAACTATCGTATCTAATCGTAAACAAATTTAAATATCACACTGTCTTCATTTTCCAATTTATTAAACACGACACAATGTATGTAGTACTTTGGAGAATGGTGTCCGGTTGTACAATTTGTATTTTCGACCTTCAGAAGTTCAATACCAAGGCTTCACAAGTGAACGCACCGCTCAGACTTGATCTAGACTGAATACAAGACCTTGTTACAAGACTATGTGTTTGCATTTCCGATACATAAACATTAAACATGTTGTAGTCATGAAACTTTGAAAGAAAGATAAAAATTGCGTTTAATAGATGTTTAGATATAAATCTTATATATAAAATTCTCGTGTTACAATTTTCGTTCCCATACTCCTCCGAAACAGAAATTCTCATGAAATTTTGTGAGCATATTGAGTAGGTCTGAGAATCGGCCAACATCTATTTTTAATCGTTGGTGCTGTCCCGCACCCGCGGCATCATATATATATATATCTATATGTCATAGTATATATCTTTAATATTAAAGCACGTATAGTAAGAACAATTTCAAACACATATATATATATATATATACGTATGTCTCATGACCGGAATCTAGTATTAGTTCGCGACGTTGGGGCAGGTCATGGACAAGGTGAGCGAGAAATATACATATTTATGTTATTTGACGGCCTTTTTACTTGATTTAGTAATATTAAACGATTCGGGATCGACCTTAGAATTCATTTTGATATCTAAATACGAAAACGAATTGCTTAGGAGTTGAACAGTTGATTTACAATCGATAAATTATAATTTCTAATATGCTTCTTTCTTTATCTTACTAATAGGTTCCTCTGGTATTGCTGATGCCCATGGGCGTCGTTGAACACCTCGGTGTTCCCGCTGCTCGTTTGCCCCCTTCTGTTATAAAAAAAAATATTATAAATGCAACTGGATAGATGGATGGATGTTTGTTGTAAGGTATCTCCAAAACGGCTGGATAGATCTCGCTGAAATTTGGCATAGATGTAGAACATAGCCTAAAAGAACACTTAGGCTACAAGTTATTTTTTTTAATTCCGCGCAGACGGAGTCGCGCGCTATACCTAGTACTATGATATTTATGTGATTATGCATTGTTTGAAATAAAAATATGGAAGTTAGAATAAATTATTACCATTGAGGGCCATGACTTATAACGTATTAGGTCTATTAGAGCCCTGGGCAAGATTTACGGCGCCCTTTTCTTTCTTCTATGACTTTTTTTATATCATAAGGTGGGAAACGAGCGAGCGGCGACCTAAAATCGCTGAAATAGCGAAGTGATCGTTGCCTATAGGCACACGCAATTGCATATGAGTTACCTACCTTTAATCGACGGAGGAGAGGATGCACAGAAAGAAAATGTTTTCCCTTTCCATGCATCCTCTCATCCGGAAAGTCCACTTCCACTTCCCATCCTCTCCTTACAATAAAAGGGTAGGAAGGGAAAGAGGACCAAATTAGGCCTCAGGGACGCACACTCGCAGACGAACTGACGCCTCATCCACTTGACGCCTGTCTTCTTTGTGGTCGTGGTATTTCACCGGGCAAATTTTAAGTGAGACTATGTTATTCGCAATCTTGAAATTCCCTTTTAGGGTCCAGTGCCCTGGGCGGCCAACCTCGCCCAACCCTAAAACCGGCCCTGGTCTTTGTCCTTTTGTTTCATTTTGCTTGCTTAAAGATTTATATATAAAGTAGGTAATCAGAAGGTTAAACATAATAATTAAAACTTATTTACTTGGAATTTAAACGTATTCTTATGTAAAAATGCTGCATTTATCTTGGATAAATAATAATTACAAATTTCTGATTAAGATACTTGAATACATTTGAACAAAACAACCATATTTGTTTACGTAAAAGGTCGATTCAACAATTTAAAATGCGAAACCGGTTTTTGTATAATTATTATCATTTACTTAAATTGTACGTAATAAATCTAACACTTTGAAAGTTATAAATCATGAAAACAAATACATATTTCTTTTTTGTTTCTTACGTGAATTGATACGTGAAAGAAACGTTTTGAACTCCTTTTTGAAATTGCACGAACGAATGAATATTTAATTTGACATAGTTAATCCGTAAAAAATGTGTTAAGCTATTTATAATTAAAGAAATCTAAAAAAATCCTATTGATTTTAAAGTTATTTAAATAACTCGGTTTTCCGACATACGTCGATAGGATGGGTTTTAATGTTCTCATTTCTAACCTATGTTTTCTAAATTAATTTAATAAATACTAATTTCTGTATTTGAAAGTAACCTTAGAAAAAAAAACTTTGGATTGGTAATTCTTCTTCTTCTATTGCCTATCCATTACTGGAGGTAATTATTCGTATGATATTTAAAGTTTTGTCTTGCATATGCGTTTTAAACATACGATAATTTACGTAGGAGACACGAACATGAGTATATTGACGCAATCAAAAGCATAAAACCCAATGAGTAAAACAAAATTTCCAAAAGTTTTTTTTTTTAAGTAGCTACATGACAGTTTGATATTTAGCAACTGGTTGGATATAAATGGAATTTTTATATTGTGGAAAAACAATATTTATAGTATAACAAACATATTCGAATCCCGCCATATACCAATGTGTTTTTCGATTTCCGATTTACATATGTATGTACATGTACCCAACGTTCTTACGATGAAGGAAAACATCGTGATGCAACCTGCACATATCTGAGAAGAAATTCAAAGATATGAATGAATTCAACCCGCACTTGGCCTATGTTTGACTATGGCCTAATCACCCTGCCCACGGAAGTAAGCTAAAGCGTTCCCGTGGTGCCCGCCATAATGCGTCAGAGGGCAGTCAGGTTTTAGTGGGTATTCTGGTCACCTTCTGTGCCCGGCGAGTCTCACACTCCCTACGCCATTGCACCGCCCGGCGTAGGCGTGCGTAAATGCATTTCCTGACTATAAAAAAAAATAAAAAAATGGCCTAATCACCCTTAACTTAGGGTAGGCTCTGAGCCTCGGTGGGGACGTATAGCAAGCCGATTATGACTATATAAAACAAACTGTTTAGACTTGTACTTATGAATAAGAAAGATGAACGCTCCAAACTACTTGCGCATGGGAATTACATGAAATGTGAGCTCTCTTTAGTATGAGTAGTATTCATTTAGCCTTTCCGGTGATACCTTCAAACAAACATCCCTCCATCTAAACATTCGCATTTATAATATTAGTAAGATATTAACGACTGTGTTTACAAACCATGAGTCAACGCATTAAGCCGTGACCGATGCATTTGGGGTCAATAAATGTCAGTTGTCTGTGCACTCGGTTCATTACCAAGGTGCTTTCAAATTGCATTCGACTACGAAACAAGTCGCTCACACACAACCGTCTTGCGGCGGTCAGTGTCAAGGCCGGACAGATTTAAACAAGTTTGTAGCTAGCTAAGCGTGGGTTTTCATTGCTGAAATATTGATGTTAAAATATCACTGCAATCTTACTTCGTACTAATATTATAAAAGCAAATGTTTAGATGGATGGATATTTGAAGATATCTCCAGAATGACTGAACGGATCTCGATGAATTTTAGTATATATAGAACATAGTCTGGAAGAACATACATGCTACTAGTTAAGTTTAATTAAGTAGACGAAGCCGCGGGCAACAGCGATATTGAGTAGCAAAAAAGTGATCGTTTTTATGTATATTTGATGAACAACAAGTAAGCAATAGAAATACAAAATTATTACTTGACGAAGTTTTCCTAATAATGTTATCATAACACGTATCTTGGAAAACAATTGTTGGATTTACTTTGCGCATAAATAAATACTTATTTCTTAACTTTTTTTAATGATAACTGCAGCTTTATTACTTTTAAAAAGAGAATGATTTCAAATAACATAAGACGGTTGATGAAATTATTTGTTTAATAAAAAACAATTGGTTTTCAGAGTATAGAAAGAAAAATATTTATTGCAACACAAAAATTTTAGTACAGACTTACGACCTTCGATGTTTTGAAAATTATTAAAAAAAACTACATAGTAACATTTTAAAGTGTATTTATTACCAGTAATAAAACATTTAAGAATAATTTTAAGTACTTATTTAAATTTTGACTTCAAACAGATCGTGTTTACCACATTCTTTTTGCCCAGGGATCCTGGTGCGTCCGTTATGAGCCATCCTATGGACCTCGTACTACGAACAATCAATCTTATAAAAAAATATGAATATATTATTAGGGCATTTTGATGGTTGAAGCCGAATGAGTCTCGGATCGGTCGCGAACCGACCGCGGCAACCGGTCCGACGGCTTTTTGTCGGATTCCACCCTCATCGTACAAGCAGGCTACCACAGCATCCCTTACAATGTTAATTAGACTCTATTTATATCTAGTTATGGCTTAAATTACATCATAGTCTTCTCAATTGACAGTCACGACCTGCAAAGAAGGATAATGTTGGGATCAATATGGATTATATGATTTTGAACTTAATACTAAAGAGGCATTAGAGTTCATTTTCGAATGCATTGTATTGTTATGAATAACTCTTTTGATTTTTATCGTACACTTGACCCGTCAAGTCGAATGTCCTGGGAATGTTCGGAAGGCGATTAAATAGTTATTTGCCGAGATCGTTACACGAATCGATATTACATTTTATTTAACGAGTATCGATTTTAAAACACTAAAATAACACTTCTGTGTACTTTAAAAGATCATTACGTAGATTTTTTTTATTATTTCACTATGTATTGAACCTAACATATTACTGACATTTTTACCACTTTTTTGAATACGTTAATTATAAATCAGATAGCAAAAACTAATATTACCTACAACAATTATGTCTTACTTCTTACTAATATTATAAATGCAAATGTCTGGATAGATAAATCTATTCCATCACAGTTTGAAGGTATCTCTAGAACGACTGTATGGATCTCGCTGATGATGATGACATTTTGCATAGATATAGAACATAGACTGGAACGTATAGGCCACTAATTAAGTTTTTTTTAATACCGCGGGAACGAAGTCGCAGACGACAACTAGTAAGTCATATTTTCGATGAAGAACTTGATAAAAATTAAACTAGACAAAATTGTTCCTAGCGTTGGTTGTATAAGTAACTCGGCATAGACTATACGCTATTTATGAAACAGGAAAATATGACTTTAAACACAAAATATTTTTATAATTTTCTCTTAATGACACTTATAAAAAACCTAAGGGTTGAAAGATAAGGGTGAGTGACCTGCTTTAAACGTGAGAAATTTATTTCACTCGTTAACTGTATGATTGACGTTTTAAAATTCACATCTGGTGTTTGACAGTTTGTTTTTTTGATTTTAAAATCGTTTTGAGTATTTTTACTTCATGGAAATACCACAATTTTTGGAGGGCAGGGGGGGAAATGTTTTTGTTTGTTAGATGATATCTCTAAAATCACTAAAAGGATCTCGCTGCAATTTGGCATAGATATAGAACATAGTCTGTAAGAACGTATAGTTTACTAATTGTTTTTTTAATACCGTAGGGACGGGGTCGCAGACAACAGATAGCTGTTCTTTATGTTTGTAATGCCAATCCTTTACCAGTGTACTTATTCCTTTAAGAAAATATATTTTATCTGTACTCGTGGGGGCAAGATCAGGCCTCAATATAGTGCACGATATAGTGGTACATGTTACATGTTACAAATTATAAAGTGTGACAAGCTGCATGTAGGTACAAAAGCTGATGGTCAGTTACTGGCAGATTGCCAGGGCCGGCGTTATGGACGATTCAATAAATTTATTATTTTAGTAATAAAACACATTGTATCACGTGGAGCATTTTATGTGCGATGTGCAAATTACAACGAAAAATTTCATTGTTGTAAATTACTTTATCAATATTATATTTTTGGAAAAAATATAAATTAAAAAGTCATTTCAGTAGAGTTGGTAAATACCTAGAGGTTGGGTCCGAATCACGCCATTAAGCCAATATTTTTATGGTAACCTAGTACATGCATGCATTATCTTGTTATGACTAACGAGTTTGTAATCTGTCATTTTATAAAAAATCAGGCTTATTTAATGCGACAGGATAATTGAAGTGATGGAACACAATGCGTTCTAGGAAAGATGTTACCTCTTGAAAGTTTCGAGGAGGAATGGAAAGCATTATCTCGATACATCCATGGCTCGGGAGCATAATGGCCGGCCGGGTGATCCATCACGTACCCCCCGAGCACCCCGCCCGCACCCCGCGCACATCAATCTTATGCAATGCAGCGATGCTCATGCTATCCTGGTACTATTTTATGGTAGACACAATACTGAAATGCAAACGCATTTTAAATTTATACAATCTTACTAATATTATAAATACGAATGTTTGGATGTATGGATGGATGTTTATGAAAGGTATGTCTAGAACGGCTGTATGGATCTCGCTGAAATTTGGCATAGATGTAAAAATGAAAAAGCACATTGGCTTACTAATTAGGTTTTTCTAATTGTAGTCGTTGAGTCGCAGGCGACAGCTATAAATAATACTTAATTATTTATCAGCAACCTTCAGAGTTTTTGATATTTGTATTTCAGGTAAGATTCCGATTCAATCTTCTTGGTCCCATACATCATGCATCATCCTCTCCTAATTAAGTGTTAATACTATACTAGTTGAGAAAATAAATAAGTCTCTTGATAATACAAGTCTTTTTTCACCTGTGTTTTCGTAAGTGGTTTTTGATTGTTTCCCGTCACGATACGAATGGATACATTCACAAAACAACAATGAGACTTTATTAAAGCGCAAAGTTTTCACGTCGCGTGAAAAATTGCAAAAACGCAGCACGTGCGTTGGTTATTACAATATAACGCACGGTACACGAGTGCTATGGACGCAGCGTACAAAAAAAAATATGCAAAAATCAACGTCCGACGAAAAAACTTTATCCTGTCAAAAAATAGTAACGGGAATAATTATCGCGAACATTGCATTAATCAAATTCCGCGCGCGGCGCTATCGGGGGCGGAGGCTGCGGGGCGGGGGCCACGGGGCGGGGGCATGGCGGGGGATAGGGGTGGATGCACGAGAAAAAAGAGTGCTGCGGCCTCGCTGCGAAAAAACGCTGAAAATGACCGACTAACATGAGGTTAATGCTCCAGGATTTATCTCGAGATAATATCACACATCGAACTTTACTCAAAAACCCTCTAATTACTAATTTACTTTACTATACTTAGCAATAATTTTAGCGATTATTTCAAATTGCGTATTACAAAGGATCTATTAAAATCATATTTATTTTTAGAAACCTCTTTGCTGAGTTTTTTTTTCTGTTAAACCATGAAAACCTATTTTTTTTTGTTTGGGAATCAACTCAACTTTTCTCTTAACAATTAATATTCATTTATTTATCGGTTAAAAGTAATACTCATATCTTGAGACGTATCCTTTAGTCCTTACGATCGTTTCAGATGTGATAGTCCAGTGCAGGCTACCTATGTAGCAACAAAAAACATGCGCGCCCCCTGGGGGGTGGCGGCCCTAGCGCCCTCCGGCCCTGGCGCTCCGGCCCTGGTGCATTCATTAATTGCTAATTTACAGATCTCGCCCCAGATGCACGTTGTCACTTTACGCCGAAATATTGCCCTTTATAAGCTTTTTTGTTGTATTTTCGATAATTATTATATATTATAGGTTTCAAACTAAAGAACAAAATAGGTCTTTGGAGTCGCCTTAACTTGTATTACAAAAAGTAATGGCTGACTGGAAAGAAAAAAAAAACTGTTATTCTAAATTTTTAAGATCATCACTATCTTGTGGAAGAAATGAAAGTCTTCCCAAGGCTTCTTCCAAGTCTTTCAAGGTCATCTTACCACTATACGTCCCCACCGAGGGACTCGGAGCTTACCCTAAGTTAGGGGTGACTAGGACATAGTCAACCACACTGACCCAGTGCGGGTTGACTTCACACATATCTTTGAATTTCTTCGCAAGTTCACTGAAGCCTAAAACCTCTACGGCAATTCTTAAGGAAGGCTTACACTAATTTACAGTATTAGTATAAATAATAATTAAGAAAAAAATATAAGGTTTTGAATAAGATACTTGATAGTAGCAAATCGTAGATTAGATAAGCCATGAAACAAAACACTTACAAACAGAAGAATAACGCATTAAAAACAGTTTCCACATCCAGAAAGGATTACGGTATAATCCTACGCTCTGCGAGATTTGCGTGTAATTAGTAACAATGCGATGGGCAGTAGACGGAGAAAGTGGCATACGATCTAACAGCTTACATTTGTTTCTTAACATTTAAATTAAAGATTTTTAACTATCACATGTGTTAAGTCAAGCCACACTTAGCCAGCGTATCTGACTATGGCCTAATCACCCTTAACTTAGGGTAGGCTCCGACACCCTCTATGGGGACGTATAGTGAGCTGATGATGATGAACTATAGTAATAAGAGAGGTCGAAATGATATGGCTTATTTAGTAGACAAAGATAAGAAATTGAAAAAATTGTTGCATTTTTAAAGTAACTAAGTTAAGTTGCGACTGGAAGTTTGTTAGGAAATCGTTAAGAAATTAACATCAGCTTTAAAGGTACGGTGAAGGAAATATCAGCGAAGAAATTCAAAGTTATATCAACCCTCTCTGGGCTAGCGTTGACTAAGGCTTAGTTAGGCTTGGAGCCCCTCGGTGGGGACGTCTGACAATACTTTAGAGCAAAAGTACAATGTGATATTCGGTTGCAATTCAGTATTGGATAAATCTATATTACAATTATGATTATATAGGGATACTGATGGACGGAAGTCGCAGGCAGATCGATCGAGCGGCGCGCGATCGGACGCATGTGTGCAACCAAATAAACGAAACACAAGCCCCGGACAAAAAATCGACACGTCAAAATGGACGCGAGTATAGTACGCTCGGCAAGTATTGGACTAACAGAATTTTTAATGGTAGTCAGAAATAATTTTTTATTCAATTTTAAATATTATTTAGATCAGAAGAATATTAAATTATAACTATATTAATTTATTAAATCAGATTTAAATCTATAATTAGAATTCTTTTGGTAATAATAATAAATATATCTTAAGTAAGCATGTTCATTTTGAAGTAGTTATTAAAATTTTATGTAATAAAATAAAACATAACCTAAACAACACATACAGAAAGAAAAAAAGATATAAGACTTGTTTGTATTAAACTATTTTTAATTACTATTTATAATAATAATGGCGATTAAAAATATATCCAAAGGCCAATTCGGAGTAGCGATAGTATAGAGGTGCAAGCGTCACCAAACAGTCTGGGTGGAGACCCCCTAAAAAAAATTGCAGCAGCGGGTCTGCGCGGGGGTCGCGGGGATGCTGGGGCCTGCCAGGTCGGGGGGCTTCAACTCTGACGCGGCAATTCGGGGGCCTCGCCATGTTTACTGTTAATTGATGCGTTGCCGGCCTATTAGTATATTTATTGCATTCATTTATATCCTATCATTGTCTTTTGCTGTAATGTCAAAAATATACTAAAACTCAACAAGGGTTAAAGACTCATTTGTCATATATTAATATTATTAAATCTATAATGAGATAAATAAATAATTTAGATGTACCAACCTAAACTTTTTCTTTCGGTTCGTATCCACTAATTAAGTATCTATTTTAGATCCTAAGCTTGTGATATCAAAGTAATCTTATTAATATTATAAATACGAATGTTTAGATGGATGGATTATTTGAAGGTATCTCCAGAACGACTGAACTGACCTCGCTGATGTGGCATAGATATAGAACATAATCTGGAAGAACACATAGGTTTTTTTTCTAATTCCGTGCGGACGTTATCGCGGGCGACAGCTATATTTAATCAGCTTATACGCTTATTGGAACTACAAATGCATTCGCATACAGTACATTGAGATACTGACAGAGGTAGTGGCATTGTTAACAAATCAAAGACAGACCGGTAGGAGGCGTTAAGTGCGCGCTGGCGACAGGCCAGCCTCTGACGGATTTATAACCCACGTATTCGTACATGGGTTAAGTCACATCATGCTAAAGTAAAATAGTAATAAAAACAAAAAATCTTTTAGCTATTTCAAATGAAGAACAATATAAATTATTATTCAATCTACGCAGGTAACCTAAATGGTTAGGTTTACGTGTTCAAGATGATGTATGTAGAAATCGAATTTGCAATTTCTCTAGCTAAGTGTTCTTCTTGTATTTTATTTTTTCATTGTTTGTTACTAATTTAACAGTGGTAGAGCCCGCTTTAACATCTTCGCACGAATTGGCCTGGCTCGCCTGGAAATACCACGAACACACAGAAGACACGCGTCAAGAGGAAGCAATTCCGCGTTTCGTCTGATGAGTATGCGTCACGGAGGCCTAATTTAGTCCTCTTTCCCTTCCCATCCTTTTCTTTATAAGGAAGGGATGAGAAGTGGAAGTGGATTTTCCGGATGAGAGGATACATGGAAAGGGAAGATATTTTCTTTCTGTGGATCCTCTCTTCCGTCGATTAAAGGTAGGCAACGCAAATGCGATTACTATGTCTATGGGGAACGGTCACTTAGCTATTTCAGCGATTTCAGGTGACCGCTAATCGTATGATACCTAGATAAATTAAAAAAAACATTTACAACTTTACTTTATATATATTTAAACTAAAAATAAGACATTAAATAGTAATTCATTTAAATTTAAATAAGATTTAAAATATCAAACTCTGATTATAATATAATAACTTTGTCGAATAATCAATTCTACGATACTTAGCTGTTCTTACTGAAATAATCATATTGGTTTGAACTTCCAGTAAGAATACCTAATACCAGTCAAATAAGAATAAAAAATCATTGTTTGTCAAAGAATATTTTAAATGACAAAGTATCTTTCACCCAAAGCTCCACCAAAACAAGACGCGAAGATGAATAACAAAGAAATCTTCAAAGTGTTGCAGCAATGGGTACGTTTTGACCTATTTTCTTTGTATTATCATTTCACTAGTGTTGTTTGCACTTTTGTTGTATATTTATGAGGAAATGCCAAAGAATATTGCCTTCGGAAGGTAAATGTTATTGAAATGCGGCATTGTTGGGCAATATGTCAAATCAAAATTGATATAAACAATGTTAGGGATATGCCACACGGATTGTGCTTAGCACCGCAAACGTTTTGCCCATGTGGCATGTCTCTTATGTTTTCTTTGTGACGTCGACAGCCTCAAAAAGAGCTTTTTATGGTATTAACTATTAAAAAAAATTCTTCATTGAGCAAAAAAAAAACATTTTCACAAAATTTTGTGGGCTCTGTCTCCTGAACTAGTAAATACTGTGTTTCAGGAGACAGCAACTTCTCTTAATATGATGATGATGATGATGGGATGGAATTATTAATTTTAGTTGACTCTGCAATTTATTCAAAATCAGAAATCTGACAAGTTTAAACAAGCTACAATCTTGTGAAATTGTTTTTTTTTTTATAAATTCGCGAACTCTGAATGTGTCAACGAAGTGAGTGCACTTGACTGGCGGCAAAGCTGTGCATCAAACACACTTTATATCTGAGTAGACATCGCGATGCATTTGCTTGCGAAGTGTTTTCAGCGCCCTCGCACGACACAAATTGGAAACTGCGTAACTTATGGGTTGCAATAAAATGTGACTCATTTTCATATATGTATTGATATCATTTCAAATATGTAGTGATTACGTGGTTAACAAATAAAATATATTAAATACTAGCTATCGCCTACTTTATTTATATATAAAAACTATAATTATTAGCCTATGTGTTCTTGCTGACTATGTTCTACATGTATGCCAAGTTTCAGCGCGATTCATTTAGCCATTTTTATGGGAAAAAGAAAAGGGCTGTTTTTAGGGTTTTCCCGGGACTTATTCGTATTTTCCTCATCTTTTAAAACGTTCCCTAGACCTCCACGAACATTTCAAGACCAAGATAAGATAAATCCGTTCAGCCGTTCTTGAGTTTTAGTGAGATTAACGAACAGAAATTGATTTTATATACATATAGTTTTAAATAATCAAAACTTTTATTATACTTTTAATAAATTAAGTAACGGCTCAACTTACGTGTAGACGGTTTCTTAAAAACTTAAAAACATTAAAAACCCAAAAGCCCAATTGCCATTACTATCTAACCGCTAAAGTTTTATAAAAATCAGATAACATTTTAATCAAGACCAAATCTTAGCGAGGATTTAGTATTTCAGTAAGACTAGACATAAGGACTAACGCACATAAATCCATCAGTATAGCTACTGGCAAGCGGCCAGGAGATCGCGCCAATAAAAAATATTAACCAACCCATAGTAGAACGCATATCCAAAGAAACTGGGAAATGTTGAAGGAAAACTGGGAAACAAAAGACAGTTGAATTATCATAAAAAATAGACTTTTATTTATTTATGTCAAACTAGCGGCCGCCCGCGACTCCATCTGCGCGAAAAAAAAAATTAGTAGCCTATGTGTCCTTACAGACTATATTCTATATGTATGCCAAATTTTATCGAGATCCGTTCAGCCGTTCTAGAGATATCTTCAAACACCCGTCCATCCATCCACATCACATCCATCTAAACATTCGCATTTATAATATTATTAAGTTAAATAAAAGCAGCTCTTGAAGGCATAAATTCGAAAAAAATGAATTAATAGTACCCTATGTCAGTCTCCTGGCTCTAAGCTACCTCCTCACCAATTTTTCGGCATATCGGTAAAGCCGTTCTTGAGTTAAAAATAGTGTAACTAACACGACTTTCTTTTTCATATATAGATAAGATTAATTTTAATTCTAATCCCTCAAGATTATTGAAACAATAACATATTAAGATAGTAAATAAGTAAGTCGATTTTAAAATGAATTAAATACGTCCTCGTAAATAAATAAAAACGCTTAAAGTTTGAGTATAAATCCTATAAAAACAAATCGTAACAAAGCGAACTTTGGCCCATTCAGAATAAAAAAAATAATTTAATAAATTTCGATTGAATAAACCACAAACAACATTAAACTTAAAAAAACACGTGTTACACAAACGTTTGTATTAAGTCATGAAAAGTGTTTAAAAAACAATAGAGACAGCGAAACATCGAAAAATAAAGAGTTTCCGAGGCGAGAATGTACTACACGTCAAATTTTTAAAATAAGAACGTGTTTAAAAGAAAGCGTTCCAAAAGTTTTTTTTTTATTTTATTTTAAAAACAGAATTGTAGCAGAACGAATCTTTAAATGAGGAACGTCTAAAAAGTCGCTTGCGACTAGTTTAACCACACGATTTGTCGTACAACGGACTTTATCTCTAGAAATACTGTAATTTAACTTGGTTACCGAATTTAAAAATATTGTTATAAATGTAAATAAAAACCAAATGAATAGCTAATTACTATTAATTAAATTCATTCAAGTTTCATTTGTCTGTAGGTGAAAAACTCTCTAAGAAACAAGGAAAAATAATTTGTGGCTTAACCTTACTTACTTATTTACTGACTCGCCCGCGACTCCGTTCGCGCGGAAAAAAGTAATGAGTACACGTCTTCTTCCAGATTGAGCTCTACATTTGTGCCAAATTTCAGCGAGATCTATGGATCCTTTTTGGAGATACTTTCAAACAAACATCCATCCATCCAAACATTCGCATTTATATTAACAAGAAATCCTATCACGTGTGGTCAACGTACAACTAACGGTCAGTCTTGATGGACGGTAGCTATGAGGTGTTTTTTTTTATAACAAGCAGACTATTTATGTGGCGTACATAATTTATTTGATAGAGAATGAAGTGGTACAATACATTAACACTACTTAGTAATCTTCAGTGCATATATTATTTTTTAAGAAATGTCATGAAACATGGCATGTGCTCGTCGTATCTGCGGCATTATTCAACATATTTTTTGATACAGATGTAGAACACAGTCTGGAAGAACACACGGGCTATTTGTTTTCTAAATTTTTCGCTGACGGAGTCGCGGGCGACAATTAGTAATATTAAAAATGCGAAAGTTTAGATGTTTGAATGTATCTTCGGAACGATTCAACGGATCTTTATTAAATTTGACACAAATGTAGAACACATAGACTACTTATTTTTTTTTAATTCCTCGCGTACGGAGCGGGCGACAGCTAGTGTTTCTATAAAAGTATTCACATTTACAATAATATGATTAGATTTTATTTAAATATGTTTTCCATAAAATGTGTAGATTCGTCTAAACACAACATTTACAAACATAACTGAATTCAGCATTTCTTTGATCTTTTCATGTTTTTATTGAATTATGTTTTAAAAATGTCAAAATTAATTATAATAAATGTAATTTGATTTATTATTTTGATTTATAATTTAAAAAAGGAACGTTGGCAGCGCGTACGACGTGTCAAATGAATTATTTGAAGCGAGAAATTTGATACGGCGCGGATAGTGCCAAGTGTTTAAAAGCTTTCGAAATAGCTGGATTAGTGAAATGTAATAGTGAACTAATAAAATACGGTATTCACTTTTACTTATTCAAAATTTCCAAATATTTCTATGTACATTTATCTTACTAATATTATAAATGCTAATGTTTAGATGACTAGATGTTTGTTAGAAGGTATCTCTTTAACAGTGGTAGAGCCCGCTTTAACATCTTCGCACGAATTGTCCCGGCTCGCCCGGTGAAATACCACGTACACACAGAAGACACGCGTGAAGTGGAAGCAATTCCGAGTTTCGTCTGATGAGTATGCGTTACGGACGCCTAATTTAGTTCACTTTCCCTTCCTACCCTTTTTCTTATAAGGAAAGGATGGGAAGTGGAAGTGGACTTACCGGATGAGAGGATGCATGGAAAGGGAAAATATTTTCTTTCTGTGCATCCTCTCCTCCGCCGATTAGGCAACGCATATGCAATTGCGTATTTCTATGGGCAAAGGTCACTTCGCTTTTTCAGCGATTTCAGGTGGCCGCTCGCTCGTTTGCCCACCTTACTATGTAAAAAAAATCTCCAGAACAGCTGCATCTCGCTGAAATTTAGCATAAATGTAGAACATAGCCTGAAACAACACATAGGTAAGTAATTATTTTTTAATTGCGCGTGAACGGAGTCGCGGGAAACAGCAAGTAGCTGAATAATTTTTATTTACTTGTATGAGAAGGAGATAAAAATTGAATCGTGCATCTTAACAAAAATCTGTTTATTTTACTATAATATTTTCCTATGTACTAAAAGTGTTAAATCTGACATAACAGAATTGTTACTTTTTTCTTATAATTTTTCATTTTAAAAAAAGTAAATACACTTTGCAACTGCCATTAAAATCATTATGATTAAAACTTGTAATTTTCCACACTGATACGTCATTCATTTAAGATCATGTACCCAGCGATAGAATGCCAGGAGCTCTTAGTATGTCCAAAGGCGTGTAGCCTAGACTATGTAACGCTAGCTACACACGAAGACACACAGTGCAACAAGACAGTGCAGTACTGCAATCATTTGTCAGAGCAGTAAGTATTAAAAAAATAATTGTTCGCGTTCAAATAGCTGTACTGTTCTGTCCTACTGGTTTATCATTGTGCTCCCCTCGTGTGAAATATTATAACAGTACAGCGTGTGTTCGTAATCGCGAATTAATGACTGGATTTACCAGATGCAAAAACTCCTCTAGTTAAGCTCGACAATTTCGGATGAAACTCCGCGTGTCAGTAACCCAGTAATAAAGAGCTAGATTAAATTATAATTTAAGTCACTAACGCTGTAACGCAAAGGGGTAGACAGATATAAAAATCCATTTGGTACATCTATATCGCTTTTTCTAACTAATTTCTTATATGTAACAAAATATTTAAAAGTACCAGCGAACAACAGCGTTGAACTGAGAACCGCGGGATCGGAAGCTTTCTTTGGCACTTGGCAAGTTCTCTCCTGTGGCTGACTTGCCAAGCGCCCGCCACCCTTCCAGCCAAGTCCTGCCAAGTCCTGCCAACTCCAGATTTATGGTGATATCTCCAATAGCACCCCGCTGTTAGAGGGTGTGCCGGAATTATAAGTTATACGAGACAAAATGAGATATTGCTTTTTGGCTTGAATTGTCTCCTTGCACATTGTTATGCAGAATGTTTTAAAAAGTTTTGTCAATAGTATTTGGATGTTTTAAGATTTGTGCAACTAAACCTATGAAAATTTATAGCTGCAAAGATGTTTAAAAGACAAATGTATAACTTCAAAGTGCATAGTAATGGAAGTTATAGTCGCTTGGCTTGGCGCGAAGCGATTGCTACATTTCTATCTCTACTGATCCCCTATCGCCATCATCTATAACAGTACAGCTGTAATTATTATATGCTCTTTGATGGAAGAGATTCGCCAAATATAGTACAACGATTACGATGGTAGCGTCAGCAAAAACTAGTTCTTAGTATCTTTTCTTACTAATATTATAAATGCGAATGTTTAAATGGATGTTTGGTTGAAGGTATCTCCACAATGACTGAACGGATCTAGATAAAATTTGGAATACATATAGAATTCTGGAAGAACACATATGCTCCTAATTATGTTTTTTTTTCAATTATGCGCGGACAAAGTTGCGGATGTCAGCTACTTTTAAAACACGTATCATCTTTGTTTAATGACAACAATATTCTCTCTAAATTACATTAACGTTTTTAATTAACTTTAAATATGTTTCCAATTGTTAGATAGAGTTCATTTAGTAAGATGGCAATAGTGCTCTTCAATTATTTTAGCTTCAACTTTCGATAATATCTACATATTGCTATCTCTGTTATGTACACTAAATAAACTGAGATAACTGCAATTAAACGCCTATCTTTAAAATATTGTTTGTTGTAATCTAATTTGTTTTGTTGACGGTACTGTTGTCAGCCGGCGGGCGCACTCGCGCACGTAAGATGGGCATGACATGCACAACTCCGCGGCGCCGGACCTGACATTTCTTCATTAAAATTCTATTAACGGAAGCATTCTCTCCTCTTAAATACCTTATACCACTCACCAATGTATTCGACATTCGAAAACATATCATATCTCTTTAGAAATTAAATTCCAATTCGATCAATCGATCGTTTATTTGATACTATGTTAGTTTAAATAACAATACAATACATTTTGTTCCTTATACCAAAGCAATAAAGTTGATATTTGTTTGAATTTGTAATGAAAACATAAATGAAAGATGGCCATCAGCTTTTCTCGAGTATATGCGAATCGGAAGTCAATCACGATTTAAAAAAAAAATTAAGTGGAGGGGGGGAAAGGTTTTTGATTGGTTGTTTATTTGCCTGAGTTACATGTAAACAAATAGTGATTTGAGCTTTTCTAATAAAAAAATAAAAACAAATTGCTCATGAATAGATTGCATTGAAAAGTTTTAATGGGAATACTGATTTGGTAATGGAGTTTTAATAAAAAAAAAAACAAATGAAACGCGCGTACTACAATCGCGTTCTTTCATAATCATTCCAAAGAATAATTAGAGGCCCTTAATTACTAATTTTACCTAACGAAATCCAACTTTCAATAGTAAAACCTGTAGGGTAAAACACTCAGTTATTGACCACATTTTACTTCTTACAAATGCGAAAATTTATATGCATGGATGGATGGATGTTAGAAGGTATCCGGAACGGCTCAACGGATTTTGATTAAATTTGGCACAGCTGTAGAACATAGTCTTGAAGACTATAGGCTACATTTTACGACAAAGTCGCGGGCAACAGCTAGTTTCTAATAAAATAAAAATAATATACTCTTTCTTTTAAAGAACGCCTTATTATTTCTTTGATTATTTTATTATATTAATTTTAGCTAACCCTCTTCAATATGTTAGGAAGAAAATCCGAAAATGAGCCAGTGTATTGACTCAACACTAGCCTTACTAAAATGTCGACGTTTAGGTCCCCTCACTAATCATTATGACACTGGACTTTGCAACGAAAGCACGTCATTCGCGCCAAAGGATTCTACTAATAATGTCTAAAAGTCATTTTATGTAAAGTATAAATATTATAAATTAGAAGTCAATCGTTTTACACTTGACTTTAAATTACATATAAAATGTTTGATGTGATGAAAGTTAAGACAGATGCTATCAGTCAATCAAACCGCATGGCACCGTTGTATCAAAATTGTTGTCGACCCAAAAGCGAGATCAAACGCACACTTACTTTAGGGCTGAGACATGGTTAAAATAATAAATCTTATTTTTGACTGAAGGATTTAGTAACGTACAAAAAGTGTAAATAAAAAAAAGAACATACAAACGAATTCATAACTTTTTGAAGTCGGCTAAAAATTAAAACATAAAGTCAAACAAACGATAAAAAATATATTATAAGTAAGAAACAAAACAATTTATTCATTCTACACAATTACATATTTTATTCAAATAAATACTAGTATTAATATTATTTGTAAACTAGTTGGCAACCCTAATCGGGGTAAACCCTACGTAGTCGGCAGCAGTTGCGGTGAGACGGAGCATCAGACGAACCATAATTAACCCATTTGTTTGCGACCGCGACGCAGATCTGTGAACACTTCTAACCTAACAGCCTAGGTCGCATTCACACACGAAATAAAAGTTTATCATAGGGAAATTATTCATTTCATTTAGCAGCGATTAATAATAATAATTTTTTAATTTGAATTTACTTATGTACTTTTTATCCGCTGATCTTACGGTGAAGGAAAACACCTGAACATATTTGCGAAGAAATTTAACAATGTGTGAAGTCATCTAGCATTAGACCAGCATGGTTATGTCCTTTTTTTGTATCGGGGCGAAATCTTCGTAAGATACCCTACCTTTTGGAGGAAAGACAGGGTTATATGAGATTCTTACTCACTACTACTAGCTAAAACCCTCTCGGTGGCCAACCTCAAGTGTGACTGCGAGGGTCCCGGGATCTCCAAAGGAGCACACCGGAACCCCTTACACTGGGCTTCTTCATGTCTCCAGGAAAATACTTCCTCGTGCATAATAGCATGGTTATATCCTAGTCATCCTAATTTAAGTAGACTCCAAAATCTTTGGTGTGGGCATATAAGTTAATGACACGAATTTTTAAATATAAAATAAGGGTGCAGCGAGATCACCGAGGTGTTCAACAACGCCCATGGTTATGTGCAATACCAGAGGAACCGTAGATACGTTGCCGGCTTTTAAGACGATGATACGCTCGCTTCTTCATTGTGTACACAGCCTTTTTAATTCTTAGTACGTTACACATGAGAACAAAAACTGCCGGGAGCGGGGAGGTAAGTGTGGACAAAATTATTAAGCAAGTTTGCTTTGTAAGTTGTCGCGTCCGTCACCGTTGCTACGATCAAAGCTAGTGTGTTACATATATAAACTCCTAAATACTTTGTAAGATAAACGGTTACTGTTAGCCGTTTTACATTGTCGTCCTACTATTAATATGTTAATTGTCTAATTCCTTATGTGTGTTACAGACTTTTTGACCAAAAGAGCTTTATAATCTTACTTCTTACTAATATTATAAATACGAATGTTTGAATGGATGTATGTTTAAAGATATCTCCGGAACGGCTCATCGGATCTCGCTAAAATTTGGCATGAATGTAGAACATAGTCTGGTATACCACATAGGCTATTAAGTTATTTTTAACTCCGTGCGGACGGAGCCGCGGGCGACAGCTAGTAGCTTAATACTTCGCGTAGAATATATTAAGTGTCGTTATTAAAAATCATGTCGTTAATGATAAACAGCTTAAGTACAATCGAGTCTTTCATCACTCGATTAATTCGTGATCTCGAATCGATTTTACATGTCGAGTTGTCAAAAATCGATTAGTTATTTAGTACGATGGTAGCACATTAAAATATTCACGAACTGATGAAGTGAGGCCTGTCTAATTTATAATATTTAGCATTTATTATCCATAGCATCGCTTTACTTGTGGCACAATCTTTAACAGAAGTTTAAAGTAAAATTAATTGATAACTTTAATTCTTCTAATATCTTAACCCTTAGTAGCCTGATTTACATACAAAAGTGATTTATTTTTAATATTACTGTGTTTGCTTCATAAAATAAAACAATAATGTTTTTTTTTAATTTCATTGGAAAGAATATTATACAACAGTAAAATAGGTACAGCCAATCTATAAAAAAAAACTAATATTATAGTAATGTGAACAATCGGTTTAAAAGATTGGTATCAAAATTTAAACTCTAGGCTAATAAGGGTTAAGAAATTTTCTCTAAATAGTTGGATTAAGACTCCGATATAATAAGCAGTTATTTTAAACCGCGGGCAAAGTGGAGTGGTTCCTGTCTCTGCAACCCTGACCACTATTTGCTTGAGACATGGGATCCCGCAGCCGGTGGTGCACAAATTTTTAATATGTCAATAAATGAATATGAATAAAGCCAAAATAATAATCATTACTAATTTTCTACATTTTAAATATATTAAAATAATTACAATTCTTATTTATTTTATAAACAAATTTCAAGTGAGTTTTAAGCTCTTTATCGTTGAATACAGCAATGACTTTATTTAAGAATCTTATGGATTATTGCTTAATCAGTATATTGTAATTCTATTACACGTATATAATACCATCAATTTCCCGCGACTCCGTCCACATGGAATTAAAAAAAAACTTAATTAGTAGAATATGTTTTCTTCCAGGTTATGTTCTACATGTGAACAAAATTTCCTACTTCAATATCGATGCAAACGTCCATCCACCCATCCATCCTTCTAAACATATGCATTTATATTATTAGTAAGACTAGTAATTGCCCGTGATAAACCACGTGGAATTAAAAAAAATTACAATACACAGTAACCTATGTGTTCTTCCAGACTACGTTCTCTACCTATGTTTTGTTTTTGATTTTTCATCAAGATCCATGCTATCTTTCTGAAGCTACTTCAACATTGGCATTTATAATGTAAGATTTTATAGCTTTCACTGGTGAACAATCTTAATAGAATCACGCACGGCAAGTCGGAAGTCAAGCGTTGTCTAGTTGCCAGCGCTAAGTGCCTTCAATCAGTTATAGCGGTAGCGCATTCACGTTTCTACTTTAGTCATGTTTTACTTTACCTTTACAAATTAGCTTCAAAAATCATCAACTTCCGTGCGGCATTAATAAAGACGTAATTAACATGTGTTCTTCAAGGCTATGTTCTACATCTATGCCAAATTTCAGTGAGATTCAGGCTGTCGTTCTAGACCTAACTGTTTGGTACTACTACACCGACGGCGGGGCAGCATGAATGAACGAAACATTCATTCATTCATCCAAATACTCGCATTTATTATGTTGCAATACGAATGGAACTACATATGTCGTTTAAAATTGAACATATCATTTAGGTCACTACTGGTCACTATAAAATATAAATACATACAAATCTTCATACATTTATACATACGTACGTAGTATAACAGAAAAAGTTATTACTCTTTTTAGTGTAGTAAAAATTATTTCTTCGTTTTTTTACATATCATAAAGTGGCAAACGAGCGAGCGGCCACCTGAAATCGCTGAAATGGCGAAGTGACCGTTACCCATAGACATACGCAATTGTATATCCCTTATAAAGAAAAGGATGGAAACGGAAAGAGGGCTAAATTAGGCCTCCGGGACGCACACTCATCAGACGAAACGCGGAATAGCTTCCCCTTGACGCCTGTCTTCTGTGTGGTCGTGGTATTTCACCGGGCGAGCCGGGCCAATACGTGCGAAGATGTAAAAGCGGGCTCTACCACTGTTAACTACTCGTTACTATATTTATTGTTACAAATTTATAGTTATTTATGTTTCAACGCAACTGGGAATTAAATCCAAAATTTGGAGTCCTACTTAGTACTCCAACTGCTAGACTACGCAGAAATGATTCTTCGCGACAAAGAAGTTACCGTTCCTAGCACAGAGGTGACAATATCGCAAAAACCATGACAATCCATCAAACAGCGGTCGACGACACCCTTGACGAAAGCGTTGCCAAAAATTTAAAGAAAAACCGGTAAATTAATATGTTTTTTTGGCAAGTTTTTTAGCTTGTAAAAAATATCAGCCTCCGGCGTTACACCTGTCGACCAATTGTTGGACAAATTGTTGGTCGAATGTGGGCAAATGCTTGGCTGCTTGTTAGCGACACGCGAACAGTAAAGACGAGCACGATATAAGATTGATTCTGGCTTCTGTGCAGTCACGTGACGTCAATTTGTTGAAGTTTTCGGCCATTTGTTATTTAAATGAGAAATGAAAGCGAATTAAGGACGTGCTCCGTTTTACGTACATTTGAATAAGATACATGCAAATTGAATTATATATCTATATTGGTTATTAAATACTTACATTGACGTATGAATTTTAAATGTTTTTGATGCTGACAGAACAAAACATCATCAATCCGAAACAACACAATCTTCTTGTAGGCATTCATAAAAAATAGCGAGGAAATTGGCCCGAGACAAAGTAAGAGGCGAATCGAAAACCGAACACTTGGAAAAAAGAATAAAAGCTGAGAATCGAGAGAAAAACATCGATATTGGAAATGGACGGGCGCGAGGCGAGAGGCGTGCGTGACAAGTTACGCGTTTTAATCGATCCGGGGCGGTACGCGATGCAAAAATCGATTAGCAACTCTTATTCAGTTTAAACTGTTAAGTTCTGTAATTTCTCTGTCAAACTTTCTGTAAATGTTTAAAGATATAAAACATAGCAAGTGTCTTTGAAAAGTACATTTACATTGCTAAAGTAGAAAAGGATTTTAGTCCTTTACTTTAAACTTACTACTACTTACTAGTAAACTTTTTTTGTTTTTTAAATGAAAATATTAGAAGATTTTTTGTAAATTTACTAATATTTCTTTTACCATTCCAACTAAGCTCTAAGCTTGTGCTAGGATATGGTTTACGACAATAGTCGAATGGGGGGATTCGAACCGTCCTCGTGATCGGAAATCCGTACCCAATCCATTAAGCTATTGACGCTTCAAAACTATCTGTCGGCCGCGAATCCTTCGGCGCGGAATTAAAAAAAATAACTTAATTAGTACCCTATTTATTCTTTCTGACTATCTTCTACATCTATTCCAAATTTCAGCAAGATCCATGCAACCATAGATACCTTTAAACAAATATCCATCCATCGAAACATTCCCATTTATAATATTCATCATCATCATCATCATCAGCTCACTACACGTCCCCACCGAGGGGCTCGGAGCCTAGTGACGTTAGAAGTTACGGGTGACTAGGCCATAGTCAACCACGCTGGCCAAGTGCGGGTTGGTTGACTTCACACATATCTTTGAATTTCTTCTCAGATATGTGCAGGTTTCATCACGATGTTTTCCTTCACCGTAAGAATGTCGGATAAATGTACATATGTAAATCAGAAATCGAAAAACACATTGGTACATGGCGGGATTCGAACCCAGGACCTGCAGATTGCAAGTCAAGTGCTTGACCCCTGAGCCACCGACGCCTGTTTATTATTAAGACGACGACGATTTATAATATTAGTAAGATAAAAAGTAACATTAGCTCTTAGAAAATCGTAGAAAGCTGATATTGAGTTTGTTGTCAGGGTCTTGGCATTAAAGAAGAGTAACCATAACATTTATTAATATATTGTATAAAAGTTGGATATATTAATAACGAAGGCCTAAAATCTTAATATTCAATTAAACACACATACGTATAAAAAGATTTTCTCAAACAATACATTCATTCAGTATAAAATAAAAACAAGAATTCCCTTTTATTCCGTCATGTAATAAAGTACGCTTCTATTCTACCTCTGTAAGATTACAAAGATAATAGCGTTATAAATGAGCACGATCCACGTCGCGAAATAAAAACACAGCCTAAAATCTCCCCGCTCTGTTATCTTAGGGCCTCCGAAAATATTGGGCCCGCTAAGCGAAGAATAACAATAGCGTCTGCGCAGGGGGATGTCTACCCCCCACCCTTATAATTTTAGGACTCCGCTGAAAAAATACTAGACTATATTTGTTCTAAAATTTAGGTCGACTGACAAAATGAAAATGAGAAATTTTATATGAAAAACCTACGTTCATTTAAAATATCTTTTTATATTCAACATCCATAATTTAACTAAATTCATTTGCGTTTTCTATTATATAGAAAAATCATTACAAACATGTCCTCTTTCCCTTATATATAATAAAGGATGCATGGGAAAGGAAAATATTCTCTTTCTGTACATCCTCTCCACCGTGGAATAAAGGTAGGCAATGCATGTGCAATTGCGTATGTCTATGGGCAACGGTCACTTCGCTGTTTCAGCGGTTTCAGGTGGACGCTTGTATGTTTACATTATGATATAAAAAAACATTGTAACATAAGACATAAAATACGGTCCAGTTTTTTCGTCATATAAAAGAGACTCTAAGATATGCAAAGAACATACTTGAGCTTGTCATGAAAGGCACGGGGGCGTTATTTTTGGCAGACATCCCTCTTGAGGCGTCAGCTAATTGCAACCGCTTCAGTCTTCTGTGTCAAGTGCTGCTGCGATGCATTTTTAAGATACACCCGTCGAAATTTTGTATGGTTATGAACGACACCGATAGATGTAATATTACTAATATTATAAAAGCGAATGTTTGGATGGATGGATAGATAGATGGATTTTTGTTGGATGGTATCTCAAGAACTGCTGTATAGATCTCGCTGTAATTTGGCATATATATAGAACAGAGTCTTGAAAAACTTACCGCGACATCTAGATAGATAGATAGATAGATAGATAAAGCCTTTATTCGCTGACAATTATTAAACTTAAAATTATTATACAATATTGACAAACTTATTTTCTAGTAATTAACCTATGTTAGATGTATGTTTAATCGATTTCCCAGCATCCCGTTGCGTGTCAGGTTGTCCCTTGATATAGGCCTCCCCTAGTCTCTTCCACACCTCTCTATCGCGCGCTAATGTTCGCCGCGACCGCGACATCTAGTCTTACATAAAGTATAGATTAATTTTAAGTTGATAACATTTTAATGAAACATTTGGTTATATTTGACTTCACGTGTATTTAATATATAGTTTCTAGATAGCATTTCGTTACTAAATCATAGACCTTTTTTTGTTATAACCAAACGGATTATATATTAAGGTAGAATGTATATAACTAATGAAACTCATGTTTCCCAAACACAATATTTAATTTTCCTTAATTTATTAAAACTATTTAATAAATGTAATTTTGTTATCTAAATTTATTAATAATTTAATATCATTTAGTACGAGTACTCTGGAGTAGTATCGTATCTACATTACGTAGTCTGTAGGCTGCACAGGGTTGCCACTCATCCGGATAATCAATTGTAAAAGTATGTGTATAAAAATAACATCTACTCGATGCAACCTAGTTTTTTTATCACCAGACTAAGCATAAAGTAGAGCTGAACAAATTTTATTACTTAATAAATGTTTTAAATATTACTTTCGCGCAATTTAAGAGCCCTCGAAAACGAAGTATACGTATGTAGATGTATGAATATCGAATAAGCGAGCCGTTTGTTAGGATTTAACCAAATGGAGGACCGTGGACTCTGCCTACTCCTTTGGGTTACAGGCGTGATTATGTTATATGGACGTAAACATCACTATCAGCTCACTATACGTCTCCACTGAAGTGCTTTGAGTCTACCCTAAGCTGGGCGTAATTAGACTATAGTTAACTGTGTTGGCCAAGTACGAGTTGACTTCACACATATCTTTAAATTTCTTTACAGATATATGTATCACCTTCACCGTAAGAATGTCGGAAAAATACATTGGTACAACGCGAAATTCGAACCCAGGACGTGTAGATTACAAATCATGCGTTTAACCCCTGAGTGAGCGATAATATTTAGGACTATGAATTATTTTGACAGCCCTATAGAGTCTGGGGCAAGCGGGTGCTATTTTTTCATTTACGAATATTTTCCTTAGCGTACGATATTTTTTCAACGTGTTTTCCCAGTTGTAAGATAAACTACACTCCATCAAATGTTAGCTATATTTTTTTACATTCGACGCGCCTTCACTGTTTTTTAAATTTTACCTACGAAGAAAATACTTATTTTTTTGTTAATTTTAGCAGATGAATGTTTTAAAATGATAGACGTTAAATGAAATATTATAATTACGTTATAAAAATGGTAAGGACATATAAGTATAACAATAAAATTATTTTTTTCATCTTTACAGAAATAGTCTTCCATCTTTCATAGTGAGTCTCAGTTAGTACTAGAATCCAATAACTAAAAAAACACGTGACATCTTATATATTATTATACATGATAAATGGAAAAGTTTGGATGGATGAATTTTTGTAAAAATGTATATCCAGAACGGCTGAAAGGCTATCGCTGAAATTTGGCATATATGTATAACAGAATCTGTAATAACACATAGGCTACTTATAAAGTTTTTTTTTTATTCCGCGCGAACTGAGTCGCGGGCGACAGCTAGTGTTGCCATACATTTTTTTCTTCTATACACGTACCCTTAATCGAATGTATAATATACGTATAATAACTTTTTCTAGAGACCCTGTTTGTTAAAATCTAAAAGTATGTTATGTCACCCTAAATTGCAACGTCACGGCTCCCCAGAATCGTTAATCTGTAACGTTTGATAATTACCGGTGTGAGCTTATCGAATGCGCCCGCGCAGCCGCTCGCCCGTGACGTCACGCCGTGGTACCATTGTCTCTGACCAGCAGCAGCCGAGCAAAACTAAGTAACGGACCTGGTTACGATACTTTGTGGTCGCACTTACTATGCAGTTATATAGAAAGCTTTACTTTTTTAACACAAAGTGAAAGAATCTTAGTTCAGCCAGAAAGTGCGTTGTTAAAATAGCTGGATTCATATTTTCATGTGTAGGGCGACCTAATTTAGTCTTATGACTCTATAAAGGTTTAGTGGGTATGCCTCCGATATGGAGGAGAATCCCACATAACTACCGCGTCCCTTCCGGGGTGCGGAGTATGCTTAAACATTCCTCGCTGGAAAAAAAAGGTCTATGGCCAGGAAGGAAGTTTTTAGTTATTTAAATAAATTAAAAACTATATATATGCTGTTGGTAGATAGTATTAGTCATTTATATTTGCAATTTTCTTAAAAAAAACCTGTTAAAACGTGAACTACCTTTTATTTAGTAATTATAATTGTTATCTAATCTTATTGCGTGTACTAAATTGGCAATCGTAATGGATTTAATTAAACTGGATGTCGGAAACGATTACCTTATCTTTATATTAAGCCCACCCTGTGAATAATTTTGTTTTTATCTATCTACGTAGATATACTAACAGAGGTTCGAGTTCATAACAATACTAATATTATAAATGCGAATGTTTGGATGTTTGTTTGAAAGTATCTCCAGTACGGCTGAACGGAATTCGATGAAGTTTGGCTTATATACAGAACATAGTCTGGAAGAATACATAGGCTACTAATTATGCTCTTAAATTCCGCGCAGACGGAATCTCGGGCAGCTATCTTTGTATAAAGCATATCGTCATTACTATCATTATTTTTGACAAAATAACAGTATGTTGGTTTTAGAAACCCACGATAAGTCATTTGGGTTCGGAACATAGGTGTATCTGTGTTGAGTATTAGTACATATTTTTATCTCTTTCCTTCACCAAGAGACAGAAAGGGATGACATAGTTATATGTGCAATCATAGATTTAGGTTACAAAGTACGTACTTTAGTACAATTTACATATGTCTGAAGGCAATATATAAGCTTAATATGTTTTATGTTACACGTGAACAGACACAAAAGCAGTCTCTGACATTCTTTATTAACCCTTCTCCAACCGCGGATCCAGGTGATTTGTGTAGCGCGCCTTACCCTTTTTGATCATTTTGAATTTAATTTTATTAAATTGCTTGAGCTAATAATTTTGTAGTAAAAAAATCTGTAACTAACGTATGCTACGTAACGTGACTACGTAATAAAAATTCTACCAAAAATCTAATAAATCTAATAATAAATAATCTAATGAAGTTCTAGAATACTATGAGATTATTCTAATTAATATAACTAGATTGTAAATTTTTATCTTGTAGTTTATACACTGTATTTTTATATTATACCGAATCTAACCTTACTTAACGTACTTACTATTCGCACTCTCTCTCTCTCTGCCTAGCTTCCCACAAGGTGGAACATATGTTCCCATGAATCTTGATGATGTATTTTGTTCATCATCAAATATGTATCTTGTTAAGTCTCTGAGCTGGGTCCTAACGATACAGGCTGCCTGGTGCGAGGATCCTATATTTCTCGATGTCATTAAATTATTTGTTATTTATTATTTTTCAACCAAATCTTACTAATATTATAAATACGAATGTTTAGATGTATGGATAGTTGGATGTTTGCTTGAAGGTATCTCCGGAACGGCTTCACGGATCTTGCTGAAAGTTGGCACAGATGTAAAACATACATAGTCTGGAAGCGCGCATAGGTTACTTATTAATTTTTTTTAAATTCCGCGTGGACGGAGTTTCTGGCGATAGCTAGTATACAACATAAGAGTAAAGTATCAAAATTGGTCAGTTTTTCAAACGTCCGGCAATCACAAGATGGATAGAGCACCTGTTCGCGCCACGGGCATTCGTTACCGCCAAGCAAAACCCACCCTAATTCATATCAACCCCTAAGGAATATAAAATCAAATTCCTTTGTATATTTCCAGTCTTACATAAGTGACTTAAGACATACTTTTACTTATTTTCATACAAATAAAGTAACTCCGCACATCCTGGGTTGCGATAAAGTTCAAATTGGAACTTAATTTTGAATTGAATTTAAATAATATATGTTGAGGTATTCGGTGATATTACAGTGGGACAAAGTATTCTGACCCGGTGAAAGGCGCTAATGTTAATTCTATCAGAAAATATGTTAAACCTACTTAATCATCTAAAATGACAACCATTAATGATCTACATATTGTATAATTAAAGCCCTTGTTACGTAAGGCTACGTGAATCTCCGATACCTGGCGATTCTAATCGTTAAGCGATTTACGCAATGCATAACATAAATATTCGTGTAGAACGCGCGTGGCCGACATTTTATTCTTTTGTCGTCATTACCAGTCGCTCCGCAGCTGCTGCAATCTACTAGAACGGAGCAAATACAGTTGACATGTAGCAGCTATATCTGTACTGACCGAATAGAAGACTTGTGTCGCCGACTCAACGTTGTGCGCTAGCATACAACATAAGTTATAAGATTTACATTGCCTTATGTAGGTCTTATTTTCACTCATACCGGGTCAGTGAAGTTTATTGAACTATACCACTGAAATCTTGTTATGGTTGTCAAATTATGCCATTTCATTGCAGTCTCTTTATGGTTGTTACGTTTGACGAAAGGTTAAGTCACGTGTGTTGGCATCCCTGGTTATTGCAATCACGTTTCTGTCGACAAATTAAATTAAAAACATTGTATTAAAAAAAATAAAAATGTTCTTTAAGTGATTTATTATATTAACGCTAAATACACGAAATTAACGCCATATAAACGAAAGTTTAAGATGATATTACGAAGTGGAAAGAATTCATACTTCTATACTTACATCTGGAAGACAAAACAGCCATTGATCTAGGCTAGGTCTTCAGCTACCATTAATATGGTCTTATTCAAAGTAGTTTTTATATCTATTTATCAATCCTCTAGGGACCTGGGGACTGGCTGCCTTCCCTAGGACCACTGGCTACGCTTTTTTATATTAGTTTTTAAAAAAAATTCGATGAAAACAAACATATACAAAGTTATACGTATATTTTAGCGAAGTTATTTCTGTTAGGTATGTTTTAAATTGGTAACTTTTGGGGAGGTAAATGAGCTGACTGACGAATGTTTTAAATCTCAGCTTTATATATGTTTTACAAAACCATAAGCTACTTATTGTTAATATATCGTGAGATGCGTATCACCATCTCAAAGGCCGGCAACGCATCTGCGGTTCCTCTGGTATTGCTGATGTCCATGGGCGTCGTTGAACACCTCGGTGTTCCCGCTGCTCGTTTGCCCCCTTCTGTTATAAAAAAAAAATTACAGGTGCAATATATTTTTTCATAATTTTAATTAAAAATAAATTAAATAAAAATAGTATTCATGTATTTAAAACAATGCGTTATCACAGAAATTAAAAGTAAATCAAAGGCAATTAAATCTATCTCCTTTCTAAGCTATCCAATTCTTGTGTCTGCTGCATAATAAAATATCTGCATTCGAAAATAAAATGGGACATCCGAGGAATGTCTGACCGTT
This sequence comes from Papilio xuthus, assembly GCF_000836235.2. NCBI lineage: Eukaryota > Metazoa > Arthropoda > Insecta > Lepidoptera > Papilionidae > Papilio > Papilio xuthus. Next base: position 6,839,549 of record NW_013531704.1, read on the forward strand.
GTAGCGTTGACACCAGAAATATATGTCAACTGTATACATGGTGTTACAAAAACAAAAGATTAAAAAAGTTCTAAGCTTTATTAATATGCTAACATTATTATTGTTACTTTCCGTAGCGGTAAAAGTAAATATATATAATTTTAGTTTTATTTCGCATTTATTTTTGTTTGTTATTGATTTTGTAATTCTACATATGTATGATATGTAAATCGAAAGCCAAAAAAGCGGAAGTTTTGACCAACTGCAAAAATAAACCAAACCACCTTGCGGGTGTATTTTAGTTATTTTATTTATATAACAACTGAACAAAATTTTAAGGTCAAATATTTGTCTATATTAAGATCCAATTCCATTTTGCATCACATATTTAAAAATAACTAGAAGGTTTTATAATTATAAAATATTTAACTATTTTAAATGTCTTCTACCGGTTAACTACGACAAGCTTTTAATCTTTTAATCTTCCTTTTTTCGTTTTCAATTACCTTCAACCTTGACGTTGGCGAAATCATCGAAATTAAACGATGGGGTCCACTAATAACTAAAAGAAGAAGAAGAAGAACTACGACAAATTTAATATTTGATTAAACAGATAATAAAATATAATTATAACAAAAATATTAATAATTTCACGGCGTTTATAAAAAGGAATTAATAAATGAAATCGTTAAAAATTTTATAAACACAGTTACCAGAAAGCAAACAATGTTATTATTTTTTTCCACTATGTGTTATTTAGTATAATACCTGTTAAAAAAGTTTAAAAACATGATGTTAATTAAGCAATACAGTAACTACACAACTCTGAGTGTAAAACAACTAATAAAAGTGTAGATGTGTTCAGTACTTGTTCTCTATAAATAGTCACAACTTTCGATACAAGCGTCGCTGAATGCACGACATTCAAACTAAAATATTCATTACAAGACACATTTACTCCTGGCTAAATCAATTTGTAAATTTAAATTTAATAATAATTAAATAAAGTATTTTTTTTATTTACGTTTTAATTATTAAGATTTATAATAAAATGAATATCGGAACACGCTGTACTCGAGTAACCCTTTCCTTTGATTCCTTTTTTATTATTTCTTCTTTTTAAAATCAATCCTTTTTCTTTTTCCTGGCCATTAGGTTTTTTATTCGTGCAGCGATCGTCGTTTTTTGTGGGGATCCCAAATTAATATAATGTTTTTTGTTGGATGTTATCCGAACAGGTTTTACAGATTCGACTTTTGGTGGGAAAGGTGTAACGAAAGTGTTTTTTGAGGCTCAATAGTTAAGAGTATATGACCGTACTTTCGATTTCGTTAGAATTTTTCAAGATTCCATACGATCTGTCGTCCGCCATCTTGGATTCTGTTTTTACTTTCGTTTCCTTAAGAGTTACACATATCTTTACTTTTACAAGTAGTTCGTTTATTTAGTAATTATTGTTGGGAAGACAAGCTTCTTTGTGTTAATATATCAATATTATTGGTTACAATTTTTTAAGTCGCTGGAAACTTCTATAAGCTTAAAACATCTTTAAAATAGTTATTTTTTTATTCCAAACCTTGTGATTCTGTCTAATTGTTCCTGTTAAATCCAAAAACTATTTAAACAATATTGAATACGACTTTATTAATAGAAAAAACTTCATTCCGCGAATAATCTTACTAATATCCATCCATATAAATGCGAATGTAAAAACATCCATATGTTTGTTTGAAAATAACTCCGGAACGGCTGCATGGATCTCGCTGAAACTTGTCATAGATGTAGAACATAATCTGGAAGAAAACATAGGCTACTTATTAACTTTTTAAAACCGCGCGGACGTAGTCACAGGCGACAGCTAGTTTATTCTAAAATCTATGTTTGTGAATAATCTATGTGCTTAGCACTTAAGAACAAAAGAATCTATGGAAGAATCAAAGCTCTTATCGTTTCATAATTATCAAAACATTTGAGTATCATATTATATCAAATCCTATATCTTGATTGTTTTAATGTCTACGTATGTATATATAAAAATGTCAGTTTGTCCACCTGTCTGCTCAGTGGGGTACAGAATCTTGTTAATTACGGGATAGCGGGATCTGAACGACAGGTTATGTGGTATGTCGTATGTCTTGTTTGTTAAATAGTTTGGTACAAGGAGGTGTGTTGGTTTTTTTTTTTAATTTGCAGTTATAAGTAATTAACTGGACTTGTATTAAGCACATTTGATTGGTTTAAGTTAGTTTATTAAACAAATTGTATGGGTTAGTAGATTTTCATATGAATGTAGAGTTCTTTATTTCGATGTTGTGTGCTATTGGATTTTTATATCATTCATATTTATCGTCGTATCATCATCATTAGCTCACTATACGTCCCCACAGAGGGGCTCGGAGCCTACCTTAAGTAAAGGGTGACTAGGTCATAGTCGTCATATCGTCGTATACAAGAATTAAATATTTTAATTAATAGTCAATTATTTGTATAACATAAATGTACTCGAAGAAATGGCAAAGGGAGTCCTGTTTTGCCTCACTTTGCTGCTCCTGATATCCCTATCGAGGGTCGGCACAGTATGTCCTACTCCTACATACACCCCTTTCTTACGCATATCCTCTTTCACACAGTCATACTTTTTTTGGTCTTCATCTACCCTTTTAGCCATCCACATTCAATCTCATTACTTTTTTGCTTATATCATCATCTTCCTTCGCATAACATGGCCAAACCACGCTAATCTTTTACTCCTCAATTTCTCTATCACTGGCGCTACTATCAAACTTCCTCTAATATAGCTTAACAAATATTTATAATTAGGATAAAAGACGTCTAAAGAAGAAAGTAAATATAAAATATCTATATTTTTAATAAAACGTATATATTTGTAAGTATAAATATAATTCCACGAAATTAACTTTAACTCTACAAGAGACTTTTAAACTTTTCTCGGAAGCGACAGATAAATCTTTCGATAGTCCAAATAGGCGGACCACAGCATCCCAAAACCAATGGCCGAGTACCAAAGCGTTTCGCCTTTTAAATCCGAGATGATCCTTTATCCTCGAATCTCGCCAAAACTCCAGACACAAAGCATAAATCTATATTTAAATATATCCACGATATATTATTACAAAATGTTACAAACATCAACCGCAAGGCAACCAACATGACACCCTATGTATTGTGCGTTAAAATCTAATTCGCGCGAATTTAGTTCCTATCATTTCCAATATATAAAGACGTATCCGTCAATATAATTAAACAATAATCAACTTTATCTACATTCGATAGAGTGCAAATTTATTTGTGTTTTTGCGAAAGGTTTTTTGTAGCAATAAATAAAGGAATATCGAAGTTGGCTGTGTCAACAACGCATTGCATTCTTGTGCAGCGTGTACACATGCACACATGCACAATCGCGAGATGAGCGCGCGCATGTGTGCGTGGACGCAAATACTTATTGGTAAATGTTGACTCTGGGACAAAGGCACGATGCACCGTGGAGCCAACCACAAATAATAGTGCTAAAGAATTGTATAAAAGAATTCAAAATAGATCATTTTCTTATTACATAATACTATTTTCTCTCTAGCCTATAAAATTCCCGCGTACATTAACTACCTTCCAGTTAAAGTCCTGTCAAAATCGGTGCAGCAGTTCCAGAGATTTCTCAAAATAAACACGCCCTTGCTTACAGATAGACAAAAAATTTAAGAAGTGGTGTTTGTTATATGCTACGCTACTATGTTAAACACATCATTTGTACGATAAGAAATTTATTTTCAATACATACATACATTTGTCATACAGACACTCAGATTTTATTAATATGTAGAGACGTACATAATTATTTACGATGTTTAGACAATAGGAAACTTATGCAGAAATATTTTTAATATAACATCTATTCTACGTCTTCCCTGTTCATCTTCCCCTGACCTTGAGCCAAGTTGACCCGTTCCCGCGAATCAGCCGCTCGCTATGTTAGGAGCGGCGGGAGGGGGGAGGACTGCTGCGGGCCGCGGGAAGGGGTCAGTCGCTGGGTAAACTCCGCGAAGGATTTTACTGGTAGTTAATACGTGACATTGTACCATTTTTCATGCGGTTTAAAATCCTTTTGTACTTAAATCTTATAGGGCCTGCAACTAGTGTAATGTTTTAAGTCAGAAAGACACTAGGACCCTGAGTCAGGTCCTCATTTTATTTCCCAATTTTTTTTTAATATCTCACGTCTGTTACAAATATATTATTAAATAAAGTTATATATATGTAGCTTCATTTAGTCGCAGTCTCAAGCCAAACAGGTTCCTACAACAATAGGTCAGACATGGCGGGAAAACCTTCAAGTAGAGACGATATTTTCATACTACAACAAGCTTTATGATAAAATAAAAGGCAAGGACTAATACATTTAGTGAACAAGTATATATTTAAACATATGCTTTTAACACGTAATTAAGATAGAAATAAGTTGAAGACAGAGATATTAAATAGAGAAAGTAATCAGATTAGGTAGAGAACAGATCAGTTTTAGTAATAAAAACTGAAATACAGACATTATAACACTTTTAAGTTAGAGTAACCTTTAATCTACAAAGTTAACTTAAACTTTACTTATGCTAAAGTATACTTTACTGCTGGAACATTATATTGTCATCTCGGACTTTTATTAATAGTAAAATTATCGAATTTTTTATTCGACTCAGATATTATTCCAATGGCCAGTATCTGTTTTGGTAAGTCTAAAGTTCGGTTTTCAAAAAACTTATAATTTTTAAACGTTTAAAAATATTATATAAGCTATAATTTTTTTTTCTTTGTTCTTAGTTCAAATGTCGTAACTCAATCTAAATCGATGTATAATCATAAAAAAAATCAAGTCCACGGCCTGTGCGCAGCTTCAGCGTGGACCGCGATCTCGAGCCCTTCAAAAATCAACCGGTTCCCATCTGTTTACTCTTTTTTACTTGCACCAAAAGTATATTTGTATCTTGTTTCGCCCTTCGGACATTTTTTTATCTCACTCTCGCCAGTGCTCTAACTACCACTTTCCCTTTTCAAAGGACGAAGACACCAAAGCGTTTGTCCCTCTCACGCGTATCGCCATTTGTATCTTGCTATCCTTTTCTCTCAGAAGTCAGGATTTGGCCTTGAGACCGAGATGCAGAGTCTGGTCAGAGTTATTTTTACTTTTTACTGGGAACGATGACTAAATGCGTTGAGAAGGCAAAAGCAGCGGCGACTCTTCGGCCAGTTTTATGCCGTGTATCGATTCGCGTCTGTGTGCGTATTCGAACTTCTACCTAAGTTTTAATGGCGATTACCAAGTAGCCAGTAATAATTTTAAATAACAACTTTTTGTTACTTACACTTAGTTATCCAGATTATTTAATCTGTAACTATGGATAGATAGATACTATGGATAGATAGTTCACTATTACTCGGCAAAGAATGTTCCCTAAACACAAAATGGAATGTCCATACGGACTCAACCCATTAGATCTACTTTTAGTCATTTTCTTACACATTTTCCTTATTCACTCCTTTTAAACAACAATATTGATAGAATAAAAATGTTCATGTTTACTTAACTATGGGTTTCCATTGCCCAAAAAATGCTAGAAACATGTTGTTATTTCTAATCTCGCTTATTATTTTTTTATTTAAATGAGAGTGATATATGTTTTAAAAATAGAATATAACATTTTAATAAAGTGATGTTATATGATACATTTTAATATAATTTCAATTTTCCTATTGGATATTTTGCTTTTAAACAGTACTTTAGTAATTACGTCTCACTAAGCAACAATTCTCATATAGAACAAAAAAAAGCTTTTTTTTATCTTACCAAGACTTGAAATAGCATAGTATGTGATATTATAAAGTGAAGGGTTTGCACTAAACTTGTTTTTGATTTCCGCAATTCGTCAACTTTATCATTGAAATGTTAATAAAAGCTTTGAACTATTAAGAATTTTTTTTATTATTAATATGTAGAAGTTATACGCAAATAGAGTAAAGAAAATCCATTTCAGAAAGGTATAGAACAAAAATACAAACGTTGATTTATATATAAACTAGCTACTGCCCGCAACTCCGCGCGGAACTTAAAAAAAAACAAAGAAAATAAGCAGCCTATGTTTTCTTCCAGACTATGTTCTTCATGTGGGCCAAATTTCATTGAAATTCGTTGACCCGTTCCTGACCCTCAAACATCCATCCAATTCTCATATAATATCCATCTACACAATCGCATTATAATATTAGTAAGAAATAAGATAACATTATTGTGTTGCATTGATTTATAAAATTAGTAGTATAATAATCTTATATATAAAATTTTCATATCACAATATTAGTTACAAAACTCCTCTGAAACAGCTTGACTTTTTATGAAATTTTATATACTTATACATACATATTCAGTAGGTCTGACAAACGTTTGCAATCTATTTTTAATCCCACACAAACGGAATCGCGAGCGACAGCTAGTAATATATACTAATATTATAAAGAGATTTGATTTTATGTTTGTTTGCGTTGAAATAAGTAAAATAACGAAAAGAAGGCAACTCTTTTAGTTTAGAATTATTATAGAATTTTTAATTTAGATTTCCTTATCGAACTTAACCTAAGTACTAATAAAAATAACCAAAGAAACTTATTCAATACCTTAATTTAGCTTTATGCCAACACTGGTTTTATTTTTACACCAAATACAAAACTATCATTTTTAAAAATGAATTATTTTGAACATGTTTTAAAATGTACCTAAAATTCTTTTTTGAAAGAATGTTTAAATAAGATATAATATCGGAAACAAAAAATTACATTAAATATTTTTTTAAATTTCGTTTCGATTTCTTAAAGCCTTTAAATTATCCAACAACATTCATGAACATCATACCAATATTATAAAAGCGAATGTTTGGATGGATGGATGTTTGAAGGTATCTCGAGAACTACTGTATGAATTTCGCTGAAATTTAACAAAGATATAGAACATAGTGTAAAAGAACACATAGTACTAATTATTATTTTTTAATTCCGAGCGGACGTAGTCGCGGGCGATAGCTAGTTTTATATATTTTTATTCATAAACTTGCTTTAGCTAGTAACCTTTGCTAAAATTAACCAGTCTGACTATTTAATTATTGCATATTTGACATTAAATACGTTGCTTACATTTTCTAAATATTGATTAACAAAATAGTTTACATGTGCTGCCATCTAGCGATTTACTCGATTACTAACTCTTCCTAATAATGTTTAGATGGATGTAAGGACGAATTTTTGTTTAAAGGTTTCTTCAAAATATCTCAACGGATTTCGATGAAATTTGGCATAGACATAAAACACAGTTTCAAAAAATAGTAGCCTATGGACACATATTCCTCACGGATGGAGTCGCGGGCGCAACCGATGGGTCGCCTTTGAAGCGACCTTTGAAGCGTCAATAGCCTAATGGTTAAGGGTACGGATTTCCGACCACGAGGTCGGAGGTTCGAATCCCGCTATTCGACTATTGTCGTAAACATATCCTAGCACAAGCCTAGAGCTTAGTTGAAATGGTAAAAGAAATATTAGTAAATTTACAAAAAAATCTGCTTATATTTTAATAAAAAAAAACAACAATTGACAATATTTTTGAGACAAATAAGGATATTAAAAACAACAACAAATACTTAATTCCAAATAAAGAGAAAAAAAATCCAAAATGCATAGTATTTTTTCACGAGACCTTCACTTTAAATTTTAATTAAAATATCATTATAAAATATAAATTATTGTAAATTTTTAAAGGACAAAAAATATGTAGTAATCAGTTCAGTGGCGCATGCTATTATTTATTCGCTAATATAAAACTCAACAAAAGCCACGCGATATAAAAGCTTTAATTACATGCCATTTTTTTAATATATTGAGGTCGATGGCATTTAGGGTGACCATGTTATAAAAACACTACGGAATTAGCCAGGATCATGATAAGAAAAACCCCTCTGTTATTTCATGTACAGTACTTGTACAATTTTTTCTATACCTCATCTTTTCTTTATTACCATTCCGTGAAGTAACTTATGTACTTTTTATATTTTTATTTTTGTTTTGTACTAAATCAAAACAAGTAAAAATCTGTAAAACAATTGAATGCTTATCAATTGATAAAAAACTTATAAAAGTTGTATCAACACATCATACAGTGGTTAAGTAACGCAGAGAACAAATACAAATTATAATATATATCATAATAGCTGTCGCCTGCGACTCCGTCCGCGCGGAAGTAAAGAAATACTGAATATCCCGTTTGTATCCCAGACTATTTTCTACATCTGTGCTAAATTTCATCAAGATCCGTTGTCCTAGAGATACGTTTTAACAAACATCTATCCATCTACATTTTCGCATATATAATATTACTAAGATATAATAAAATACTATATTCCTGTAAACACATGGTTACCCTAGCAAAGAAGATGATACATTGCGATTGATTGATGCAATTTATCAACATTAATTGTGAATTAAACATCATATTCGTGAAGGATATATATTATTTATATTATATATAGAGTCTAGTAATTAGCACGTGCGAATATGTTATATACAAGATATATAAGCTACGTATGTATTTACGCGTAGACGCCAAAGAAAATTACGTCCAGGGTTGGCAACTTTCAGACGATGCGTATTCGGGATACGAGTTTGATTTTGATGTCCTTTTCAGTGTTACTAAATGTCTTTTGTTTTCGACCTCTAAGAATTAACACTGGCCGTATTGTTATTTTCATGTCCCGCAAATTATCGTACCTACTTTTAAAGAAAAACTAACTGTCACCCGTGACATCGAATTAAAAAAAACTTCATTGAATCAATGAAACTTCACTCTACATTCATGCCAATTTTCACACATCCATCCTTCTATCCATCCATACATTCATCTAAATTTATAATATTAGTCAGATGGCAGCCCTACGTTACTATAGTAAAAAATATTAACTTTATTGATAACTTTCTACCTTTGCGTTTGTCGTGAATGTTTCTTTAGTTATAATGTCCGGTTTCATTACTACGTGCGTATTAAACGTTTCATTTATTACGTGCTTAGCGATAAAAACTTTAAAAGTTAGTGAACTTGCAAAAAACTGCAACACCTTTTACTAAATTAAGTTACAGTTAACACGTAATCTGTGTGCTTTTAAAACTTTTTGTTAACTTGAACTTGCAACATTTCAAACGTATAATTCTTGACTGGGGAAGTAGCACAATCTTTCTCCGGCAAAGATTTTAATTAGGAAAAGCAATTATAATAGTTTTTCTTGACCTTTCCATTATTTATAACTTCACTATTGTCATTTCTATAATAATAGTTACTACAATTTTATTGAAGATTGAGATAAAATAAAAAGTTTTACTCAATCTTTTTAATTCTTCCAAACATCTCGTACTAACTGAATCTCGTGTAAACCTCACGGGCCACTTCAGTATCATACAATTTCTGTATCATAAAACGACAACCGTAGCGACCTTGCACTCAACACCAAAAAGATTAAACGCTCCCAGCCTCCTGACCTACATACGACCACTCAACGCCTAAAACGAACAAACAACATTAATAATAAGACTAAATAATAATAAAAATAAACGATACGAAAAATAAAAACCGGGCAGATTACGGTGGCCGTAGCGGACGCGTTTTTCATTCACGCTCCGGTTAAGTTCAGTCAGGATAGTTCTCTTTTTAAACGAGACGGTACGTGCCGCGAACTCTTGTCTCGTTCCTTTTCTTCTTATTTTTCCGCGTCTTTCTTTTTTAATCATTTCTCGAATATGGAGCGTCGTTTTTATCGTTTCCCCGGGCGTTGCCGGTCCATTCATGTTGGGTTTGAGCGCGCCTTTTTGTGTGTTTTGAAACAATTACGAGCGCCTCGTACGTCGCCCGGACCGTGGTATGCTGTTTATATTTTTTGCTGTTGCGTAATCGTCGGCCGAGTTGTAAGGAATGAGGAGGTCGTTGCGATTACTGGACGATTCGCTTTTTGTCTCTGTCAATACGGTTACATTCACAATCAATTAACACAAAATCTTCTACAGACATAATATTAAACATATGAACAGCTTGAAAACATAATAAATGAATGATCTAGCAACCTGGCCGACCGTATGTAGTTTAGAGATTTTTTTATAGTCCTATATTTATTAATAACTACGTAAATTGCAATTATACTGATTCAAACGTGCAATACACTTGAAGGATTGTTTTTTTCGTTTGTTAGCAACTGGACAATTTGTGTTCGAGAGCCAGACGCACAAACGAGAGGCCGAACGTGACAGAATCATAAACGTTGCTCGTTAACACCGGCCGCCGTCCGCACGCCATGGTGGCAGCACTGAGCTGCAATTTTCGAACATCACTCTTGAAGCAACAATTAGTCTAACGAAGTTGAGAAAAATGATTTGTGGAGATAAAAATTAATATATTTGTTAAAAGCAATGGAAAACGGTACATGTAATTTCAGCAATTCTTTCAGTCTTCAGTCCCTAAACCACTAATCGTAGGCTTCGAAGACTAAAATCCCCATTTAAAACGGATTGTTATTTCTGTTTGGTCAGTGATATGAGTTGGGATATAGAGGGGTTCAGAAACACACGGTAAAGTCTTCTTAACACATAATATTCTATTTGCCACAGTAAAAGTGATAACTATTAAAATGAGAGACGGAATTAAATTGATAATATGTATATAAATGTCACATAAACGTTTTATAATCATTGTGACAGTTTCCTTAAGATTGCTAAGGAAATTACGACTTTCTAAGTTGTAAAGTGAAACTATACTTTATTATATATATTAACCTATTATATTCCTGATTCCCGGTGTTTTTTACAAGAAGTCGAATAAGAAAGTCGTTCAATTTGACCTTATCGAGAGGTTCAGAGCCTAAAAAAATTGGTGACTATGCCATAGTCAACCACGCTGGCCCAATGCGGTTTGACTTCACACATTTCTTTGAATGTCTTAGTTTTCCTTCACCGTAAAAATGCCAGATAAATATACAATTTCAGTACACAAATCATTTAATAGTGGTATAGCCCGCTTTAACATCTTCGCACGTATTGGCCCGGCTTGCCCGATGAAATGCCACGACCACACAGAAGACAGGCGTCAAGTGGAAGCAATACCGCGTTTCGTCTGATGAGTGTGCGTCCCGGAGGCCTAATTTAGTCCTCTTTCCTTTCCTACCCTTTTTCTCTAATAAGGAAAGGATGGGAAGTGGAAGTGGACATTCCGGATGAGAGGATGCATGGAAAGGGAAAATGTTTTTTTTGTGTGCATCCTCTCCTCCGTCGATTAAAGGTAGACAACGCATATGCAATTGCGTATGTCTATGGGCAACTGTCACTTCGCTATTTCAGCGATTTCAGTTGGCCGCTCGTTCCTTTGCCTCCTTATGATATAAAAAAAAAACAAAAAAAAAACATAATACCGATATTACCCTTTACATAAAAGAATCAGGAAAAAATAAATAAGGATTACGTAGAACAAATTAATGGTAAACAAGCCATTGTTAACAATTTGCATTGAGTTTCCGTCTGCAAACCGCAGATAGAAAGTGCCCGCCCAATAATGACCACGGAGTCTTATTTTTTTTAATCACGCTATCTCTTTCACTCCATAGTTTTTTTACCTGTCTTCTTTCGCCGCGGCCCTAGTTTAACACCTTACAAGTGGCACTTTATTATAGTCGGATTAACACATATTGACCAGTTGCTCGAATATTTAAAAATTACAAACAATTGACCATCGCCGAATACGACAAAATGCGAAACTTAAGTACATATACGTTCTGTACAGGTTTTCGTTTAATGAGATATTCATTCATCCATATTTTCTAAAAGTACGTAACTATAGTATCAAGGGTAAATGGCCCGATGAGAGAGGCTATGTCGTTGTTAGTTCTGTCAGAAAATATGTGAAACATACGAAAATATAAAAGAAAAATTGACATTAACTCCTGTAATCTGTCTCCTGTCACCTGTCAATCCTGAGCGGTAGTGAGCTGTTATAACTTACTTTGAATTATTCCCATCAATTCAAATATTGTCGGTCTATATATCTCAGGCCAATAATTGTCAACCGTACTAATGAAATGAAAACTTTTTGTAGCACGAGCAACAAAAAGCAGCCGTGTAATGACAATCAGATTCCTAGTTGACCGTTAGATATCGCTTGCCGCGCCGTGCCATTGTGCGGGTTCGAGTCCCGGCTAAGATGAACTCACAGATACGTGCCCAATTAAACGTCAGATACCAAGCTTTTATGTTACAATAGATTAACTAGTGGCACTAAATGTAAATATAGAAATATTTTTGCCCCTATTTATGTTCAAGCACTAGTTTATTAAAATGTTTGTCTGTCTGAAACAATTTTGACTTTTGATACAAATGGGACTTCCCCTGAAAGTTAGCTGATATGTGAGGGAATATTACAAGCTAATTTAATAATTACGCGCTGACGAAGTCCTATGCGACCGCTTTTTTACCGTCGCATGCGACCGCTTTTCTTACCGTCGCAAGCGTTCTTACCGTCGCATGCGAATTCGATATTAGTAATATTGATTGACTCGCCGTGGGTTTCTGACACCAAAATCTCCGTATAAAATATATCGTCATCCCTATTTTTCGTCTTTTAAAAACAGAGATAACAATATATTAGAAACGGGGATTTTGAATTCAGAAACCTTACTTCAGAAATTTTACTACTGATAGAATAAGATCTATGTTTCATGTTATACTTATTTTTTATCAGTTCCGTTATTTGTTAAGTTAACGGTTGGACCCTAAGTATTGAGTTCGCTTCACTTGATTCACTTAAGTAATGAAGGAGTTATCTGCCGCCGCGTGTTAATTTGCCACTTAACTTGATGTTCTTTTTTTGGTGATGCTTCCAATTGATGAAAGTGCGATTAGGAGAAAAGATAAAAGAACTTCAAAAACGTATTGAGTAATTATCTTTTTTTTTGTTAGAATCAATCATATTTATGCTATGCTAATTTATTAATCCCAATTTGAAATCTCATGAGGGACAATGAAACAATTTCTAATAAACTTACTAATATTATAAATACAAAAGTTTGGATGTTAGAACATATCTCCAGAACTATTAACGGATTTTACATAGATGTAGAGCATTGTCTGGAAGAACACATAGGCTTATGGCCTTCAATAAAAGAGCGTACACCTTCCTTAAAGGCCGGCAACGCATCTGCGGTTCCTCTGGCGCTGCGGATGTCCAAGGGCGTCGGATCAAATAATTTTAGGCAATTCGTTGCTCCTTTCCCCACTTCTGTTAAAAAAAATAGGCTACTAATTAAGTTTTTTATTTATTCCGCACGGACGGATTGAGAGAGCTATCAATATATAGAAATACTAGCGGACCCGACAGACGTTGTCCTGTCTATTAAAATAAAAAACTAAAATTAAAATTCGAATATTATTTAAAATTTGACACTGCGATGGTAGCGCCGTCTGTCGGATCCAATGTAAAACATTCCAAAATCAACAACTACTAATAAATTAAAAATTAATTAAAAAACAATGTCCAGCGGACAAAATTGTGAATCTAAACCATTCCCGGATCCCCTTGAACACACACAAAAAATTTCATCAAAATCGGTCTAGTCGTTTAAGAGAAGTTCAGTGACATACACACTCACAGAAGAATTATATATATATAAAGATTATTTCTAACTTTATAAAATATACTTCACCGAGTAATTTTTATACCATTTAAATAAAAAAAAATAATTATTGTAAGATACGATTGTTTTTAACCGCAGATATGCTGCCGAAACATTTTATCATCATCAGCTCGCTACAGGTCCCCACTGACGGGCTCGGATTCTACCCAACATGCCGAAACATAGGTAAAAAATATACTTATCTCTCTCATTCTTTAAAAAAATATGTAACAAAATGGTTTCGTATATATTTTACGGCCGTGAAAAGTAATTGTCACTTCGTACAATGTACACTACAAACAATCTATAATAAAAATAATTTCGGTTTAAATGAGAGCAATGCCGCGGGCAATAAGCAGTAGGTTGATAAGACCACGAGTCACACGCGATCACAACATTTGCTCAGCTGTCTACTGCCGATTAATTATACTCGGGATACAATAATGATGTAATCATTCATAAAATACTAAAAATTTGGCTCTATATATAACGTTAAGGATTAATATTAACAATTTAAGGTGCCATTTAATAACTTGAAGTTACATCTATTAACTTGAAGAAGTTTACTAATTGTTAAGTTGTAATTTTCTCACTTTAGCTTGCAGAGAAATCTATATCTTCTTAATTAAAATATATTAAAACACAAGTGCCAAATGGTTAACGGTACGTATTTTCGATCATGAGGTCGGGTGCTCGAATCACGCCTTTCGACTATTGTAAATCATGCCCTAGCACAAACCTAGTGCTTAGTTGGAATGGCACAAGAAATATTAGTCAATATATTATACAAAAATCTGCTAATGTTTTAATAAAAAAAACAAAATCCAAATCCAAAAAAAAACTTTATAAGTAGCCTATGTGTTCTTCCAGACTATGGTCTATATGTGTGCCAAATTTCAGCGAGATCCATACAGCCCTTCAGGAGATATATTCAAACAAACATCCATCCATCTAAACATTCGCATTTATAATATTAGTAAGAAGTAAGATAAACTGTCTTATGTGTGTCTTATATTTTAAACTAACAACTATCTGACAGAAATTCCAACATCAATCAATATATCTTATTAAAGTAAAACGTTTTTTAAAAACTATTTAAATATCTTATAGAATTCGTTAGAAGCTACCAGGTTCTCAGAAAGTCTGTAGGTCGTAAGCTTAGCTTGAGAGAGGACATAAAAAACATAAAGGTCACTCGGACCCTAACCTAAAGATTGCGTCACTCGCCTCTTTGATATTTATTAATAAACCTTTATATCCATTTGCATAGCAACATATAAATAACTAGCTGTCGCCCTTGGCTCTGTCTGCGCGGAATTAAAAAAAAAACTTAATTAGTGGCCTATGTATAATTTATAATAAATTCACTCAAACACTTTTATCAGTACTATTAAATTTCGAATGACTAATCTATACAAATATTATAAAACGGAAGAATTTGTTTGTTTAAACGCGCTAATCTCAGGTAATTGATAGTCCATTTATAGATGAAGACTTTAGGCTATATAAAATTGAGCTGCGACCAATAGTTTTTTTATTCCGCTCGGACGGCGTCGCGGGCGACAGCTAGTAAGTGAATAAAAACAATCATAAAACTAATCAGTAATAAAAATTCAAAATAAATAAGAAAATTATTTACGACTTTTAAATTACATATCATTATTCTAAATGAACTATAAAGGTCAGACTGAACCATTATAAATCAATGTTATTGATTAAATCTAAAAATCTAGTAAATAAACATTAAAAATAAGTGGTAGAGTGTAGTCAACAGTGGTAGAGCCCGCTTTAACATCTTCGTACGAATTGTTCCGGCTCGCCCGGTGAAATATCACGACCACACAGAAGACAGGCGTGAAGTGGAAGCAATTCCGCCTATAGTCTGATGAGTGTGCGTCCCGATGGCCTAATTTAGTCCTCTATCCCTACCTACCCTTTTACTTATAAGGAAAGGATGGGAAGTGAAAGTGGACTTTCCGGATGAGAGGATGCATGGAAAGGGAAAATATTTTCTTTCTGTGCATTCTCTCCTCCGTTAATTAAAGGTAGGCAACGCATATACAATTGCGTATGTCTATGGACAACGGTCACTTCACTATTTCAGCGATTTCATGTGACCGCTCGCTAGTTTTCCACCTTATGATATTAAAAAATCATTTCACGATGTTTTCCTACATCGTAAAAACATCAGATACATAATATGAAACTTGAAATACTCAGCGGCAATCGAATCCTAGGCTTGTAAATAACAAATCCTTAACTGCACAAAACCGACGAGGCACTAAGTAAAGTATTTAAAAAAAATTAAAAGTTTCCAATTAGCATGCCTACTGAAGAGAAAACCTTAAAAATTATTTTATAAATGTATATTTAAAGCAATGAATCATTCAAGTACGGTATAGCTGGCTTGGAGTACCTCATTAGTACCACTCTAAACCCTCCTATGAGAAGCAATTAAATCTGACGACTCTAGATAATTAGTGCTAGTCAGAATTGCAACTTTAAAAGAAGATTGAATGACTACCCCCACTTTTATGATGCGCTTTAGTACCTTTTTTTTCTTTGTAATACGTTTTAATTACAAGTATGCTTCAGGTCGCGACTGTAGAGTGAACATTCAAATCTATAGATAGATTAAATTCCGCGAAACATAATTATGATGTTAGTAACCATGAAATACGAAAGACGTCGGTGGCTCAGGGCAACGCACTTGACTTGTAATCTGCAGGTCCTGAGTTCGAATGCCGCCATGTACCAATGTTATTTTCGATATCCGATTTAATAATAAAACATTTAATTCGTTCAAAAACATTATAACACTTATAACACAATCAAAAAGGGAAAAAAGGGGGAAAAAATCAAACAAATTACAATTAAGCGTTGCAATGCAAAACAGATAGGGCCTTTACATTACATATGTACATTTAACCGATGTTCTTACGGTGAAGGAAAACATCGTGATGCAACCTGGACATATCTAAGAAGATATGTGTGAAGTCAACCAACCCGCACTGGGCCAGCGTGGTTGACTATGGCCTAATCACCCTTTACTTAGGGTAGGCTCCGAGCCCCTCAGAGAGGTTATATAGAAGGGATTTTAATAACACTGAATATTTTTATAATTAGTTAAGCTAACTTAATGTTTACGTTAGAGAATATAAGAATAAAATCAAAACTGCTTTCAGTAAGATGTAAAGTGAGCTTGAAAATGTTATTTAGATTTTGAGTAATTACGCTTTTTGTTATTTGAATTAATTCAGGCTAAACGTTAGTTTGCAATGTAATTATTGTTTTATCAAAGAGTATAGGAATGTCAGTTATGTGTTTTTTTTTTTAATAATTATACACACAGTTTAGAAACCACTGTTTTTCTTTGTTAGTTCTTTGACAGTTCGAATTTATTAGCACTTCTAAGACATAAAATAGAGATTCCAAGGAAACAATGCATGTGTGTGGGGGCTACATTCAGAAACTATTTAAATTACATTTTAGGACCCACAGAGTAATAAATATAACACGTCTTTTTAAAATATTAAAAAAATTAAATTGGTTTCTGAACGATTTTTTTTAACGCAAATCGATCGCAAAATAATTTTTAAAAAGTTTTATATCAAAAAGTTAGTGTCTATGGTTCTTTAAAAAGTGACCATAAATTTAAATTGTATTTTTTATTTAAGTTTCTTATCAAAACATCGATGAGATTGTTATTCGTAAACAACAATATGCTTTCTAAAAAGCCAATTTTATATTGTCGCCATCGGCCGGGCCACGGAGACGTTCAGAAATTTAATTTCTTATCAATGGTAGCAACAATTGTCCCGTTATCTAATTTCTGAACGCATTCAATCGACCATTTTGTGTGCTGCCGTAACCAATTGAGCTTTGGCGATACTTTCCGGTGGACTATTTTCTAATACATTTTAAACACATTTAATATTTTAGATTTGGTTAAATTATATTATAGTATTTACAAGTAATTAATTATTTGATTTCTGTCAAAATTATTTACAACATATCATAGTCAAAACTATATATATAAAAGAAAGTCGTGTTAGTTACACTATTTATAACTCAAGAACGGCTTTACCGATATGCCTGAAAATTGATGAGGAGGTAGCTTAGAGACAGGAGACGGAGGATACTACTTTTTTTCATTTTTTTTTATTTAACTCACTAATATTATAAATGCGAATGTTTAGATGGATGTGATGTGGATCGATGGATGGGTGGGCTACACTAAGTTTTTTATATATCCACGCGGATGGAGTCGCGGGCGACAGCTAGTTTTTAATCAAATACATAGTTATTGCGTTTTCTATGTGGAGTGTTATAAATAGTTTGTCAAAGTATTATGACTAAGCTACCGCGTTTTACAAATGAATATCAGACAGGGGATGCACATTGCGGGCGGGGGAAAGTGCGGCAGTTGCCATGGCAACGCTTCGTTGTTTTGCCGATGGGGCGCTGGTTCGGTTTTTCTTTTGTTTTCACCTTTTTTCACACGGAAGTACGGGCGTAGGCATATGGCGCGAGCAATGTATAGGGCTGGATAATCCCGCGGATTATCCTATTTGCGTACCGGTTTAAATTATAGAATTCTAAAGAAATTTAAAAACTATTTAATATTCGTGCTAGACTATTCAAGTCAATCGCCATCGTATCATCAACGTCAAAATTTGTATTACATTGTGTGCAGCGCCTCTATCGGGCGCAAAGTATACCAAAAATGTCAAACTTATGACAATACGACACCAATTGTGGCAAATATTCTAGCAGGGCTCACAGTAACGTTGGGATCCGAGTTCGATTTCTCAAATATTTTGTTGTTCTCTTTAAATGCCATCGATTATTTACGGTTTTCAATTGCACTTAGCGAACCATATATTAATAACTTAATTTTACGTTCTTATTTTTCAATCCTAAAGTACAAGTGCTGCCATCTAGAAATCAATAACAAAAGTACTAAGTTTACGTAAGTTTTTTTTTATTAATCTTTGTTGTTATAATAGAATAAACCTTTACTTGCACGACTGTAATCCTTTTACTGTTCGACTGCCATCTCTCGAATCATTGTTGAAAATATTTTACCTTACTAGGATAAAACTAATTTTTAACATAGAAAAAAAATATTTAAATTGGGTTTTGCATGTTACAAAAAGTATTAAACATAACTTTGGTTTATGATGCTTTTATCCAAACATTGTTGGAAGTACAGAAGTGTACCAATTCGGTTCGACAACAGTTTGACATCACTAGCAATATCTTTTATTGGCTATATTTTAGCATTTAGCAACTGCAGCCAATAACGCTTCATTTGATACCACGTTCGTATTCAACCTTAAAAAAATAGCAAATACTTTCAGACCGGCTGAAATTAAGCCGTTCAAAGTAAGGTACTAATACTGTTCTTTTGATATTTCCATACCAAAGTGTTTGTCTGATCCCTTATCTAACATTCATTTACTTATAAACTTTTAGAATTATGTAGTAGGATATAAAGTAGAATTTAACTATTGTACATAAATTGTACAACATAAAATTAACATTTGGGACATTTAACACGTCTATGTACATTTTGGAGTACGCGCGTAGAATATGGCCTGCAATTAATTGGAGTATAACATAATTGGTTATTTTTCTATTTAATAAATATTAGTAATAGTTCAGCAACTCTTTAATAGTTAAAATATTTAGGGAAACTGCCTTCAAAATTAAATCTAAAAAAATACACTATTTTAACACCTAACTTAACCAATACCTAACACGCCTAACACATACATAATCTATGACGTGGATATTCATTTTTTGCACTGGCAACTTTAAGATTTTGACATTTAACATTCGAGTTCGACAGTTCCGAATTTTGTGAAAAAAAAATAAAAACTACTTTGTTCGCGAACAGTGATTCGCAATAATAACATTGTAAATTAAACAAAACCATGCTTTCAAGTCTCAGAACCGGGATACAAGGGCTGGTACGTGAATAATATAAAAATAAACAAAAGATGCGAATTTTAATTAAAACAAAAATTACATAATGTCCAATGTGATTAGTCGCTATAAGATTTATAAACACTTTCAGTGGCGTGTATCCTCGAGGGCCTTACAGACCACGACCAGCTTGCAGCATGACAGTTTGTTTGTACACCGGGATACTCCAGAAGATAATCCTAACATACCATTCGAATTCACGCCAGAAAACAACAAGGTACAGTCCATCAGTATAAAAAAAACATTGCTATTACAATTTAATACAGTGGTGATAGTAATTTTCTAAATTTAAATTTGGAACATTCAGTTTGAGTAAAAGCTAACCTCACTCTTATTGGGAAACAGCTGTGCAATATTGACATTCATTCTATCTGTTCCAAATTCAAATATACTATTGATTAATTTAACGAATCAATTTAGTAAATAATTTAGAAACTCACTTTTAAT
This sequence comes from Papilio xuthus, assembly GCF_000836235.2. Lineage (NCBI taxonomy): Eukaryota > Metazoa > Arthropoda > Insecta > Lepidoptera > Papilionidae > Papilio > Papilio xuthus. The sequence continues at coordinate 6,859,711 of NW_013531704.1, forward strand.
TTATAAGAATTTCCTAAAGTAATTTTAGTAAAAATTCACACATTTTAAAAATCAACTTTAAATGTCTGAATATACTAGAAATCTGAATTTGAAAATATTTAAATTTACATTGAGATTAGCATAACTTTATTGTAGGTTTTCTGTTTTCAAAGTTAATGATGTTTTTATATAAGTGTTGGAAATCCAAATTTATGCTACAACTCTTATTTCATCTTACTTTTAGCGAATTGAAGCACTCCTGGCAATTTACCCCGAGGGTCATAAAAGGGGTGCGATGATTCCCCTGCTAGATCTGGCTCAGCGTCAGAATGGTGGTTGGCTGCCTATATCCGCGATGCACAAAGTTGCAGAACTACTAAACTTACCTCGAATGAGAGTGTATGAAGTTGCCACATTCTACACCATGTTTATCAGGTAAATTATAAAATATACTGTTTATTACAAAATAAAGAAATTACTATGACACTTAGGGAAAGAGAATAAACCAAATGACACTAGACTTCAAAATCAGTTCAGCTATTTTGGCTACAGGCGTCCAATGGAATATAAAATGCAAGCAAAACCTTATCAGACAAGTAAAAGGTCACAAAACATGAATTAGGTGAGGTAGGTCATATAAGTTTTAACAATAGGTTTCTGAAACCAAAATCCTTGTTTAAAACCTATATAAACAGATTTTCGGTCTCACAAACCAACAGTTGGAGGCAGAAACACACTACAAAAACTATCTTCTGTTTTTTCCAGGAGACCTATTGGCAAATACCATGTCCAAGTGTGCACTACAACTCCGTGTTGGCTGCGTGGTTCTGATATTGTACTGAATGCTATCAAAGAAGCCACAGGCTGTGAAGTTGGTGGCAATAGTCCTTGCGGAAAATTCTCCATATCCGAGGTAAAGATTATGTAATGGCCATTTATAGTACAACAAGTTTACTTCGGCTGGTAGACAAAAGTGAGGTTAATAACATATCAATGTCCTCTTAACATAACCAAAAAAATGTCAGTAGATCTTACATGATCCATGCCACACTATAGTTGTTTTGTATATAATTTTCCAGTCATAAGTAGCTAAAACCAGCATAATATTGCTAGTCTATAATTATATTACACTCAATTAGTGGATTTTAGATATTATTTTGTACTATTTGTCGCCTGCAACTTAATAAGTAGCCTATGTGTTCTTCCAGATGTTCTAAATCTGTGCCAAATTTCATTAAAATCCATTAAGCTGTTCCGGAGATCTTCTAACAAATAAACAAATATCTATTCATCCATCTATCTAAAGTAATATTAGTAAGGTTTATATAAATTATCTTTGCAGGTGGAATGTCTCGGAGCTTGTGTGAATGCACCTATGATCCAAGTTAATGATGATTACTATGTAGGTATCATCAATTTTTTTTTGTATACAGTCAAAACTGGAGATAGAGTCCAAGAGACTAATATTCCTCTCGCTAATAGAGATTTCTGTCTTACCCGAGTTTCTCAATTAGGGTTACCATTCTTCGGGACCGTAGACTCTCTCGCAAAATGTGTATATTAATTAATCTTAATAGTACCTATATTTCTATGTTGTACTAAAACAGTGTTAAATTAAAATTAATTGTAAAAAAAAATGTTTTTTAAATGACATTAGATAAATGTTCGAAACAATATTTCTTCTTAATTTTTTAAACTATTTTTACAGGAGGATCTTACTGTTGAAGATACTAAGGAAATTATTGAAAAGTTAAAGAGGGATGAAAAACCTAAACCAGGCCCAAGGTATTTCCTACATAGATTTTTTTAACATTGTATTAAAGCCATACTATTAATTTGATAAGTAACCAAATCTTAGAGATAACACAAACATGCTTAAAGAATTATTCTAACTGTTTAAAAAAAACCTCAAGTTAAATAAATATTAAATAAGTTTACTTTAGTTAAAAATTCTCTTTGAAACTTGAAAAAAAAAACAAATATTTTTTTTAATAATGAGATTAATAAAATCTTTTCTAGGAGTGGGCGTTATGCTTCAGAACCTTTGGGAGGACTTACTTCTTTAACCGAAGAGCCAACAGGACCAGGCTTCGGTCTACAGGATGCTCTCAAATGAGAAATCACATAGTTTTGTTGTAAAAACGTTTATTTAACTAGGCAATACTGAAATAAATAAATCATGTTATGTTGTTTTTTATTTTCTGTATTATTTTCATTTAACAATCCTAAAGAAATTTTACAGCTATAGGAACATTGTTAAAGCAACTTAATTTTTTTTATGTCAAATAATTTTCTTTGACTCATCAAGGCGGCAAAGTATAATCATTTTAATATTTTTTTTATTATTAGGTATGTAATATTAATTTAGTTTCAAATTTAATCTCACGTTAATCAATCATTTGTCTTGTTAATCGTATAATTCGTATTGGACCATCACATCCCTGATAAAAAAATTGTAACATTTACAGGATGTTACAATGCAATTTGAAACTAAACTACTAAGATTCATTAAATCGACTTGAATCATGAAATTAATACCACTTTAAGTGATGTTTTTGTGCATCCTCTATGATACTTAAGTCTACTTTTAACCTTTTATTTTACATTTATTCACTTTGAATAAAAAATGCTTTATTGAGTTAGCACTTATTTAAGGAAAAAGTACAAAAATAAATATGATTCGTTACCGTTAAAACGGAAAAGAGATTAAAATGATAGGTCAGGCTTTGTTAAACATGCTGTATCCATTTATTTCGTTCTCTGATAAGAGTACTATGATTAAGGATTCCCTTCAGTTGTATTTATGATTAAGTCGTGTTAGTGTTGTGATCAGTCCATGTTAGGTATTGTTAGATAATTTATTGGTAATATTGTTACGTCATTGTGTTTAATTTAATACTAGAATTAAATAGCTTGTGTTAAAAATATTGTGTGATATCGAGAAATAGTGTTTCTGAATGTTTACAGATGTTCCGTCGCAATTATGGTAATAAGACAAATGGGGTCCACGAATACACGAAGATACAAATTTGGGATACTGATACAAGAAATGTTTTACAAGTGAGTTGTTTGACTTTAATGTTAATTTCGCTATAATTTGTTATTAGTTTTGTGAGATGTTAATTGTCACGTTTTAAGAAAAAAAAGACGCATGAAAAGAGGTTATATATTCCTTGTAAATAAAAACAAATCGCAACAATTGAACTTTGTGCGATTAAAAAACATATTACAAATATCGTTTAAACATTTTTCGCATATTGCCTTTATTTTGGATTAGATTGAATCGTACAGTGATAGATTATTCAAACGTTTCTGAACTGTTCAAAGATGTCATTTGTCAAGTACAAAATTGTCATCTCGGTTTTTTCGTGTGTCAAATTGACAGTGTATTTTCGTTGTTCTGTAGTTTGTGTCGTCTTTTCGGTGTTAAAATGTCTGTCGAAGCTTAAGCTCTTGGACATTTTGTTAAAGATGAAAAGTAGCCCCACTCGCAAATATGAGAATTTCTCCAACGACCATCAAGGAAAAGATACGGACAAGTATTCTCTAGACAGCCAGGATACTGCAAGTTTGGTTAGTAACTTGTTCAATTTATTGATTTTGTTTGTGTACCATTTCTAGTGTTATTGATTATTAGTTGGAAAGTCATAGTCATGGTAGTTTCATTGTATAATTAACATGAATACGGTGGCTGTATTATCGCTGTTATTTTTTTATTTTCGTATCATAAAAGCTAGTCGACGTAGTCATGTCGGCCTAGATTTTTCTAGTAAGATTTGAGTAACAAGTTGGAGGAACTATATCGGCGTATCGCAATCGACAGCGTCGTTAAAATTTTAAATAAGAAAATATTTTTGAAAAGAATTCGTAATGCATTCCAATGTGACTTCAAATATATGAACATTTCATAGTAATTCTTTCACTTTCACTACGACACGTGAAATACTTTTACTAATCGGTAGTTTCTGCATTTTTTTAATTACGTACCACAAATCTTTGTATTTCATTTGTTTTTAAATAGCCATTACTTTCTTTTTAGACTAATATTGAATGATGGCACATTTTACATACAGCATGAAGCCATGTGTACAAAATTAGAGTTTAAATTAGATTAGTTTGGTATTCAATTAAAAAAAAATAGATTTCATATACAATGCCTGTCTTGTGATTTCAGTGTTCTTGATCACAAATTAGTTTAATTTTTGTAAATATCTATAAGGCTTATATGACAAACTTTTAATATAATTTAACCCTAGGACCCTTAAATCTTCCCTATAGCTTGAGTATGTAATACTGTTAGAGGAAACAAATCTAAGCCATAGGAATAATTAATTCAGACTCCAACTAATAATTCCAGAAATATTTTGTTATGGACCAAAAATTTATGGAAAGAAACCTGTAAGCCAAAGTAAATTAAAGTTAATGACACCTGTCTCCAAATAAAAAAGGGTCTTGACAGACGGACGAACAACAAAGTGATCCTATAAGGGTTCCATATTTTTCCTATGAGGTATAGAACCCTAAAAAGGAGGTTTTTAGTGTGTCTGGGATTTTTCTTTATATAAAACCAGCTGTCTTCGGTAAACCGGACCATAACAAATTAAAAAAACTTAGTAGCCCACAGCTTCCAGACTATGTTCTATATCTGTGCCAAATTTTATCAAGATCCGTTGAGATACACTTTCTAACATCCATCCATACTTTTGTATTTATATTAATTTGCATTTATAATATTATTAAAGATAGTAAGATGGATAAAGAGTCATCACTTGACTTAATACTATCTGTTTATCATAAAAACTAATTGACTTATTGATAACACAATATTATATTACAAAATAGTGTTTTCTCTTTGTTTGATTAATGCCGTTGCTGATAATTCAATCGTATCATTAGGGTTCCGTACCTCGTAGGAAAAACCGAACCCTTATAGGATCACTTTGTTCTCCGTCTGTCCGTCTGTCAAGTCCTTTGGGGTATATTTATTTAATTTTATTATAATTGTGATTTAAAATTTATGAAATGAATAGCAGTGACATCACAAACCAATAACCATTACAAGAGATGAAATTCTCTAATCTTTTTTAAATTGTTTTGTGATTTCTTATTATTGAAAAATATCAAGGCATACCAAAACTTATGATCCGATTCAAAAGTTGAAATCACATAGACTTGAATCATTGAGCTGCAGCTTGACAACTAAATTGGGAGCTCACAGCTCATCGCGATGCTGCTGCCCGGTGCCTGGCAGTTTGCAGTTGTCAAAGACAAAACAAATAAAATTGAGTTGATCTGCAGGTCATCAATTTTTTGTTGAGTTATCCGTGACCACTATCGAGCGACATTCGTCTAGCGCTCAAAATGCAAAATGCGCCATAAAAAAGCGCCCGAGCGAGGGCTAATGGCACGCGTGTCATTAGTTTTGTCCTGCCAGGTCCTATCAACGATTCTTAATAGTATAATTGGTTACCGATGCCCTAAATAGCTTATTATTGTAAATTTCTACGTGACCATTTAATCTTATTTCGTCAGTTAGTAACTCAAAATTCAATTCATTCGATATTGAATGAAATAGCCTGATTTGATTACTTTTTTTATGACGTACACGTGTTAGGTGGGTATGTTAACACTTTTTGTGGTTGTGTTATAAAAATAATTGGTATCGGTTAACGTTAATGTTGTGGGTGCAATGACCCGATGTAGAATGTCGCTAAATAAATTTTACTTCATGCCCATCCCATGCTGTTTTTTTGCGACATTTTACGTAGTTATATTGGTAGTCAATATAAGGTTTAAAGAGTCTATAATGATTTTCATTGCGTTTTAAACACGAATCATATATGGGAAAAAAACACTATAAGAGATAAGAGACGTAGTAGTAAACTGTCTGAATGGGCTACATTAATGATGTACTGTACCCATAAACAAAACATTAATTAAAAAAATATTGGTGTTGACAACCGAGAGTGATGTGATAGGTTCTTACAGGATGGAATTCTTAAAATGCTGCATATCTGTTTCAAGAGTATATGCTTAAAGAAAAAAGTCTAAGTAACACTTCCCCCTTTCCCCCCCACTCGATATTAGGGTGAGCTGCGCACGGGCTTATTATGCGCTCAGTTCAAACGCTCATTACAGTCTGAGTGTTCGTGAGTGACGGATCGTTTAGTGATAAAATGCGACTAAAAAGACTTAAGGCGATCTTTTTTGCCAAGGTTGTAATTTTTATTTGCTTTACATTGAAGGTCAAAGTCAAGTTTAATAAGTATAATTGTTATTTCAGTTTTTTTTTAAATTAGTGAGATATTTTTCGCGGAATTTTGCTTTTAGTATTGTATTGCTTTTGCCGGCCCTATAAAATGTTTTGTGCTGAATTTGTAGCCTAGAATAGTTTAGTGGGATTTTTTTTAGTAAACCTATAATTTTTTTTTATTTTTGGTATTGAATGAACATTCTGGCCAGTTACAAAAATTAAAATAAATCTAATAGAATCTATGCTCTTACTATATGCAAGGCATTCTATTTATAATGCCTTATCGATTATAGTGCTCTAGTTTTTAACCTTGACATACAGATTCTGATTTCCGGTTTTCGAAACCCAGATACTATTTTCCAATAAAAAAAATACTCTGTATAGAAAGCGGCTATTAAATACTTTATATTTTATTGGAACCTTTTATTTTTTTTGTCCACGTTCTTTTATTTTGAACAGTATGTACTAGATATTGATAAGAAGACAATTTTTTTCTTTTTTTCCTGTTTGATTTGATTTACGCATTGTATATAAATAGAATATAGTTCATACATATGTGTATGTTGCGATGTTATAAATATAGCTTTCAAGTGAGAACTGACTAGGTAAACGACTGGTTAACTTCACTAATACCGATCTTTTCGCAACTTGACTAAAGTAGAACACCACCGTATTTAGTTAGTAACCTAATTCTTACCAGTGGAAACTTACGTTAAATATATTTTCGTGGATTTATTAGGATCTATTTTTGAATTAAAAAAATCGTTTACTTTTTTTTGGAATTTTCAATCAACCTGTATAACCTGTTAAACATTGCGCTAATTCCTTACGCCGTAGACTAAAGTCCTGTAGATTTTATAAAAACAGGGAATACGCAGCTGCGTTTCCTGCGTTTCTTTAAACGACTAGTTAAAACTTGTTTACTTGAGACATAGTTATGTGTTGCTTATTTTTATGGCTTTGGTATTTTATTAATTCAATGTACTGTACATTATTGTATACAGTATGTCCCTGTTTAGGGTTGCGAGCCTAACTTGAAGGGGAAATATTTATTTAGTAGAAAAATTTAGTACGTTAGGTCATTTTTTTACAAAATATGAAATAAAGTAGCTTAATAATTTAGATTGTGATCAGAGATGTTATTTTTTTATATCATAAGGTGGCAAACGAGCGAGCGGCCACCTGAAATCGCTGAAATAGCGAAGTGACCGTTGCCCATAGACATACGCATACGCATATGCGTTGCCTACCTTTAATCGACGGAGGATACACAGAAAGAAAATATGTTCCCTTTCCATGCATCCTCTCATCCGGAAAGTCCACTTCCACTTCCCATCCTTTCCTTATAAGAAAAAAGGTAGGAAGGGAAAGAGGACTAAATTAGGCCTCCGGGACGCACACTCATCAGACGAAACGCGGAATCTTCACGCCTATCTTCTGTATGGTCGTGGTATTTCACCGGGCGAACCGGGCCAATTCGTGCGAAGAAGTTAAAGCGGGCTCTACCACTGTTAGAATGTATTTGTTTTATAAGCAGATTTTGGTTTCAGAAACCTCCTGTTAATCGTTATATTTGTTTCTTTAGGTTATAGTTATTTATTTATTGGTATCTTAAGTATAAAATAATTATTTGAAACAATGTAATAATTTTTTATCAGACCAATTTATTTCCATGCATATGAAACAAGTGATAGGCATGCAACTGGAAGCATTATCAAATAATTAAAGAAATTAAAATTATCAACAGCAAACGTAAATGCTAATTAAAATAATGATTGCAGCAAATAAATATTTTAATGTTGCCATGTATTTATTATTTAATTTAAAAACGAAAATATTCGATTGGCTGTATCTATATAAATGGATAGGTCTTTGCTTATTATTAGTTCCTTTCTTCACCACCGATACCAGCGCCAAAATGGCGAAAATCAAATTGGCACGAAAATTCACAGTTTATACCCTATCCATGTATATAGTCAGTGAAGAGTCTACAGAATGTATCACATTTTTACATTAGCTATGATAATGCTGGGAATAATCTAAAACATGTCACTCTTTTAAAAAACAAGAGAAGATAAACAATACGTCAAGTGAATTAACTGACATTCACAATTTGGTGGTATATTTATGACATAGCACGAATAATTGTGGCACTCGCCTTCGTGACGTCATCAATAATTTGTGTTATAAATTTTATTAGATTGGTGTAGTCCACGCCCGGTAAGGACGCTTTTAGAAAAAGTTACTAACGAATATTCGTACTAGACCCTCAGAAGTATTAAGACGTTCATAATTATTTTCTACACAACTTAATTGATTACAGTATTGAATATTGTCAAAGATTTTAGTGAAATTATTTTATGATAGCCTTGCTTTAAAATGTAATTGGAAGTTACGTCCTCAGTCGTCCATTAAACGGGTACAATGCTTCACAAAGGTATACAGTTTTTAGGTCAATATTTTAAATGCACGACCTGAATTCGCATACTTTTCTGAATTAAACAGTAAAGCTATTGTCTATATGAATGTACTGACTAGAAGTACACCCTTCCAATTTCGGTCTAATATAGTGGTATAAGAAAAACTTAGGTCTACAATCTATATCTATATAAATAAATAAATTGTCTGTTTGTACTATCATATATGAATTACTTATAACAAAAACAAAATATATTTGCCTGTCTGCATGCCTGCTTTTGTTCTTAGCTGTATGTTTTCATACATTTTGCGCCCTTTGAGATTCAAGCAAATCTGTTGGCAACAACTAGTTTATTCCTTATCCCTTCACTTATAATGTAACAATCAAGCAGTACGTTTTTTATATCTTATATATAAAATTCTCGTGTCACAATTTTCGTTCTCATACTCCTTAGAAACGGCTTGACCGATTCTCATGAAATTTTGTGTGCATATTGAATAGGTCTGAGAATCGGCCAACATCTATTTTTTATCCCGCGCGGACCGAGTCGCGGGCGACAGCTAGTCTAATATATAAAATTCTCGTGTCACAATTTTCGTTTCCATACTCTTCCGAAACGGCTTGACCGATTCTCATGAAATTTTGTGAGCATATTGAGTAGGTCTGAGAATCGGCCAACATCTATTTTTAATACCGCGCGGACGGAGTCGCGAGCGACGTCTAGTCTTTTATAAATAACAATAAATGTTAGTACTTATAATGATTGGACCTCTTCGTTGTATTCTGACTATTCTCTTTCAGTTTTTGTTCCGCTTCGTCTTAAAAAAAACAATCGAACTATTCCGTTATATTGTCTGATGCCTATTGTGTAATCCTTTTGATTTTAAAGCAAGACCTTAAAAAACTAGTAAGTCTATAGCTAGATAAACGCTTTGTCCTAAATCAATTGAAGCGTTTCAGGAATATTATTTGGTTTTAAATTGTCCTCAGTACCAGGTACGGAAACATAACAGGAAACAAAACATACCAGGAACTCATAAATGATAAGGTTATAAAATAACAAATTAGAAGTTTCTCGCCTTTAATCCTTTAAAATAGGTCAATTTAAATAAGGTCAACTAATTAAAAAAATTTAAACCAAAGTTGTTTACGTAAATTGATTAATATTTATTTTATAAAGCAGATGAGTTTGTTTGTTTGTTTGTTTAAACGCGCTAAACTTAGGAGCTACTGGTCCGATTTGAAAAAAATTTTTTTTGTTGGATAGTCCATTTATAGAGGAAGGCTTAAGGCTATATGACATTTTGCTGTGACCAATAGTTTTTTTTTATTCCGCGCGGACACAGTCTCGGGCGACAGCTAGTTTACTATATTGATTCAAAAGTACATTTGTGTGTAGGTAAGAATGATAAAGTTAATTCGCTTATGAAATAACTCATAGAAGTCCTATTCAGTAACAAAAACTGTCACAAGTTCCTTATTGGCCTGTAGGTGTTTGGTGTTGTTTGTCATTTTCTATGCCTAAGTAAACACAATTCTGAAAGAAAATACGGAAAGTTTGGCTTACTAGCCGTGGGTTTCTGACTCCAAGATCTCATTTTAAAACATATTGTTTATCTCAGTGTTGTCAAATGACAAGGCTGACGATATGTTTTGTACAGAGATTTGTATGTCAGAAACCCACGGTATCTAACCTTACCTAATCTAGCTGCGATGATAGCGCCACTCTTTCAACGGATGTGATAAGTTTTAGCCAGATCCTGAATAGCGAGATGCCTTTAGATTCAATGTCGGTGTAAAATCCCTTTTCCACTACGCGTTTTAATAAGATTTCTAACTATTGTATTATTTGTTTAGCATTCGGAGGAGGGCGGGCGGCGCGGCGCGGACGTGAGCGCGGGCGCCGGCGACATGTGGATCAGCGCCGTCGAGAGCTCCATACTCGCCTGGGAGGAGGTACGTCTAAGCGTGGGTTTTTACTGCCGAAACACATGTATAAAAATATATTGTTATCTGTCTGCGACTGCGCAGTATTCCACCGTTATCAACAGGTGGTTGTCTCATCGCTAGACGTAGTGTCTGGACGAGATCAATGTCAAAATCATGTCTATCAAAGCAACAGGGTGTTCTCAGGTGTTCTATTTGGACAAGTTTACTTTCTTAACGTAGTTTTCTTTTTAATAGTAATAATATAAATAAATGAATGAAAATATAAATTTTTCAAATAATTTTCCGACGTCTTGTGTTTTTATCTACGAATATAAGGATAAATTCTAGAAATTACTGACAAAAATATTCAAAATGATTAACATCGTCTCGTCGCATATTAATCTTATTAAAATTTTTCACTCACTTTTTGTAGCTGATCGCATAATCTCGTATACAAATATACAGAAGCAAATAAAATATTAGTCAAGGTCACCATCACGTGGCAGCGAAAAGCATAAACCGTAACATTATATTGAAAATATGATGCAATAATTCAAGAACATTTAATTAATCTTAACATTACTATGGTTGTAATCTATACTTTATAATAAAGCGTAAACACACTTCTTTATAACCCAGTAGCTTAGCAATCGCGGCAAATAATTTTGAATAATTAATTAATAGGTAACGAGTTGATTAAGAAAATCTTAATCCGAGAAAGGAACATTGCAAGGCAATATTAGCAAAGTTGAATGGTTGCCATGGTAACGGTAGATCTCAGTCAATGACAATAAAGGTTATTGTCATTTGAGAATTTCTATCGTGTCCTTAACAGTGGTAGACCCCGCTGGAACATCTTACACGAATTGTCCCGACTCGCCCGGTGAAATACCACGACCACACAGAAGACAGGCGTTAATTGGAAGCAATTCCGCGTTTCGTCTGATGAGTGTGCGTCCCAGAGGCCTAATTTAGTCCTCTTTCCCTTCCCCTCTTTTTTCTTGTAAGGAAAGGATGGAAAGTGGAAGTGGACTTTCCGGAAGAGAGAATGCATGGGAAGGGAAAATATTTTCTTTCTGTGCATCCTCTCCTCCGTCGATTAAAGGTTTCAGCGTAAGAATAAGGTTAAAAGGTTCAGAGCTAAACATTACTGTTTTTACCAAAACCTACTGTAGATAAATAAAGAAAGTTTAACTCTCTGCATTTCCATGATATATCAGGTGAATGTCCATCATGTCTGCGATAACTGATAAAAGTATTGGAAGTCGTCGAAATAATTGAAGCGAACGAAAAAAAATCGCAATATACATTGCTATGTATATAATCTTGATAGATAAGAGCAAATCTCGATTTCCAATCTCATTTCTATATTGGATTTAATATTATAAGCATTATCATATGTAGTATTTAGTTGGCACGCCGGGCAGAACATTATTCTAGTTCCTGGCGTGTCAAATTAAATGGGTACATTGCGTAGTATTTGTGAATTACTTATTTATCTTGTTTTTTTAATGAAAAAGGTAAAGATTACCGATTAATTGTAGTTTTGAAAAGTAGACAATGCATACGCAATTGCGTATGTCTATGGGCAACGGTCACTTCGCTATATTAGCGATTTCAGGTACCCGCTCGCTCGTTTGCCACCTTACGATATATAAAAAATATCTCCAATTCTTCGTCGTAATTTTTGTTAAATATAACAGTAATTTATTGCGTTTCTTAACCGGTTCGAGTCGGTTGTCATTTGTATGGAGGTCAATAAACTTTCGCGTAATTTCCTTTGATAAATGTCAATTAATGATGTACCATGGGTGGCAATTGTTTTAATTGGCCTAATCGTATGAACATTCCTTTTTTTTGGACTAAAGAGTCGATTTTATAAATTCTTTCATTAAAAAGTAATGCCACAATATACCCGACTGGCGTAGGCTATATTTATTACTAGGTTTTTTAATCCCGCGCACACGAAGTCGCGGGAGGCTGCTAGTTAGTAATTACTAGTTGGTAAGTACATACGCGGTATTTATAATTTTTATTAAGTACGTAAAATGCTATTTTACAATACACAAAAGTCCTCCAAAGTTGATTTTATTATTATTTTCACAAGGTGTGAATTTATAGGCGATTGTGTAATCTTCCAGGTAGCATAAAATTTACAGACCACGAATATGACATCTATTGACACGTGTTTAACAATTATGTATATTTACAAACATTACAATTTTAGCAAGTATACGATTAATAGGAAAAGACTGCGCTATTACACTTCAAAGAACAAAGTGGATACCTACATTGTAAATGGAATACTCTGGTACAGATAGTTGGAATAACATAACTTTTTTATTTATGCACTAATTGAGATTAAACAAACACTAAATATTAAGTGAAGCTTACCACAATACAGTAGTGAATACGGTATATAAATCGGCTAAGCAGTTTCTAAAATTAAAGCACACAAACATACAGACAAATTGACAAAATCGATACAATAGTTGGTTTGAGATCTATATTGTTAAGTTCTATTTGTATTAATTTTATTCATTTAAAAGACAATTCTTAGCCTTGATATACAAAATTTAAGATTGTCTATAAGCTAAAGGCTTTGTTCATCTTATCAGATAATAGTGTTGGCCTATTTTCACCTAACATATTTGTCTGGTTTTTACGTGAATAAATGACACTAGTTTGACATGAAATAATATTTTGTTGACATTTAAATTGTCGAAGTTTTATGGCTAAATATATTTTTTTTAATTTAGGGCAAACTAACCTTGGGTTTCTAAGACCATAGTACCCTTCTAAACAAAGATAATGACGGGGATGACTATATATTTTATAGAGATTTTTGTCTTAGAAACCAACTGTAAGTCAGTCGTATGTTTAAATACATCATTAAAGTTAAGTTACAATATTGTAGATGTTTTATATATGACTGGCTCTTGCGACTTCGTCTTCCTAGAATTAAATAAAAAATAATATAGAGTAGTATTAGGAAGTTATGGTATTATCGTTTTAAAACAGTTTGAAGCGACCGTTTACAGCAATACAGCGCATATTGCAGGCCAGTTGTAAAGATCAATACATAGTGCCTGAAGTACGGACTCGGTAACGATTGACCCAATTTAAGACTGAAATGTTAATTTTAATGGAGTGCTTTTCTAGCAATCTTTTAGTAATTTGACTTGATAGACAATACTTCAATTGTTGTTTACTATACCAGTTGTAATTCAGTATTTTGTCACCAGGTGGCGGATCGTCTACACGTGGACGTCCGTCGCGGTCTGTCATGGCGGGAGGCTAACGACCGTATGAACTTTGTTGGCCCCAATGAGTTCCAAGTGAAGGAGGAGGACCCGCTCTGGAAGAAATACATCGAGCAGTTCCAGAATCCGCTCATTCTATTACTACTGGGTAAGTGTATGACAAATCAACTTTATAAAGTTGTAGTCGTACTATCTGGAAATTATAAAAGTATATTAGGTACATGATTAATCTTTGTCTAGTCTTACTGCTGGTATCTGAGATGAAAATCTCTGTTACAACATATCGTGATTCCTGCTTATCTTTGACGAAACAGAGATAACAATATGTTTTAAACGGGGATTTTGTTTTCAGAAACCCACGGTAATATTCCTGCATTTGTGTGTAATATAATATATTTAGTAACACGAATGTAAATTTTTAATGATTTGAATTATATTCGCTTAATATGTTTTGCAACAATACACAACTTCAATGATATTAGCGACTGTTAGGAAGAAAATTCAAAAATAAGTCAGTGTATTGGCACAACACTAGCCTTACTAAAATGTCGTTTATGTCCCCTCACTATTCTCTTGACACTGCACTTTGTAACGACAGCACGTCACTCGCGCCAAAGGATGCTTAATAATCTTATATATAAAATACTCTTGTCACAATTATCGTTCCCATACTCCTCCGAAACGGCTTGACCGATTCTCATTAAATTCTCTTGTCTGAGAATCGGCCAACATCTATTTTATAATCCCGCGCGGACGAAGTCGCGGGCGACTGCTAGTAATGTCTAAAATAACTTAATTTAGTATTGGAGTTGTTTTTTACTAAAACATTTTTACACTGTACAAAATGAAGACTACACAATGTTGTTTTTGTATGCAGATCACATACAGTACGAAGTAAAAGCGAAAGACCTAAATTTTTCGCCAACTTCGTGTATTGTTTAAACACATGTCAAATAAAATATATATATTTTTAGATGAATATAGGCCGTCGTCCGCGACTCCGTCTATGCGTGATTAAAATATAGTTCGTAACAGATTCTCAGACTTACTGAATATGCATATAAAATTACATAAAAATCGATAAAACCGTTTCGGGGGATGGTAACTAACATTGTGACACCAGAATTTTATATAAGACTAGCTGTCGCCCGCGACTCCGTCCGCGTTTGTCTAAACAATATAAAATAAAAAATTTAGGGGTTGACTACCCTTAACATTTAGGGGGATGAAAAATAGTTGTTGGCCGATTTTCAGACCTACTCAATATGCTCACAAAATTTCATGAGAATCGGTCAAGCCGTTTCGGAGGAGTATGAGAACGAAAATTGTGACACGAGAATTTTATATATAACATTATTCATAACAACATAAAGTTATGTCTTTAAATTAATATAACCAACATCTTTGTTCCTTGCTAAAGCAGTAAAACGCAAACAATTGGATAACACAAACAACTTAAACAATATTATTTACCTGGTAGTTTTTTTTTCGAAGCCAATGAACCCGTGACCGGACTTGTTATGCAAAAAGTGGCCATAGACCGAAATAACAAGCTTAGTCTACATACTATTGTATTATAAAATTCAAACAATATAACGGGACATATCCCGTCTCCTGAACGGAACTAACTATAGTTAGGCCTACTCCACGTTCCCATCCCCTCCATTCCTTATAAAGAAATAATGGAAGGGGAAGAAGAGTTGACGAAGGACGGAACGCATAAAAAGGGGGAAATATCCTCTTTCTGCACGTCCCTTCATCCCTTGATTGAAGGTAGGAACGCCTCTGCAATTGCAAACGTCCATGAACAGCGGTCGTTTCGCTATTTCGGCGAATTTAGGTGTCCGCCTGCTCGTTTTTCAACTTTGCTCAGGGTAAAATTAGTTAAGGCGGATTATGTCCTTTGCTCCAAGCTGATACCTAAAATTGTGTACTACAAAGCGTCACGTGCGATATACTGATGTTTTATAAAGTTTGAATAGTACTGTATACATAGCTGTTTGAAATAAAGCCAAGTGTACACGACAAGCGTTCATGTAGCGATATTTATGCTAATTTTGATAAGATATTCATGAAACAGTAGACGGTAAATTGTACACGAACGTGAGGATTACTGGATTATGTTATAACAGTATATTGTTGTTTATGTATTTAACCTAGACATAGATTTGTAACAAGTAATTTCAGTCTAGAATAATTGGTTTAGAATTGTTTCTTACGAGAATGTAGTTAAACATATCTTTTACATCATTTTAAACAAGTAATAAAAATCTTGGGAAGAAAACGAATCGAATAAGTTACATTTTTTTCTAAGTATTGAAACTGCACTCGGTCACATTGGGATACTTGCTACACGCAGAAGTCTTGTGATATTATCGTCAACTAGCTGTCGACCGCGACTCCGTCCGCGCGGTATTAAAAATAGATGTTGGCCGGTTCGCAGGCCTACTCAATATACTCACAAAATTTCATGAGAATTGGTCAAGCCGTTTCGGAGGAGTATGGGAACGAAAATTGTGACACGAGAATTTTATATATAAGACTAGCTGTAGCCCGCGACTCTGTCCGCGTGGGATTAAAAATAGATGTTGGCCGATTCTCAGATCTACTCAATATGCTCACAAAAATTCATGAGAATCGGTCAAGTCGTTTCGGAGGAGTATGGATACGAAAATTGTGACACGAGAATTTTATATATAAGATTTAAATTCCATTTAATTTTCGTTAATAATTCAACATGTCAAAGAGGACATCGCGGTTCGATAGTTTTATTAAACTTCGATTCAAGTGCATTTGAGGTCACCTTGACGACATCATTTTTTAAATTATTAATTGAATAGATTCGTACAAAAATCGAACCGAAACATATGGTACCTTTTTACCAGACCAAAGAAAGTATGGATGGATTGTGTGAAAGAGGATATGCGTAAGAAGGGATGAATTCAGATATGATAGCTGATAGAGATGTATGGAGGATTAGGACTGCGCTGACCTTCTGTAGGGACAAGGGCAGGTTGGTGATGATGATGATTGAGAGTCATGGAAATATAATTTTTGTACAGATATTTCGGTAATGGAAACGCTAAAATTTTAATTCTAATAATGTTCTACTCAAGTCAATCAGATGTTACGTGCTCAAACGAGTGACCTTAAAGCCGACTTAAGCCGTAATAATTTGCGATGTCATGTTTCGCTTTGTTTAGAACAAGGCTATCTTTACGTTATATTTTGTAGTATTACATGCTATTTATAATTTTTTATTTATTTATATTTATGCGTCAACTAGCTGTCGCCTGTGACTCCGTACGCGCGGAATATCAAAAAAAATAATTAGTAGTCTATGTGTGGTGGTGATACATATTTATGGTGAAATTAACCACTTTGATGTCCCTATTATCCTTCGCCGGCGTTCAAAGGGTTAAAATACGTGTTTTATTATACAGTGTTTAACTATATTTTTTAGGGTAATCTTACTAATATTATAAATGGGAATGTTTAGATGGATTGATGTTTGAAGGTATCTCTGGAACGATTGAACGGATCTCGATGTAATTTGGCATACATATAGAACATAGTCTGGAAGAACACACTACGTTTTTTTTTTAATTCCCCTCGGATGGAGTCGCGGGCTATTACATTATATATTTACAACTTGCACACGAAACTAAGATATAAAATGTTGAAACGAACCTTAAGAATTCTAGACCTTATGTTGAAAAGGTTTCTTTAACTGATGTAAAAGGTAGGATCCTTTTATACTAAGACCTAGTTCTATAGAACGTTTTAAGGTCAGTGAACGCAGGTGCTGAATTTCAGTTGTAAAGTATGTGAACATATACTTGAATAGTTAATGTAAAGTGATGTTATGTATTAAACAAAGTAGAGTAAATAGCGAGGGAGCATTTGTTGAAGCAGGTGTTTTATACATAGAATGTCTATGTAAATCTTACTTCTTACTTATATAAATGTGAATGTTTGGATGGATGGATGTTTGTTCGAAGGTATATTCAGAACGGCTCAACAGATGTAGAATATTGTCTTGAAGAACAGGTAGGCTACTTTTTAAGTTCGCGGGCGAACGAATGTTTAGATGGATGGATAGATGGTTGTATGGACGGATCTTTAATAGTATATCCATAACGGGTCAACGGATTTTGATGAAATTTCACATTTAGATGTAGTACATAGTCTGGGAGAACACAGGTTATTAAGTTTTTTTTTTAATTCTGCTCAGAGATTGTCGCGGGCGATAATTATTAAGTAATACATATATTCAAACAATTTTTATTTTTTTGCCTAAGTGTCAAATTACCAAGGTATAGCATTATATACTTTTTATAAATGAGTGGTATCTTGCACTTGACAAGGTTATTGTCAAGGATAAAGTTTTTAAACATAAATTATATTGTTTCAAATTACACAAAATTGTACTTTTTTATGTTTAGTTTTTGTCGACCTTAATTATAGATATCCTGAATAGCGTAGATATGCAGGTAAACAGTTTAACGAGCTGTGATTGACATGAAAATAATATCTCACGGTAGGTAACATTGAATAGAACTAACAATCAGATAAATACAGTAATACACGTACTAGTTTTTGTTAATATCTTATACTAGCTGTTGCCCGCGACTCCGTCCGCGCGATATTAGACTTAACAAGTAGCTTATGTTAACTTATGTAAAAACGTCTAAAACACCCACGTATGTTCGTCCGGTGGCGGTCCGGACGCGAAGTAATACCCTTATGAAGGGACCCCGATGGGCTCGAAACTAGTCGGTGCCGCCACCGGACGAATATACGTCAGTTTTTAGCCGTTTTTATATAAGTTTATTATAATGTCTTACGAAAGTTTCAATAATTTAAGTAGTTTATGTGTTCCACACTATGGTTGAACACTTGTTTTGACACAATATTTCAAATCGATTATTGAATACAGTTTGGGTTCATTATTCATACATTTGTGTATGTATTTAACACATCTGTACGTATGGTATTGAACAAATAGAAAAAGTCGATTACCTGTTATGTAGCATGAACTTAACATAGAACCTTTAATTTTATAGATGTATTATTTTAAGAAATATTCAAATACTCTCTCTCTCTCTCTCTTTCACTCTCTTTCTCTCTCTCTCTCTTTCTTTCTTTGTCCCTCTCTCTCTCTTCAACCATATGACGCTCACAACTAAGCAAAGGTCTCCCCAACGATCGCTACAATGATCGATCCTTTGCGTGTAGACGCATCCAGGATATTCCAGCAACCTTGTCCAGATAGGTCCATGTTGAGGGAGGTCAATACTGATTGAATGAAATTATTATTTTTGTCACATTAACAGTCATATAAGTCATGTGAAAAACTTAATTTATTAAGTATTTTCAGCGTGAAACTAACTCTTTCATACATACTACTAACATATCTCTCTCTGTCCCCAGGGTCTGCGGTGGTGAGCGTATGCATGCGTCAGTTTGACGACGCGACATCCATTACTGTGGCCATCATCATCGTGGTTACTGTCGCCTTTGTCCAGGAGTATCGCTCGGAGAAGTCTCTGGAGGAACTCAACAAGCTCGTCCCGCCGACATGCAATTGGTAATATTTTTAATATGAATATTGAAATCTATCTTTTTTATTTTTTTAAAATATTAGCAGATTTTTGGTAAATTTACTAATATTTCTTTTACCATTCCAACTAAACTTGTGCTAGGATATGGTTTACGACTTTTGTCGTATGGCGGGATTCGAACGCCCGACCTCGTGATCGGTAATCCGTGCCCATAACCATTAGGCTATTGACGCTTGTTTATCTATAGCCCGCGACTTCCTGCATGCATTAGTAAAAAAACTTAATTTGTAGCCTATGTGCTTGTGACTATGTTCTACATGTATGCCAAATTTCAGCAAGATGTAGCCGTACTAGAGATACTTTCGAACAAACATCCATCCATCCTAAACGTTCGGATTTATAACATTTGACTTGGAGGATAAACATGCAGTTTTTATTCACATCTCAACGGTCCCTACGTAAACATAAGTAACTACTAAGGCAGATTTTATACGAACAAGTAAAATCTAACGTAACAGTAGTGTGTATATCGGTTCGAAAAATGTATTAATTTGACATTTTACTATACAAATAAATACCCGAGAATTTTTTTAAACTCGCTTTACTATTCATAGCCAAAGTAATCGAAATGCAATGGAAAGTAATTGTCGATTGTGTATATGGCACTTTCGCCGCGTGCGCGAGCGCAGGCGAATGCACTTTGATGACGTCATATATCAGCTGATTGAAATGTCAACGTTTTTTATAACATATTTTTATAGTTTCAATTTGTAAGAAAAAACTATAGTTTAAAGTTTTCCACATGTAACTTAATATAAAAAAATGTTTTTTCAATTTTTCTTTTTTAAATCATCATCAGCTCACTATATGATCCTACCGAGGGACTCGGAGCTTAACCTAAGTTAGGGTGACTAGGCCATAGTCAACCACGCTGGCCAAGTGCGGGTTGACTTCACACATATCTTTGAATTTCTTCTCAGATATGTGCAGCATCACGATGTTTTCCTTCACCGTAACAACGTCTGATAAATGTACATATGTAAATCTAAAATGGAAAAAATACACTGGTATATGATGGGATTCGAACCCAGGACCTGCAGATTGCAAGTCAAGTGCTTTAACCCCTGAGCCACTGACGTCTCTTTACTTTAAATAAAACAACAATTTATTTTGATAAAATTAAATAAATGTCTAGGCAGTACATTCTGAAATCTTTCATATTAATAATTGTTATGTGGCAGTTGCAGTTACAACTAATAAAGGTTATTTTCTGAAAAACATACCGTATATTACTACAGGGTGTTTACAGTCAAACCTAGATAATCGAGAACCTAAGTTTAAAAAGTTTTCTCTCTAACCTGAATTTCTCTCTTATGGAATTCCTTCTAATGACTCACCTTTATAAAAATTCCTCGCTTTTCCCGGTTCGATTATAATTAAATAGCTAATGAAGTTAGTCATTTTACTAGTAGACCGCTACGGAATATTCCAGTTAAAAGTTAAACATGTGCTACAGATGTTAAACTTTTTAATTGGCTGCACGTAGAGGTTGCGGTGTCGTAGACGTCGCGTAGATGTTTGTTTTGCTAACAACTCTATCGTAGAGTTCGCTAAACTTACCTTAGAAATAACTAAGTATGCCGTTAATGCTTCGCTTAGTTAAGTGTCTATAGGTAAATACTAGTTTTTGCGATTCCGTGTGCGGAATTTATAAAAAAAAATAATTAGTAGCCTCTGTGTTCCTCCAGACTATGCCAAATTTCAGCGAGATTTGTTCAGCAGTTCTGGAGATATCTAATAACATCCATCTAAACATTCGCATTCATAATAATAGTAAAACAATAAGAAGTAAGAATATATATGTTTTTCACAGTCTGCGAGAGGGCAGTATCGAGCATTTTCTCGCTCGGAATCTAGTACCCGGGGATATAGTCCATCTGAATGTTGGAGACAGAGTGCCTGCTGATCTTCGACTATTCGAATCCACTGACTTGGCTATAGATGAATCATCGTTCACGGGAGAAACAGAACCCGCGGTGAAGACAGTTCTGCCCAACAAAGCTGCCGGTGGGAGAGTGAACAAGGATAATATTGCGTTTATGGGGACATTAGTACGATGTGGTAATGCTAAGGTAAGCATATAACTTGAATTATATGTTATAGTACAAATCTTAATACTAAACTTGTATAAAAACGGCTAAACACTGACGTATATTCATCCGGTGGCGGCACCGACTAGTTTCGAGCCAATCGGGGGCCCTTCATCTAACTAGTCGGTGCCACCGGAAGAATATACGTGAGTGTTTTAGCCGTTTTTATATAAGTTTATTATAATGTCTCATGAAAGTTTAATGAATTGTCATCTTAACGATTTAATTAATCTTAATGTAAATAATAGCAGTTGTGTGTTAACTTAGAAAAATCTAGCCTATCGCAAATATACAGTCTATAAGACTCGCGGATAGTGTAGCTTCCCAACAGTGATTTTTTTTAAATCGATTCAGTAGTTTCGGGGCCTAATAATATAAATATATAGATAACATACTTATATATTTTACTAGCTGTCAGCCGCGACTCCGTCCTCGTTGTTTTATACGTATGCCAAAATTAAACGATATCTGTTCAGCCGTTCTAGATATATCTTCAAACACCCATCCATCCATCCACATCACATCCATCTAAACATTCGCATTTATAATATTAGTAAGTTAAATAAAAAGCAGTTCTTCAAGACATAAATTCGGAAAGAAATGAATAAATAGTATCCTATGTCCGTCTCCTGGCTCTTAGCTATATCCTCACAAATTTTCAGGCATATCGGTAAAGCCGTTCTTGAGTTATAAATAGTGTAACTAACGCCACTTTTTTTTATATATATATTTTTTTTATATCAAAAGGTGGCAAACGAGCGTGCGGTCACCTGAAATCACTGAAATAGCGAAGTGACCGTTGCCCATAGACATACGCAATTGCATATGCGTTGCCTACCTTTAATCGACGGAGGAGAGGATGCACACAAAGAAAATATCTTCCATTTCCATGCATCCTCTCATCCGGAAAGTCTACTTTCACTTCCCATCCTTGCCTTATAAAGAAAAGGATGGGAAGGGAAAGAGGACTAAATTAGGCCTCCGGGACGCACACTCATCAGACTGCACGCGGAATTGCATACACTTGACGCCTGTCTTCTGTGTGGTCGTGGCATTTCACCGGGCGAGCCGGGCCAATTCGTGCGAAGATGTTAAAGCGGGCTCTACCACTGTTATAGATGTATATATATAGATTTATTATTTATTTATTTTATTTATTTATTAACTCTTAATGCTAACATAATACATAACAAAAAAGACAATTAACTAATTTACAAAGCAAGGGCGGCCTTATCGCTACAAGCGATCTCTTCCAGGCAACCCAGTGGGACAGGAAAGAATAACATAGAAAGAGGGATATATAACATATAAATATCAGGATATGTCAAGAATAAATAAATAAGAGCAAGAATTATTAATAATATATAAATATATACTAGTTACATATAGATATACTAAACAAATTAAGCAACATAAATATACAATATACATGAATACACTAACCTATGAATACAAATATATAAATTATAGGAAAGCAGAAGATTATGATATAAAGATTTATGTACTTTTATATTTTTAATAATGTTTGATTAGCGATTTATTATATATAATTTGCATAATATACCCGAAATTTTTCAAACAATAGTTTCTTGTTGGAACAATGAGATGTTTTAATTCTAGTTTCCTTGTGCACACAATGGATGCTGTTTTAAAATTATTAAAACAAATCTAGACCATGGCTCCTAGGATAGATTTAAAAATACAATTTTATTATTAGAGAGCATGTTTCTATTTTAGAATATCTGTTTGTCTTGGTTTGAAAACTCATTTAAATAAATGATAGCTAATAAAAAAAAAACATTAGGGAAAGAATTTTTAAAATCGATTCGTTATTTATTCGGAAGATGAAAATGAAAAAAAACTTTATTGTTATACACAAGAAAATTCAAAATTCAATGTTGCCTCGGCTCCTTAACTAGGAAGACCTGTACTTAAGGAGCGAAGGACTTCCCATACATATAAATTTAATAATTGTTTGTGTAGAAAAACAACTAATTTATGAATTAATAATTATAGTGTGTGTGTGTGTGTGTGATTATGTGTAAATGTGTGTATGTGTATATTTATAAGTGAATATGGATGTGATGACTTAGTTATTAGATAGTCAATCAGTTTTTAAATGTTAAAATATTAGCAGATTTTTGTTAATTTACTATTCCAACTAAGCTCTATGCTTGTGCTAGGATATGGTTTACGACAGTAGTCCAATGGCGGAATTCGAAACCCCGACATCGTGGAATTCCGCACCTTTAACCAATTAGGCTATTGATGCGTTGTTAAAAGCGAAGATTTAAAATCTAACGAAGGTACATTATTAAGAGTGAAACCACATGAGTGCTGCATTTTCGCAAAACCAATTGCAGTTCACACATCTCTAGTGATGTGGCATATCTCTTAACCAATATCTTCCATCTTCCATCCAGGGCATCGTGGTGAGTACTGGAGAACGATCTGAATTCGGTGACATCTTCCGCATGATGCAAGCGGAGGAAGCTCCGAAGACGCCGCTGCAGAAGTCCATGGATACCCTGGGGGCGCAGCTGTCGATGTATTCCTTCTGCATCATCGGCTTCATCATGGTGGCGGGCTGGCTGCAGGGCAAGGCTATACAGGATATGTTCACCATAGGAGTCAGCTTGGCCGTCGCTGCTATTCCTGAAGGTACTACAGAAAACTAGCTGTTCGAACCGGTTATAAGCAACACTAGGTTTTTTGCCCGCGACTTGGTATTTTTAGACATAACTAGTTGTCGCCCACGACTATCGTCGTGGAATGAAAAAACACTTAATTAATTCCCGGTAATTATTCGAATTTTTCTCACCTTTTAAACCTTCTCTAGACCTCCACATTTCAAGACCAAGATAAGATAAATCCGTTCAGCCGTTCTCGAGTTTTAGCGAGACTAACTAACAGCAATTGATTTTTATATATATAGATATAGAATCAATTAGAGCGAAGCGCGCTTTCGTTACAAAGTCAAATGTCAGAATGATTAGTGAGGGGACATAAACGTCGATATTTTAGTAAGGCTAGTGTTGTGTCAGGTAGCTGATGATGATATTGTAGCATTGTAATATAGTACCTGGATGACCGAGCTTTGCTCTGTATTTTTTTTTTATATCATAAGATGGCAAACGAGCGAGCGGCCACATGAAATCGCTGAAATAGCGAAGTGACCGTTGTCCATAGACATACGCAATTGCATATGCGTTGCCTACATTTAATCGACGGAGGAGAGGATGCACAGAAAGGAAATATTTCCATACATCCTCTCATCCGGAAAGTCCACTTCCACTTCCCATCCTTTCCTTATAAGAAACAGGGTGGGAAGGGAAAGAGGATTAAATTAGGCTTCCGGGACGCACACTCATCAGACTGTTGACTTGAGGCCTGTCTTCTGTGTGGTCGTGGTATATCACCGGGCGAGCCGGGACAATTCCTGCGAACATGTTAAAGCGGGCTCTACCATTGTAGCATTTTAATACATAAGTTTTTATAAAAGTGTGCTTCATGTTCTCTGGCTTTATATACAATGGAATAATCTCATAAATGTATTTATATTCAATCTCATTGTCTACAATATGAATGTCAAATACTATAATGTGAACTGTTTGATGAACATTGACAATATTCAGATATTGTAACTACCCTTGTTTATAAACTTTGCTTAGAGTTGAATCTATTTTGCAATATTATGTTATACAATGCAATGGATGGATTCAAATCCTGTATATATAACTATATATCTTATATTTAAATGAGCAGTTCTTGTATATATATGATTGTAATCTCGGAATCGGCTCCAACAATTTTCATAAAATTTAGTATATAGGTGGTTTCGGGGGCGATAAATCGATCTAGCTAGGAATCATTTTTAGAAAATGTCATTTTATTCGTGTTTTATCGATAATCAACTTAACACAAACTTAACTTTTTCTATCGGTATTATCGAAAAATATTATTCATATTTCATCATTTTATTAGTAATTCGTACTTAAATGTAATTTCCAAAAAACACAATAAAAAAAATACCGAGCAAAGCTCATCCAGATTTTATAGGTTAAATCAAATAACAATAACAATTTATTTTTTAATATATGTTGTTACAATACTTGGTCTAAATGTGGGTTTTTGATACCAAAATAACTCTATAAAACCTCATCATTACTATCATTGTTTTAGATAAAATAGTAATATGTTTTTATAGGGCGTTTTGGTGTCGGAAACCCAACATAATTGTATTGTGAATTTAAAAGACTTTTAACTGAAATGGGTAGGAAATTAACGTGTACTATTCAATTAGGTTTACCTATCGTGGTGACTGTCACGCTGGCGTTGGGTGTCATGAGGATGGCAAAACGTAACGCCATTGTGAAGAAACTGCCAACTGTTGAAACTCTGGGCTGCGTCAATGTCATATGCAGCGATAAAACTGGTAAGTTTAGAAACAAGTTTTAGGTAAATTACTAATGTATTGTTGGTTTCTGAGACCAAATTCTCTGTATGAAACATATCTTCATACTTCTCTATCTATAAGAAAACAGAGAACATACGGGAATTTTGGTCCCAGAAACAAATTAACAGTAATATAAGTATTATTAAAAAGAAGTTGTTCGAAAAAACCTATTTTTCTAGATTTAAAACAACGCCATCTGTTGATTGTTTAAAAACCACATTTAAAATTAAGTATTGTTAACAGCGCCATCTATATTTAAAATTACAACTTATTATAAATGTGAAAACAACGCCATCTAGTTATTTTAAAACACTTGTTTACTTATAGGTACATTAACAAAGAACGAGATGACAGTGACGATGGTGTCGACGTCAGGCGGGCACCTGGCGGAGGTGTCGGGCGCGGGGTACAACGCGCGCGGGGAGCTGTCGCTGCGCGCGTACAAGGGACGCGATCTGGATGTCGCTAGGATGGCAGTGCAGACCATGCTTGAGGTCATTTATGACACATCTAGAACTTCTACACTCGTCGTAAATAAATTTCCAAACTGGCAATTAGTCGAAAAACACGCAGTTTTAGTCTTTCCTTTTAATTAGTAGCATATTGATTAATAATTTTAATTATCTATCCCTAATATTATAAATGCCAAAATTAAATGGATTAATGGATGTTTTTAAAAGTATCTTGGTAAAATTTTACACAGATGTAGAACATAGCCTGGAAGAACACAGACTTCTTAATAAGTGTTTTCTTCTAATTCTAATGAAATAAGCAATAATGACAGGCAGTATACAAAGTAAATATATGCAGGTGGGCGTGCTGTGCAACAACGCGGAGATCCGGGACGAGACGCTGTACGGTCAGCCGACAGAGGGCGCGCTGCTCGCCGCCGCCATGAAGAACGACTCGCACCACGTGCGCGACCGATACACCAGGCTGCATGAAATACCATTCAGGTCACTACAACCTCATGCACATTTTTTTCATAATTAAAGTGGGGAAACGACCAACAGGAACACATCTGTTCAACGATGCCCATGGACATTTGCAATGAAACCGCAGATGTCGGTCTTTGAAAAGGTGATAATGATCATCTTGAAGGTTCTAAAGGAGCATGATGTACTTTCACCATATTTATTCATAGGAATTGATGTATATAAATACATATGGATAGAACGCTGTTTGGAAATGATGCATCGTTTTGACTTAAAAGATCCATTCGAAGTTATTTTCTTAATATGTAAATTGCCTGATTATTTTGTTTGAATTTCCAACTTATTTGGTTCAAAGTGATGAGGATCAAATAGGCACAAAATATCACGACTTATAGCCTGTCCAGTACTTAAAAATCGCAATACTAAAATATAAACTATTGACATTTTTAAAAGACATAGTTCTTTGTCGTATCTTAAATCGTATGAACAAATGATTCATCAAACTTCTCAAATGACACAATTTAAAAAAGTATGACACCTCTGTATATCAATACTTTCATTTTAATATTATAATATTTTTATATGTGTATAGTTCAGAGACGAAGATGATGGTGGTAAAGTGCGGGCCCAAGTTCAAGGACAGCTCGGTGAAGGAGGAGGTGTTTGTGAAGGGTGCCATAGAGAAGGTGTTACCACTGTGCACGCACTACGTCGACAGCGCCGGCAACTACGCGCCCATGACCAGAGACAAGCAGAACGACTTCCTCTCAGAGGCTTACAATATCGGACGGACAGGTAACTTTAGAAAACAAAGAAACTAGTTGTCGCCCACGACTATGCCCATGTCTTCTTCCAGACTATGTTCTACATCTATAAAAAATTTCATCAAGATCCATGCAACCGTCCTGGAGATATATTCTAACGAATCCATCGTGGATGTATGAATGGAGAGGAAGCTAGAGAAGTCAGGTCCTCGGTGTCTGCCTACCCCTCTGTGTGACGGAGTAAATGTGTGTCCAGGTCTGCGTGTGATAGCGCTGGGTCGGGGCGAGAGCATGGACTCGCTGATGTACACGGGGGTGTGCGGGGTGTGCGACCCGCCGCGCCCCGGCGTGCGCGACGCGGTCGCGACGCTGCGTCGTGCCGGTGTCGACGTCAAGATGGTCACCGGGGATGCCAGGCCTACGGCACTCGCTGTCGGTCAGTATACCACACACACACACACCTCTATAAATAGACCGGCCATGAGACCTTGTATTTTGTGCCTAATTGATTTTCGTCATATTGACGCTATTTTTTTAACTATATACAAATTAAAGTAATTGTTTTTGTAACGATAGAAAGGAAATTTTAACAGTGATAGAGCGAGCTTTAACATGTTCGCAGGAATTGTCCCGACTCGCCCGGTGATATACCACGACCACACAGAAGACACGCCTCAAGTGAACAGTCTGATGAGTGTGCGTCCCGGAGGCATAATTTAATTCTCTTTCCCTTCCCACCTTTTTTCTTATAAAGAAAGGATGGGTACTGGAAGTGGACTTTCCGAATGAGAAAATGCATGGAAAGGGAATATATTTTCTTTCTGTGCATCCTCACCTCCGTCGATGAAAGGTAGGCAACGCATATGCAATTGCGTATGTCTATGGGCAGCAGTCACTTCGCTATTTCAGCGATTTCAGGTGACCGCTCGCTCGTTTGCCTTGTTTGTTAGTCTAATACATATTCATGTTTGATCATTAATCGTATTAATAATGTGTGTTGCAAAATTTGCAATTTAAACATAGAATAGTTTACGTAGGAGCCGTCGGAATGTTTTTAACAAGTAAAATGAATAATTACAGCTCAGATGATCGGTCTGGATGTGTTACACTCACAATCCCTGTCCGGCGACCAGCTGGATGCTATGCCTGATGAAGACCTGGACAGGATCATTGAAACTGTACGTATTATAAAATATAACAGAGTAAACGTTGCTAATATTGTTCAACAAGGATCTTATAGCAGTTTGAAAATATGTTAATAAACGGTGTCATATTGACAGCGTCATTTTGACGAATGAGGATCACGGATTAATGTTGCCGTTTTTATAATTTCGATATTTCATAAATATCACGCATGTCACGTCGTGTAATTTGCTGATATATTTGTATGTATAAATTTAAATACTAAGGAATTACGAGTACTAAGGTAATAAATTGCAAATCAATTGCTTTGAGTCATAGACAACTTTTGATATAATTTGGATAATTTATGCTCTCTGGCAACACCTAAAGAAGCTATAAGATCCGTCTACTACATTCAAATTTATCAGTAAGGGAGATGCTCAGTGTCATCTTATTGATTCTGAGTGTAAAGTCTACACTAATAGCAAAAGCAATTGTTAAATATTTGAAGGTGACAATGTTTTATTATTTTAGGTGAGCGTGTTCTACCGCGTGACTCCGAAACATAAGCTGTCCATAGTTAAATCTCTACAACGACGTGGCAACATCGTCGGCATGACAGGTAACTGAATTTAATATAAAAATGGGTCATAACAGACAGACGGACGGACAACAAAGTGATCCTATAAGTGTACCGTTTTTTTCCTATGAGGTACGGAACCCTAAAAAAGTCAATTACAAACCGACAAGTCTATCTGCAGTTGGCATAAGTCAAATAAAATTATGACAGCTCACTAGCGACCCCTAGCGATAAACGTAGACGTTTTAATAAGGCTAGTGTTGCCAGTACACCGGCAGTGTCGAACCCAGGACTGCAGTCAAGTGCTTAACTCCTGAGCCACTAGTAGAATAGTAGTTAAATAATTAAGCTTTTTCTCCTTATTGTATTTTCGTTTTTAATACTTTTTAATACTATTCGTATGTAACATAATTATGTTCTCCAGGTGACGGTGTCAATGACGGTGTGGCATTGAAACGTGCTGACATCGGTATTGCTATGGGACGTAATGGCACCGACGTGTGCAAGGAGGCTGCCGATATGATCTTAGTAGATGATGACTTCGCTACCATCATGTGAGTAGACAACACAATCATACATACAAAGTGGCACGCACTTTTACGTACGTATACGTAATTACGTGCACATGTACGGATGAAAAATTTAATGTATACATTTTTAATTAATTGTCAATAAGTGGTTATTTCTTTATATTTGTAAATGTACACTAAGAGACACTCTTAATTATAAATTAACGTTTGCGAGTGCAGCAGTTAAATTACACTCAATGTTACCTTCATAGGTGGGTCGTGAATTAGATTCCTTGACTGGTAACCCACAATAATTTTAATTTCATTAAATTCCAAATGTAAAATGAGTCACAGGCTGAGTCACATAAACGTGACTAGTTGTAACAAGGACGGGTCAAAAGACCTTGAAATTCATGTATTCACGTGACGTAATGTATGGATAGCCACGAATTACTCTTGACTAGTTGTTGCCCGCGACTCCTTCCACGCAATAAAAAAAAGTTCTGTAGATATCTTCAAACATACATTCAGATATTCGCATTTATAATATTAGTAAGATTTGTAACAATGTGTTGTGTATGTTTCCAGTTGTGCGATAGAGGAGGGCAAGTGCATATTCTACAACATCAGGAACTTCGTGCGCTTCCAGCTGTCCACCTCCATCGCGGCGCTCTCCCTCATCGCGCTCGCCACGCTCATGTCCATACCCAACCCGCTCAATGCCATGCAGATATTGTGGATCAATATCATCATGGATGGTCACTATACATCTTTAATACTCTTATTGTTATACCTGTAGTCCGCGACTTCCTTCGCAAAGTGTTAAAATAGAGTCTTGACAGATGGACAGCAAAATGATCATATAATTGTTCCGTGGCTTTCCTTCTGAAGTACGGAACCCTAAAAAAACTTACAAAGTAGACTATGTTCTATATCTATGCTAAATTTCTTTGATATCAGTTGAGTCATTTGAACATTTGCATTTATAATATTAGTAAGATATGATCACGTGACATTTTAAAAGTTGGTTTATTTTATGAAGCATATCTCAGACTCAATGCCTGGTTTTCACTAAGCCAGTAAAGTGAAGTATAATCTGTACGCAGGTCCCCCGGCGCAGTCTCTGGGCGTGGAGCCAGTGGACCACGAGGTGGTGCGGCGAAGACCTCGCGACACCACCCGCCGCATCATCTCGCGCGGCCTGCTGCTCTCAGTGCTCCTCTCCGCCGCCATCATCATTGCCGGCACCCTCTGGGTCTTCAATAGAGAGGTATGTGTCGTGTACAGTCACACCTGTTCGCGGTATACCACTTTTAGAAAATTTGCCTGAGACAAACTCTGCCACTTAAACTAATCGAGATCGTGTAAGCAACGCATCTGCAATTGCGGATATCCATGGATAGCAGTCGCTCCGCTATTCAAAATTTAAATACCAAAATGTGCAAATAACTCGTTTTTAAGGTAGGACACCGCCAGATTCCTTGATAGTACCCACGTTGGATTCATTCAAATTCTATCAATTGTTCTTTTTCTTTTACATATTTAATTAGTCTGTTTTTCACATTTATTGTCACATCGTGAAATAACAAAGAAGATAGTAATGTCAGTGTAACATGTTTGCAGATGTCAGACAACAAGATAACTCCGCGCGACACGACGATGACGTTCACGTGCTTCGTGCTGTTCGACATGTTCAACGCGCTCTCCTGTCGCTCGCAGACTAAGTCCATCTTCCAAGTTGGACTCTTCTCTAATAAGTGAGTGCACCATTTAACTTCAGACCAGTTATACCCTGGGATACTATGGTCATCGTCAGGGGTGACCATATTTTGGTAGCTTTGTCTGACGTCATCCATCATTGAACCCACAGGAAAATACTAAATTTATGGAAGTTTATGAGAAAAAAATATCAGTTTTGAATCTAAATTTACCTTTTAGAAATCAATATATGTATTATTTTATTTGTTTGAAATTGTCTCATTTCTGAAGAACAGATTACATCACCTTTTTTCATCCACTATTTTTTTAATTTCCTAGAAGACAAAAACGAATTGCGCAATTTTAAAAAGACTTATCGGTCATATAAATTATTTTATTGTTATTTTTTATAATGTCATGCAACATGTATATATTCATTGTATTTGCAGAATGTTCCTGGTGGCGGTGTTCATGAGCCTGGTGGGTCAGATGCTGGTGGTGTACTTCCCCCCGCTGCAGCGCGTCTTCCAGACTGAAGCTCTCACTGGACATGGTATGTATGGACTTAGTTCGCTGTCTTATAATACCAAAAATGGCATTGAACCCTTTGTATTTTATGGAAGTAAAATCAAAATGGCTTATTAATATGCATTGATGGATTAGTAATTATTTTGAAATTTCCTTTTGTAATAAACGCTTCATTAATGAATATCTGTCGCCAGAGTCCGCGTGGAATAAAAGAAACTTAATTAGTAGCCTATACTAATAGCCAATACGCTAATAGAGATCAATGGAGATCTTTTGGAGATACCGTCTAATATCCATCCATAAATCCAAACATTCGTATTTATAATATAAGTAAGTTTAATTGTATTTCCAGATCTGATATTCCTGGTGTGCCTGACGTCCAGCGTGTTCATCGTCAGCGAGGTTAAGAAACTGATCGAGCGCACGATCAAGAAGCGGTCCCATGGAAAGTTCTCGACGAAGGCACACGACGCCATGGATTTTGTATGACACGAGACGCAGAGGAAGGAGCAGTAGGCGCGCGCCCACGTGACAGCTGTCACAGTGACAGCTGTCACCGCGACCCGGCTGACGGCTGTCACTGTGGCGCGGATCGAAGAGATGCTGGCCGTTTTGATGCGGTTTTTTACAGTGTGGGCGCGAATGAGGTTGTATTGCGAGGTGACAGCGGCTGTCGGTTCAGTGACAATTGCAGATGTGAGGGTGAATCCGCTCGTAGGCCGCCATTTTCTATTTACGATGGCAAAATAGATATTCCTATTCGCTTTTAGCTGGTTTTGTCTCTTCGGTGTTTTAGTTTTTTTTATTGTATTTATTACCTCTCACGTCGACATGACAATTGTATTTATAGGATGGTGTTACCATTCGTAAAAAACCTCATCACATTTTTAATGTATTTTTTTTAGCATTTAATATAAATTTGTCTATGATTTATTAAGTTTGTAAGTATTACTTAGAAATGCTATTTAAATACTTATTCGTTTGTGAAATTGTTAACTGATTTGTCTGGTTGTTAACTTGTATTTTTCTAAGTAATACAGTAATCAGCCTAAAGTAAGTGTAATTTTGTGAATTTATTTTTTTTACGCTTATGAATGTGTAGGAAATTATTTTGTGATTGTTTTAGTTTAGTTAGAATAATAAGTGAGATTTGAATAGAGCTATTATTTCTCCTCTGACGATGTTTTATTCCTCTCTCTTTCTCGCAATATGAGTCAAGAAAGAGAGGTTATGTGTTGCAATGTTTGAGAAAAAAAAATTTTTTTTTCTTTGTAAAAGTAATTTAAATAAGAATCTTAGTTATTTAGCTATAATGTGTAGACTTATTTATTTGAAACTATCAATATTTAAATAATAGCACATCCTAAATAGTATGAAATACTTTCATTAGGAAGGCTTTGAACCTCAGTGTTGCTAGTTGCATATCTATGATACTTAATATAGAATTCGTGATAGCTCATATAAAAAAAAATACTTAAACTTTTTAATCTCTGTATCACCAGAAGTAAACCTGAATATTAGTTTTATGTATTGTCAAAAATATCAGTGTAATAAATATTAAAAAAAATTATATATTATTTTCTTTTTCTTTTATTTGTCAAAATTGACATTTTTTTAAAACAATGGTGAAATTTTTACTCTACAATTTTGAATAACATATCTTAAATCATTCATTTTCAATTATAAAACTGGTAATACTTGATAGAAATTTAATATAGTGGCAACACTACCAATTGACCAATTGTATATAAAAAGTATACCAGTGAAATAAGAATTTTTAAATATTGTACGTCACAGTAATCACTACGAGTTTAAATAATGAATTTTCAAAAATAATTTAGCGGGAGTTTTTTTATAGCAACGCCAAGTAGTAATAAATAATTTTCGATAGTTACATTACGAAGTTAAATAAATTAAAATTGACGCAAACTGACTCTAAAGTCGGAAAATTGTTATGCAAATGTCAACTACGAAAAAAATTTAAACGGAATGATTATTTTGATTTTTTTTTATTTAGCTAGTAATTAGTTGTAGAAAACAGTATTAATGTTTTATGTATTATTTAACTATTGAATTTAAGCATTTTTCCAATTAAATATTATATCTATATTAAAACTATCACTAGAATTCCCCTTCGTAAATGTTTAATAAATCTTTAAATGTACTTAGGAAATTAAATATATTACATGTATCACCTTTATTATTAGTTATTACCATTTGACCGTATATTTAGCTCTCTAATATGATAAAAAATCACGCATTGATTCAAAGTTAAACTTTTTTAAATAAAAATAAAATTTAAATCCATTTTGGCCAATAGCCTTGTATCTGCAACATTGAATAAATCCTATTTTTTTTCACAATGAATTTAAAGGTCAAAGTTTAAATTTCGAACGTTTTCCTCGCTACCATTATTCGATTCATAATACACGAAAGAATGAACTGTAAAACTAAGGAGGTAAGGTTCAATTTAGTTTATCATTCATGTTTTACGAAGTATACTTTATAATAATGGTGCTTGATAGACGAATGAAAGGCTTCTATATAATTTTAATAATTTATTACATTGTATTTGAATATTTAATATTTAAATATATAGTCGATTTAATAATATAGTATTGACTCATTTGGCATTTAATAGTATTATTGTTTGATTATTAAAAATAAAATAGAGATTTTTAATGGGCTTTCGTGTGAAATGACGTCATTCGATATAAATAAATTTTCCTCGAATACTTTTAGTGTTTCCCTCGGTGTTTTAAATATATGAAACCATTTAACACGTTAAACGCCATAGTAAAAATAGAAAAAAATCACTTAAAAAACTTTTAACTGGAAATAGATGCGTAAAATCTTCAAAATATATCTAGTTTAGGGTTCAATCAGTAGCTGGGTTCCGCTGATAAATAAATATTGAGGTCACAGATGTACGCGGCGGTTAAATGCAGGTAGAGATCCTGTTACCGGAGACAGGAGTGGCGTTTAACGTGTTAATAAGACAAAGAAGCATCGTTTTGGATATTCTATCTCGCTCGCACATCTATTCGCTGATTGTTTTTTTTTAGAGTATAAATAAAAAGCATACGGTAATATTTCTGTCATCCACGAAACAAATTATGGATGTGACTTTTCTGTAATTATATTTAAGTATTAAAATGTTTAAAAAAATATGGTTTAATATTTTAATATTGTGGTAATAAATTTCGCAATTTCCTTGCTATTTAAAATTTGTTAATTTTTTCAATAGTTACAATAGAAAATACTTAAGTTTGGCAAAATTGACAGAAATAATGCCGTATCTAGTTTTTAAGTATCGATGTTATTGTAAAATGTAGAAATCGACTTTGTAGTTTCAAATGTGTTTCGTTTAAAAACGTAGAATATAACAAAAAAATATCTTAAAAAAATATACAAAATATTAACATAAGTAATTAGATCGGTGTATTTGTAGTGTTTTATAAATTGACATGAAATGAAATCATTTTGTACTTTAAAAAGTCAGTAAATTATCACTCGTAATCTCAAATTAGACTGTTTCATTAGCATTATCATTATCATCACCATCGTCATAATGATAATCATTATCATTATCACATCAATCGTTATCATCACAATCATCATCATCATCACCGTCATAACGATAAAAATTATCATCATCACATCAATCGTTATCATTACAATCATCATCATCATCACCATCGTTATAATGATAATCATTATCATTACCACCATCATATCAATCGTTATCATCATCATCAACTCACTATATGTTCCCCACCAGGCTTTGAGCCTACCTTAAATCAGGGATGATGTTTTATTGAAAGCCCAGTGCAGGTTAGTTTCAATAGGATGGTTCTTTTAAAAGGTATATAGGCTACGTACATTGAAATGCCAACAAAATGATTTCATTCCAGTCAACCTTTTATATTCTACAATCTTTCTTCATATCTATATATTACACAATATTCAATATAGATTACTGAAATTTTATTTATTATCATCGGGGAGGGCACAGAGTAAAAAATACAATAATATCATTTTAAGCGATTCAATGCAGCATTTGTTTTATTACGCTCACTAAGGGCGAACCTAAGTGTAGACTTATGATGAAAAACCTAAGGACTGCTTAAGCATTAAACAACTGAGTGTACCGTTAAAGGATGATGATCAATTAAGCGAAATATAAACTTACTCACAAACATGACTGGTTTGCATTATTCCAGTTCAGCGATGGAATACTGAACTGGAACAGGAAATGTGTAAACTCACAATTTGCATTTTATTGTATACATTTGTTTGTTATTGTTTTAGAACGCTGGGTTGTTCCTTTAACTGGAATAATGAAACCTAGGTATAAAGGTTGTCGGCGAACATCACACATTTTCTATTCAACTTAAGTTTCCAATTATTTTTACACACTCTCCGATGATGATACGAGTCAGTGCAATTTGTGGCGCAATTAAAAATGGATTATAAAATTGTTTTGTGTTTTCTTTTTCCCTACGTGTAGTACTGTTAAGAAGAAAATCCGACACTGTGCCGGTGTACGAGCGCAACACTAGTCTTACTAAAATGTCGACGTTTATGTCCCCTCACTAATCATTCTGACACTGGACTGTGTAAAGAAAGCACGTTATTCGCGCCAAAGGATTCTAAAACTAAGGACCTAGAAAATAGTACTCGGTCCATGTGGAATTAAAAAAAACTGAGTACTCTATGTGATATTGCAGAATGTATTCTATCGCAATTCCGAAAATTTCGTGCGGACGAAGTCGCGGGCGACATTTAGATTTATAAGTAAAAAAACCTTTAGAGGATCGAGCCTCTAATTCAGGTAATTGATGTTTCTTTTTTGAATATGTGCATAATATAACTAACATAAGGTACTTTTTGCTTATTCTTTTTTAAGGTAATTGTGATAACAGAATATTTCGTGATACAAGCAGCAGCTTCAGAAACACATGTTACATCTTCAATTATTTTTAGGAAATAAAATTGAATGTTTGAAAAAATAAATTATCGCATTTGGTGATCTCACGCAAAAATGTTTGACCCCAACATGATATATTCCGTATCTAACATAAACATAGTGACGAGATTTACGATAATTGAGGTAAAACCCAAACACAGACCTAATTTTATTCTTCTTTTCCTGTCCGTTTCTTATAAGGACGGGAAGAGGAAGTGGATTTGATGGAGGAGGAGACGCATAGGAAGCGGAAAAATTCTCTTTCAGAGTGGCATATTTCAGTCCATTTCACTGTCGATTAAATGTAGGCGACGCAGATGCGATTCCTGATGAAATTTCGGATATCAATGGACAGCGATTCACTATTTCAGCGAATCCAGATGACTTGTCTTTTACCTTATATAAAAAGTATAGTTACATATTCGTCCAAAAAAATCTTCATTATCCTTTATTCATAATTTTCGTTTCAACGTTGTTACTTAATCTGACCTCATAATGTCACCGCCCTTTAGATATATAGGAAACTTATGCAGTAAAAATTTACATGACGATAATTAATCTATTTTATATAATAGGACCGTTGATGTAAGATTGATTCTTCATTTCGGACTAGTTCTGTTAATAAAAAAACTCTACGAGATTATTGTACATTTGACATTAAAACCAACAGGTTTCTCATTCCACATTTGTCTGTCGTGACAGCCGGGCGTATACAATGTTAATTATTAAATTATTACTCTTTAGTGCCTGTTTGTTACCAACAGTCTTAGGATTTACAGTGCCTTATCCGAAAATCGAAGCAATTTATCCTAAAGGATTCAAAGTATCATTACCAGGTAAGTTCTAGTTTAATCTGTCATATACAATAGATAATTTCAGCGTTCTCGGATTCATATTTACTTATCGTGCGTTTCCATTGCTTAAAAGCTTGTATAAAAACATATTATTGTCTTCATCTATATTAATATTATAAAGCGGAAGAGTTTGTTTAAGCGCGCTAATCTCATTAACTACTGGTCCGGTTAAAAAATTCTTTTTTTGATGGATAGTCCATTTATAGAGGAAGGTTTTATTTGAAGGTGCGACCGATAGTTTTTGTGATTCAGCGCGGACAGAGTCGCGGGCCACAGCTAGATTTTAAATATAATGATAGAGATAAATGTATATTTGGGTTTTCATTATCTTTGAAAAAAGTGTTTCAACAATGGATTGGATGATGACAAACTAATCGTTGATTTCTGAGACCATTGTAAGCTTTAACAAAACATATGTACATGTAACATACAATACGGGGATTTTGGTCTCGGAAACCAACGATAAGAAAACCAAGAAACCATAAACCAAGGTATCTTTTGTTGCTTAGTTTTTATTTCACCTTCCATCGTTTTAGAGCTTTTTATAATGTCATATAAGTCTTGTAAATAAGGCCAATACATTCTCATTACTAAATATATTACATTATATGGAAGCAAATGAAATATTTTTTATTGTGTAGATGACGGATACTCGTTCTTTGGCTTTCGTGGTAATCTGAACAAAGAACTGGATGGTTTAGAATTAGGGCAATATACGAAAGATGTACCTTTACCTATCAACGGTCAATGGATATATAAAGAAAACAAGCCCAAATTAATGCTCGGTGATACAATTAATTATTGGACTTTTGTGTTGAAGAATGGAGTCAGAAATATCCAGCAAGGATCATGGACTATCACAGGTGAGAATAACTTCCAGGAACTACAATAAGATCTGTGAGTGGGATAGCAAAATATCTAATCGTATCTTAATCCAGAGAATCGTAAAATCCTTTTGGCTACAGATTGCAGACGGTTGAACCTTACTTCTGCCAGACAGAACAGAAATCTTTTATATCAGATTAGGATATATATTTTTTTTATATCATAAGGCGGCAAACGAGCGAGCGGCCACCTGAAATCGCTGAAATAGCGAAGTGACCGTTGCCCATAGACATACGCAATTGCATATGCGTTGCCTACCTTTAATCGACGGAGGAGAGGATGCACAGAAAGAAAAAATATTTTCCCTTTCCATGCATCCTCTCATCCGGAAAGTCCACTTTCACTTCCCATCCTTTCCTTATAAGAAAAAGTGTGGAAAGGAAAAGAGGACTAAATTAGGCCTCCGGGACGCACACTCATCAGACGAAATATGCTTCCACTTGACGCCTGTCTTCTGTGTGGTCGTGGTATTTCACCGAGCGAACCAGGCCAATCCGTGCGAAAATGTTAAAGCGGGCTCTACCACTGTTAATTAATTTTAAATTTAATTTATATATTATAGGTAGGATATTTTAAATTTAATTACACTTATAAACTTTTAACCTTTTCAGAGTTTGTTAATAATGCGGGAATGCCCGTGGATGAGAGTGGCAAGCCAACCATAAGAATCACTACACCGCCATCTAACGTCGTTGATTCTAAGTTTGGTGAAGTTACACCAAAACCAGACGTGACTGTCACCACAGCATCGTCGTGTCAAGAGTCACAAACCGCAGTTTTTGGACGGACGAAAATTTGTAAAGGCGAACTTCTTTTCGCTGAGGAATTTGATAAGAGAAGTATTAAGGAGTTAACTCAATGGGATCCAGAGGTCAAGTTCCCACAAGAGCCGGTAAGATAGAAAGGTCATTGTAATGCTAAAAGCTTAAGAGGACAGATTAACAATCTATCGATTACATTTACAGGACTATCCATTCAGCGTATATATGACGGATTCTTTGGGACTTGAAGACGGAATTCTATCTATATCCCCATTGCTTTTGCAGTCTAAATATAACGAAGATATAATTAATGAACGTTTAGATTTAGCCAACTCGTAAGTTTTTAATGTTTTATATAAATTCTATTCATTACATATTTTTTAAAATTCCTTTTGCAATATCAAATAGATTGAAATTGAAGTACATTTTCAAAGTTCATCTTTTCTTCTTCTTCGTCGTCGCAGTCTTTTAAGACTGGGCGTGGTCATCAAGTATCAGTGACCTGCTTCACCAAGCGCCGCCACCCCTCCCTAGTCGCTGCCTTTTTAGTATATTGGTGTATATTTTACTAAAGAATTCTTTACTAATATTCCAGATGTACAGGTCGGATGGGAACGAGAGAGTGTGCTCAGGTCGCGTCCGGGTTCCTCATCCTCCCCCCTGTCATCACAGGCAAACTGACAACCAAGAATAAGTTCAATTTCAAGTTCGGCAGAGTTGAAATCAGAGCCAAACTAACAGAAGGAAACTGGCTATTACCAGGTGTTAATTTTTCAAATATCTTGGCTGTCCAAGGCAATCGGCAAGTTGCGTAATTTCTCATATAACAAAATCTGTCAAACCGTTTGATATGCGCAATAGAATGGAACGTCCACTAAATATAACTTTCTAAATTTAAACATCTGTTTGTTCATTCTGTTTTGAACAAACCAATACTTATAGACTTTATCCCTTTCGCAGAGATAACGTTGGAACCACGTGACAGCGTGTACGGTAACCAACACTACGAATCTGGTCTCATCAGAGTAGCCTTCGCCAAAGGGAACGCGGTCTTCGCGAAGAAGTTGTTAGGCGGACCTGTACTCGCCGACTCCGAGCCATATCGCTCATTCAACATGAAGGAGAAGACTGGAATCTACAACTGGTACAAGGACTTCCATAATTACAGCATGGTGTGGAAACCAGGTCAGTAAATCATCAGAAGATGGTGATAATAAATGATGTTTTGTAAGGAAAATATAGCATTTTGTCCTAAACGATTCACAACAGTGGACTGTCCAAGCAAATAATGGTATATGTCAATGAGCCTGATAGATTGTAACACTTTGTTGAAATACGTGAAATACCTCATGCTTTTCTTCTTGGTCATTTGCAGATGGTCTAGAGTTGTTGGTAGACGGCGAACTGTACGGTACTGTGGACCCTGGCGAGGGATTCTTCTCGTCTGGTTTGAAGCACTCGGTGAAGCACGCAACACAATGGGCCCGTGGTACTGCTATGGCACCTCTTGATGAGATGGTATTTAATTGTATTATTATAATATCAATTGTTTTAATATCTTAAAGGCAAATATTTAAATTAAGGCACATCCTCGCTTTCTTTCACTTTTATTTTTATCCACTTTCTTTCAAAAAGAGAACCATTTGATTGCAGTTATTCATAATAATTCCGTAGACTTTTCTCCTATTTCTTTTATAAGGAGAATTAATTTTAATCTTTGTTACAGTTTTACGTGGCTCTTGGTCTTCGTGTTGGCGGCGTCAATGACTTCTCTGATGATTCCATTAAACCTTGGAAAAACAGGAACAGTAAAGCGATGTTAAACTTCTGGAACGCAAAAGACAGCTGGTACCCGACCTGGTCAGACGCTGCGGTCAAAGTGGACTACGTCAGAGTGTACGCTTTGTAATTGTTGTACGTTAGTGAAATAAAAGTTTGTTTTGTTATTTTCACTTTCCATTCATCGCCTCTAAAAATATTTTAACTATTTTACAATCAGTCACGGTCATATGTGAGACTGTAATTCGCAAACCAGTGACCCCCAAAGTCAGCGTCCAGGGCGGTTCGCTAACTATAATCGCTGTAAATAGCTCAATTTATTAATTTGATTATTAAAATTATGTCATGATTTAGAAAACAAATAAACGTACTTATTTTAGCCTGCCTCTCTCCTCATGATTTTTTGCTGAACCCCTTCCGAGGCTCACATGCAATTACGATATTATAGACAATCTCATATCTAGTCTTCCCATTGCTTATCTTACTAGTATCTTACTAATATTCCTAGTATTCATCATCAACCTGCCCTTATCCCTATCGAGGGTCGGCACAGTATGTACTACTCCTCCATACATCTCTATCAGCCGTCATATCCCAGTCTACCCCTTCTTACGCATATCCTCTTTCACACAGTCATTCCATACTTTTTTTGATCTTCCCCTACCCTTGTAGCCATCCACATTCAATCTCATTCTATACTATATCCTACTATTATAAATGTGAAAGTTTAGATGGATGTTTGTTAGAAGGTATCTCTAGGACGGCTGAATAAATCTGGATGATACGTACAGTAGAACATTGTCTGGAATAACACAGGGTTTTTACCGCGCGGATGGCGGGAAAAAGTTAACAATTTATAATAATCAGGTAATTTAGTGACATCACTAGTTGAGGTTAGTTACATCGAAATACAGGTGTTATTTAAATCATTACGCCGTTGGTCGTCGTCAAAGTCGGACGTCATGTCGTGTAAATTTATCTTTAGTGTTCTAGCATTTGTTTTGTTGTGTGATGCTCAAGCTAGAGCGCAGAAATATACAGTACCTCCTGCAAAATTAGAAGCTATCTATCCTCAAGGTCTCAGAGTTTCAATACCAGGTAAATGGAGATTTTTTTTTATATTTGTGTCTGTTGAATACTTTTATTAGTTTTGACATAAGTTTTCCTTATGTTTTGATTGCTTTTTGTTTAATCTTAAATTTTGTAATTTATAACATTGATATTTTAAATTAAATATTTTATTCGTTCATTAATTTATCTTGATAAGTCGTATAGTGCCTTAATATGTTTGAAGTATTTTTAATTTTATTTTTAATTAAATTGGAAGACCTTATGTCATTATTCAAGATACAGACTGATGATGATGATAATCATCATCCTCGTTTTATTATACCTGTTATTCAAACGTTTTTCATCAATATTTGTAGGCAATTAGTTATTTTTAACTATAAATCCTTGCCTCACACGACCGTCAGACACAAGGCTACACAGCAATATGAAACAAGAAAGGCAGGTTTTAGGATTGTTTTTTTTTGTTATAATTACGGTATCAATTACCCGGCAAAGGAAAATGACCCCACGGTTGTGGCTTCTATATGGAAATTAATCAAAACATGTTTTAGAGAAGCTGTGTAGTGTTAAAATGTAGCAAAAATGAACGCATTTTATTTACCTTTTATAATAACAATTTTGATGAGTATTTGAAGGTTTTTAAGACATAAATTTCCCGTTTAAAACATATTTTTATCTCTGTTTTTTGAAAGATAATGAGAGGGATAACGATAGGTTTATACAAAGATTTTGATCCAAGAAAACAACGGTCAATTAAGTATTTTACAATGATTAGGTATTGAAAATCGGTGGATAACAAAAAACAGATTTTCAAACGTCTTTAAGAACTGAACCTTTAAATGTTAACTTTGCCAATTAATCTATTGTTCAAATCCATATTGAAAACATATACAACTATCTTTCGTCTGAGACTCCATCGCGTGGAATTATGAAAACATAATAAGTTTCCTATGTGACTCCAGATTATGTTCTACGTCTGTGCCAATTTTCATCAAGATCAGTTGGTCCGTTCGCGAGTTATCTTCAAACAAACATCCATTCATCTAAACATTCGCATTTATAATATTAGTAAGACTATTCATGACAACATATAATGTTTTAAAGAATTCGTTCATTGTAATGTTTAAATGATATTCCTATCATATTATCTTCCTCTTAAATTCCAAAGAGAATCTACAATGTCAATGACACTGTAAACAGTTTTTGCACTGAGATTGATGAAATGAAATGCACGCTGGCAATGAACTTGAGACCGTCCGAATTTCACGCTAGATATTATACCGACGGCGATTCGTCAAGTTTAATTAAAAAAAAAAAACTAGTTTTAAATAAAAAAAAACCTGTTCCTAACACGCCTTTAAACAAAATACATCGAAGGCTATGATTCTATACAATACTTTGTTTTGCAGACCTTAAGGTATTATTCACGAACTGAATTCGAGTGCCGAAATATCCATATATTGAAATGTTTTTATTGTCCGTCTACACAGTGGACATCCTCCCTAATCTGCATCACTACCTATGTAGTCAAATCTATTTATAATTATGTACTAAATAAAATTTCAGACGATGGCTTC
This sequence comes from Papilio xuthus, assembly GCF_000836235.2. NCBI lineage: Eukaryota > Metazoa > Arthropoda > Insecta > Lepidoptera > Papilionidae > Papilio > Papilio xuthus. The sequence continues at coordinate 6,903,756 of NW_013531704.1, forward strand.
TCCCTTTTCGCTTTCCACGGTAATCTCAATCAAGAAATGGAAGGCTTAGAGGCCGGACAATGGTCAAGAGACATAACCAAAGCAAAAAATAATAGATGGACGTTTAGAGATAGGAATGCAAAATTGAAGCTTGGAGACACAATTTATTTTTGGACTTACGTCATCAAAGATGGATTAGGTTATAGACAAGATAACGGAGAATGGACCGTAACTGGTAAGAAATATATAAGTTACTAATTTCTATAAAGCAGTAAGTAAAGTAGAAAAGAGAAAGGTCGATACTACAAATTACTTTTTAATAATTAACTTAAAAATTCCAAAGTTGTTAAAACTGCCAGATGTTTGTATATGCAAGCAAGAAAATGGCAAATGCAGACCAGATTTATATCTTATTAGATATGATATTTCATAGGTTGATCACTTACAAAATTTCAGAGTTTGTGAACGAAGATGGAACCCCAGTTGATGGACAAGCGACGTTATCACCAAACTTCTCACCAGTGGTAACGCCATCTGGCACGACCGCTCCAAACATCCCAACGAGAGTGACAACATCCACCCCGCCCTGCCAAGGTTCTCCAACAGCCGTGTTTGGTCGCACTAACATTTGTAAAGGAGCTTTACTTTTCAATGAAGAATTTGAAAAGAACAATATCAAAGATTTAGTTAATTGGGACCCGGAAATTAAATTTCCTCAAGAGCCGGTAAGTGATCTTTAGTTTAACAAAAACTGTCATCAATTTGATGATAGACAAGCTGATAGCTGATAATAATAGGTTACGCGCAGATCAAGAAGCTTGGAGTCGCTTTAACTCATAATTTTCTTTCCAGGACTATCCATTCAACGTGTACATGGTAGATGGTACTCTCGGCATAGAAAATGGAGTTTTGTCTATAACACCAGTACTTCTTGAATCAAAATACCATGAAGGTTTTGTTAATGAACAACTAGATTTATCTAACACGTAAGGAGCTAAGCTTTAACTTTGCTATTTGTAAGATCAAGAATTTTAACAATTATTTTCTTTATTAGGTGCACTGGTCAAATTGGGACGAGGGAGTGTAAACAAGTCGCCTCCGGAGCACAGATCTTGCCACCAGTGATCACAGGAAAAATCACTACGAGGAACAAGTTCAATTTCAAGTTCGGCAGAGTGGAAATACGCGCTAAGCTACCCAGTGGAAGCTGGTTGACACCAGGTCTAAAGTTTTCCTAAATTTCAAATTCTAGCCCAGACGAAATATAAAGTAATAAGAGCTTAATATCTCTTTTTACAGTAACTTGTACTAACAATTACAATAAGAATATAAGAAGTCGATAGAAATGATTTAATTTTCACTAAAAATTATTCAAAAACATCATTTTTTTGGTCAAATTCTAAGACGATTTTGATTGCCAATCGTAATGCGTCTTTCGTCATATCCTACCCAACATCATGTACTTATATCTTTGTTAGCATCAAAGGTGCTTATATCCTCTTGTTACTACTTTCAGAGATAACATTAGAACCCCGCGACAAAGTCTATGGTGATAAGCGATACGAGTCCGGTCTGATAAGAATCGCCTTTACCAAAGGGAATGCGGTCTTCGCGAAGAAGTTGTACGGTGGCCCCGTACTGTCTGACTCTGAGCCCTATCGTTCCTTCCTCATGAAGGAGAAGATAGGAATTGACAGCTGGTACAAGGACTTCCACAACTATAGCATGGTCTGGAGACCAGGTAAGAACACACCTGGTAGAATATAGTTCAGATCTCCACTCATTTTTCTAGTAAAGAGTTAAAGGAAAAAGTGAAAAAGTGTAAGTGAGGGTGATGATGGTCTCTTACGAGTCTTCGACATCTTTCATAAGATTGGAGGTTAAATAATTTATTCCAACAGATGGCATGCAACTGTTTGTGGATGGAGAACAATACGGCACCGTCGATCCTGGCGAAGGATTCTTCAATACGGCGAGACAAAACGCGGTGCCTCACGCCATGCATTGGGTTAAAGGCTCAGTTATGGCCCCACTGGACGAAATGGTATTACAAAACTTCCATTAATATTAGAGGAATTATTACATTAATTTAGTCACAACTTCGAAGTTTTTAGAGACATTTTATTCGTCCCATATCTGGGAATATGAGAACCTAGAATGTATGAGAACCAAAAGATAGACTAATAAAAATTCCATCATTAAAGCGTAGTCTAACATTGTTTTATGAACTAAATGGAAGTTATTTATCGTTTTTTTATAGTTTTACGTCGCTCTCGGACTCCGAGTTGGTGGTATTCATGACTTTACCGACGGTCCAGAAAAGCCTTGGAAGAATAAGAACAACAAGGCAACTGTCAACTTCTATAATGCTCAAGAAAATTGGTTCCCGACTTGGTTCGATGCTAACCTGAAAATAGAATACGTTAAAGTATATGCTTTGTAAATTATCAATTACAACTTTTTTATGTATTCCTAGTTATAGACCAAGACTCAGTTCTAAGCCGTTTTGATAAAATTTGTTGCTTTTTGCCATTTTTGGAATAGTCGACGAATGAATCGTTTGATTGTGTGAGGATGATAAAAGTATTATTGCGAGAAATTTTATATTAAAAATAAGATGATTTATGTAAATGCCACAGAATATATACGATAAATACTCATTAGGGTATGTATGTTACATTCGTGATTAATTTTATGGTTGTAATAAAAAAGTTATTTAAGATTTAAATTAGTTTTATTTCATATTTAAGTCATAACGACCTTGATGCATTTTAAAGACTAATAGGTTAAGCGTTTCTTTGGAGATCCCGGGACCCTCGTAGTTGCACTTAAGGTTGGCCACCGAGGAGGTTTTAGTGAGTAAAAATAACCCTGTCTTTCCCCCAAAAGGCAGGGTATCTTACGAAGATTTCCCCCCCGATAAAAAATGTTAAGCGTTTTCAACGCAAAGAAATAAAAAAAATGGCATTAAAATTTTAGAAAAATAAAATATAATCTTAAAATGTATGTCCAAATTAGCATCCTGTTTGATATAAATAAAAGTTTGGGAATACATTCTTTTGTTTCAATTAAAATAATCTACGCAATATTAATTTGCAGTATTATTATTAGTAATTAACAGTTAGTGTAAAAACTGCAGAGCTTTAGACTAGACGTGATGGCGGTTAGTTTTTTTCTCTTAGCACTAGTTTTTCTTTTGTCCTGTGATACCGGGTTTTCCAATCAAGGTTATGTTGTACCAGAAATAAAACTGGAAGCATTACATCCAAGAGGATTTAGGGTCTCCATTCCAGGTAACAATTGTGTAAAATAAATTTACAGTTAAATAAAAGTTATACGTTTTGTGGTCGAATGAGTGGCAATACTTTCTCCATCTCCATGATCTACCACCATGTGGATGGCTTTCTTGAAAGTAATATAGCATATTGTGTCAAAAACATCAACCTAGAATTTTATATGTACAGCACAAGAGAAGGTATTTTACTGTACGAGGTCTAGGCATCTTACATAAGTAAATGGATACACACAATTGAAAAATTAAGCAGTCTTCTGCATTTTTAGAACATCTTAAAACGTGTCACAAATAGCAGCGACAATATACGCTTAGGATTTGATCCTAATTATTTGTTAATATAGAAGACTAGCTGTCGTCCACGACTCCATCCCTGAGGAATTAAAAAAAAGACAGTATTCTACATCTGTACCAAATTTCATTCAGATCCATCCATCTAAACATTTGCATTTATCATATTAGTAAGATAAACTTATCAAAAGGTCAAGCACGGCAAAGATCAATAATTCTAAAATAATATATTTAACCGCATTGTAAAAAATATTAATAATATTATAGAAAGTAGTTTAACATTAGTGATGAATGAAAAAGGTACTTGACAGACGGACGGACAACAAAGTGATCCTATAAGGGTTCCGTTTTTTTCCTATAAGGTACGGAACCCTAAAAATGATTGCAGTAAAGTATTGAATGATCTAAAGACACAGTACGAGAAAATCTCATACTTTGGAATCAGTGTTTTATTTGTCTGACCTTTCTTTGGGCTATCACTCTTTTCCTCGTCGTTGATAATTAGCCAAAAGTGAATAATGCCCGTTTGTAATTTACTTACTGTGGGTTTCGGAGGCCAAAATCTCCGTATAACATGTTCTTATCTCTAATTGGTCAAAGATAATAACCGCGATGACGATATGTTATACACAGATTTTGTTTTTAGAAACCCACGGTTAGTCTACCTACTTTCGTATAAGAAGATAATAATTACTGAAACATTTTTGGTCTTAAGTTAATTCTAGTTTAGATATTAAGGTTAGCGACAGGTGGTGGGCCATAAAAATTGAGCCAAAAAACGTTGTGCGACTTCACGTGAGTGGGATAAAGCCAGGGAGATGAGGATGGTATCATATTGGTAGACCCCATCTTTAACCAAATTAGGGGTCACTATATACTTATGGTCAAGGTTGCGGGAGCGTCCTGGATGCGGGTGGCACAAGATCGGTCATCGTGGCGATCTTTGGGGGAGGCCTATGCCCAGCAGTGGGCGTCTCATGGCAACAATATACTTATGTGTAATATTATTTTTAGACGATGGCTACACACAGTTCTCTTTCCACGGCAACCTAAATGAGTTGATGAGAGGTATCGCTGTAGGAAAGAATTGGGAAGTAGACAGAACCGATTTTATAAATGGCAGTTGGATATTTACTGATTTGGATACAAACCTGAGACTGGGTGACAAAATCTACTACTGGGCTTTTGTGGAGAAAAACAATATCCGTTATATACAAGGCAATAGAGAATGGACAGTAACCGGTAAGAAAATGCTCAACTAAACTTAGTCTCAATAGAATAAATACATGGAAATAGGCTTCGCATGCTTTGCTTTGCTATTCTGAAGGCGGGTAGTACAGAACCGATCATCGTGGGCGCTCTTTGTAGGCCTTTGCTCAGCAGTTTGCGTCTCGCAGCCGAACAAGCAAGCAAGCAGACAAGGCTTTTCAACGTTATACATTTATACAGAATTATTACATATTACATCAAGTAATTCTAAACCAAATCTTTCCAGTACACATAATGTTTTGTTTTAAGACTTTGTGAGAGATCGGATCAACGTAAATTCGGGTAAGGAACAGAAAAGGACAACGGAACATGTGCCGTTGCCAGTGACAACAGGGCCCTCTACAACGTGCCTGCAGTCGCAGACAGCTGTGTTAGGACGCACTCGTATCTGCAAAGGCGATCTACTGTTCGGCGAAGAATTTGGGGATGACAATATAAATCAGTTATCTAATTGGATACCTGAAGTTATGTTTCCGCAAGGACCGGTAGTTATAATATTTTTTTCTTTATAACACTTCAGTCATGTTTTCATCATCAACATCAGCTCATTTTACGTACCCACTGTATGACTCGGAGCCTACCCTAAGTTACAGGTGACTTAAAAACAGAAGTGATTGAAAAAGCTCAGACATTTTATTTCCTGTCCATTAAAAAGAAAAATCAAATAAATTCATATTTTGTAAAATTTTTCAGGATTTTCCTTTCAATGTATATTTGGCAGATGGAACAATGCGCCTTGAAAATGGGTTATTAATAATATCACCAGTGCTGCTCGAGTCAAAGTATCACGAGGGTATCCTGAATGAGGCTTTAGATCTAAGTAAAAAGTAAGTCTGTTATATTAAAAAATAAGGAGTATTTTTTTACAAATCGCCTAATGGGCTTTGGCGTTTTTTAAATATGCGTTAATAACTGTAAAAAATTTGAAATTCGAACATGCCGTTTAGGAGCCCAAAGGGCATACCGTTTTTAATATAAAATTTATTTTTAAATTTTGTCTTTCAAGTTGCACCGGCATGATCGGCACCTGGGAATGTTCCAGAACAGCGTCTGGAGCGCAGATATTACCTCCAGTTGCAACTGGAAAAATTACAAGCAAAAATGTATTTAATTTCAAATACGGTAGGGTTGAAATTCGAGCTAAGCTGCCTGACGGGGATTGGCTTATGCCAGGTAAGTAACGTTACATACGTGTTACATGTTACGTGGTACAGACGTGTACAATTTATATTTATTATCAAAAAAAAATTGCTTACAGAAATTAACCTTGAACCTCGAGATAATGTCTACGGCAACACAGACTACGGTTCCGGGCTCATTAGAATAGCATTCGCCAAAGGGAACGCAGTTTACGCAAAGAAATTGTACGGCGGACCAATTATGTACAATTTGGAGCCTTACAGATCGTTCCATCTGAAAAAGAAAAACGGAAAAAATAATTGGAGCAGCGATTTTCATAATTATAGTCTAATATGGAAGCCAGGTAATAATCCAAATTAAATTGGCAATCGAAAGGTGAATACATTAAAAGTTATGCGAGCGACTAACTGTCTTTAACAAATAGTAAAAATAGCGATAGGAACTGATGCGACTATGAGAATGTAAGCTACAATAAAATAGCTGATTAGTGACCAATTCTTCAGAATATTAATAATAATATTTAAACAATTGCTGAACAGAATAAATATTCCTGTTCCAGATGGTATGGAGCTTTACGTGGATGGTGAATTGTATGGAACGGTGGACCCTGGACAAGGATTTCACACCAGCGCAACTCAGAATGGGGTAACGCACGCCACACATTGGACTCAGGGAACGGTCATGGCACCGTTAGATACAATGGTAGCTAATGACATTTATTTTCTCTGTCTTAGATAAAGTGAATAAAATGAATAAAATAGAAGGTCAAAAAGCAAGGTGGATGATATGGGAGTATATTAAAAATGTTGGTAAATTGAACAAAGGACGTCTTATATTATAATTTTCTTTTATTTTTTTTATATCATAAGGTGGCAAACGAGCGAGCGGCCACCTGAAATGGCTGATATAGCGAAGTGACCGTTGCCCATAGACATACGCAATTGCATTTGCGTTGCCTACCCTTAATCGACGGAGGAGAGGATGCACAGAAAGAAAATATATTCCCTTTCCATGTATTTTCTCATCCGGAAAGTCCAGTTCCACTTCCTTCCTTTCTTTAAAAGAAAAAGGGTAGGAAGGGAAAGAGGACTACATTAGGCTTCCGGGACGCACACTCATCAGACGAAAGGCGAAATTGCTACCACTTCACGCGTGTCTTCTGTGTGGTCGTGGTATTTTACCGGGCGAACCGGGCCAATTCGTGCGAAGATGTTAAAGCGGGCTCTACCACTGTCTTTTAGCTTTGAAAAGGATATGAAGTATTTTTGTTTAAAAAAAATTAAAAAAGATGATAAAATTGTTGAGTTTGTAAATTAAAGTACTATTTTTTTTATCCTCGTATTTCATACTAATATTAATGTAACTAAATAATTTGCTTTAATATACTTTCACAGTTTTACGTGAGTCTTGGTCTTCGAATCGGTGGTATCAATGACTTCGATGATGTATATTTCAAGCCGTGGAAGAACAGAGCTCGCAAAGCCGTCCTAAACTTCTGGTCGGCAAAGGATTATTGGTTGGAGACATGGTCTGACGCTGATATGAAGATTGATTACGTTCGAGTATACGCTCTCTAAGAAATACACGAATGTGGCAGTCTCAAGAGGTTTATAAACCAAAGAATAAGCTAACAATGATGGTAGACAAATTAGTTTATTAAATGCTTATAATAAAAGGTTTCAAGTACTGTTTTATTTTTGCGCAGCCTTAACTTTCCAGAGAGGAGCTAATGCCTGCAGTAAGAGTAGCCTTGTATTATTTACCTAATAACTTCACTACAACAAACTATATAGCTGTCGCCCGCGATTTCGTCCGCGCAGAACTAAAAAAAAACTTAATTAATATCATATGTGTTCTTCTAGACAATGTTCTATATCTATACTAAAATTCATCGAGATCCGTTCATCTGTTCAGAAGATAACATCCATTCATCTAAACACTAAAATATTAGTAAGATTACTACGTACAGAATACAATCAGGCATTATATTGTTGACTGCATAGTTGAGGTGGGAAAAGTGAAGCGTGATGAAGTGACGTCTTATCTATTCCTAGTTCATCTCATTCCTTCGATATTTTACATAACAAAATCTCTAACAGTACTTCTATTTTAAAATTGCATTATAAAGAACATAGTAATAAATAAGAGCAGATTACTGCAACATTTTCCCCTTATTGTGTTAATCATCTTAATGCAATGTACTCAGTCGGTGGTATGTCGTGGACAAGTGCAGACGTCATGGCGTGGAAACATATTCATTTGTTGATATTGTTTGTCTATAGTTCTTATTTAGTCAAAGCATATACAGTCCCACCTGCAAAACTCGAAGCAATATATCCTAAAGGGTTGAGAGTTTCAATTCCAGGTAACTTTCGTTATTTTTAACTTTGTTTACAATAGGACAATGAGTGTATGTTTCTTTTAAACCTATTTATGTTGTAGATTTTATTATTGGTTTCACTTTTGCTTCATTGAGTAAAATATTGATTGAATGATTATTACAAGAAGACATTTCTTCGAGTGTAACTAAGTTGAGTAAGGAGTAACCAACTAATAGATGGTCCTGATAGGCTAGCCTATTCAAGTAGTATTAAGGGATATTATGAAATAAATTATTCCTATTCTAAAGATATATAAAGTTGACTGTAAATATCTAATTTTAGCACAATAGAATATTTTAAGATTGTTCTTTTTTCTTTGAGTTGTTAGAAATAACAGAGCCTGTTATTACAAAAAAAATTAACAGATTTACGAAACGTTTAGGCAGTCGAGTGTATAATAATCCGATAATTTATGTACAAGATTTTAAAAATTGTCACATAAGGAAAAAAATGTATAGTTGACCCTAACGATTTCATCTCTACTTGTATCCTTCGTTTTGTCAAGACTCAAGTGAACTGGTTTTATAAATTTTATCAGGTTATTTTACCTTTTTACTACATTCAGTAATATCAAAGAATTTTGACATATCTATTTTCAATGAAATAACCTAACCATTATTATTATTCAACCACGTCTTGATTACTTTTAAAATACGATTTCATTAGCAGATAATTTAAAAAAATCTATAATTAGCCCGCGCGCTTCAGCTACCTTCCCGTCCACGTCCTGTCAACATTAGTGTAGTGTATGCATAAACGTAGTGTTGTTTGTCTCGAGCGTACACGCCATAAGTACATGCCGGAGAGAGGGGACGTCAGTCGATGTCAGACCTTTGGACCGGCAACACGTGTCGGTACGTGAACGAGCCAAATATAGCACAACGAATGAAATTGGGACAGCCGTTCCAGACATTAGTTACATATTATCAACGATCTTATTTGATACTAGATATATTTACGTATGGATATGCTACGGCAGTAGAATGCTTGATTCCTAATCTAATAAAGTAAATCTCATCATCTTCCAATCCTTTATCCCACTTTGTATAAAGGACAGTGTTTCGATAAGATTGTAATTAATATTCCAGATGACGGTTTCACACTGTTTGCGTTTCACGGGAACCTGAACGTGGAAATGGAAGGTCTGGAGGCTGGACAATGGGCGAGAGATATAACGAAGGTTAAGAATGGTAGATGGACTTTTAGAGATAGGAATGCTGAACTGAAATTAGGAGATAAAATCTATTTCTGGACGTATGTTATAAAGAATGGTCTAGGCTATAGACAGGATAATGGAGAATGGACTGTAACTGGTAAGTAATTGTTATATAAATTTCATTTTAAAGATGTTGATGTGATGGTCGATTTATATGAAAAAAGGGTCTTGATAGACGGACGGACGGACAACATGATCCTATAAGGGTTCCGTTTTTTTCCTTAAAAATGAAGAATCTTTAAATTAGTCAACTTAAAAGGTCTACTTCACGAGAGCCTATGAACCGTGGGTTTCTGAGACCAAAATCTCTGTATAAAACATATCGTCATCTCTGTCGTTATTTATGTCAAAATACAAATAAAAAGATGTTTTAAACAGAGATTTTCATCTCAGCAACCTACGATAGCAGGATCTGAATACTGTAACAAATATACATTTCTTTGAATTAAAAAAAAAAATCTTATAGATTTTCCTCTTCAATTGTAAAAATTCTAGGAAACACTGTTTACCTAAGAAATTCATACCTCCAAATTGAGTGCTATAAAACTTTTTTACTTTGTTATACGTCTGGCGAATCACTAACAAATTGAACAAACACTGTAAAATATTCCTAGAAAATAGATATCAGAAGCATACTTGCATCCTCCTTATCTTTTTTATATTTAACTGTTTGTTATTACAATGAGTCACTAATAAAAATAATTAACTTTACGTTAATTGTTCTTTCATACATTCATAATCAGCTCACTATACGTCTCCACCGAGAGGCACGGAGCCTACCCTAAGTAAAGGGTGATTTAGCCATAGTCAACCAGGCTGGCCAAGTGCGGGTTGGTTGACTTCACACATATCTTTGAATTACTTCTCAGATATGTGCAGCATCACGATGTTTTCCTTCACCGTAAGAACGTCGGATTAATGTACATATGTAATCGGAAACCGGAACACATTGGTACGTGGCGGGATTCGAACCCAGGTCCTGCAGATTATAAGTCAAGTGCCACCCCTGAGCCACCGACGCTCAAACTAATGGCCTAATATTAAATATGTATGAGAAACATTCTAAAGCATGAATAGTAACCTATCGTGTACCGTTCGATATGACCAAAAAACTTAAATAGAATCATAGTCAAGTGCAATAATGCATTTTTTTTCTAGAATTTGTCAATGAAAATGGTACAATTGTGGATCCGAATGACTTACCACCTGCAACCACAACCACTCCTAGTTTCATACCAACGTCAGCAACAGTTCCACCTTCATGTCAGCAGTCTCTAACCGCGGTGCTGGGTCGTGGTCGCGTCTGTCGTGGAGAACTCCTCTTCAATGAGGAATTTGATAAGAACAATATTAAAGATTTATCAAATTGGATCCCGGAAATTATGTTTCCACAGGAACCGGTCAGTAAAGTTATTTATTACTAGCTGTCACACGCGACTCCGTCCGCGCGGAATTAAAAATAATTAATGGTCGCAGCGTAATGTTATATAGCCTTAAGGCTTCCCATTTTTTCCTGTTCCTCCTCCGCATCAAGGCGAGGCCACGGGCACGCTTGCGCCCGCAACCTCGCCTGTGTCAGCTGCCGAAGCAGCTCCCACTATGTGGGAGGGCCTACCTTCAGCCTCAGGCGCTGGATCTTCCCGTATCCAGCGCCCTAGGGCTGTTGCGGAGGGGGGGGGGGCGGTATTTTGCCGCTTTCGTCTCCCCACAGCCTAAAGCCTTCCTCTATAAATGGACTATCTAACAAAAAAAAAATATTGTTTCAAATCGGACCAGTAAGTAGTTCTTGAGATTAGCGCGTTTAATCAAACAAACTCTTCCGCTTTATAATATTAGTATAGATATACGTACATACAACAAATAAATTAAGCAACATTAGCAAGAGTAATACAACACAATAAAACTGACAATCAATCCAATAACAGTAATAGAAACAAACAACAACAACAACAACAACATTGATACAAAACAAATAAGAAGTAAAAACACAGAAAAAAATATTAAAGAAATTTACAAATGTCAGAAATTTTGTCTTCAACATAGATATGAATTTTAACCCTTAAATCGACGAAATTTTTATTATAGCAAAAAAAAATGTTTTTTTTTTAGTAAAGTCATATTTACCTTATTTTCTCTAAACTAGTTCAGTAGATTTTTTTTTAATTAGTTGTTCGTCACACTGCACACCATCGAATTAAGGGTTAATATAATTTTACTATGAACACGATCCCTATTATTCTTATTGGTAAAAGAATAACTTAAGGTCAAGTGCATTCGCTCCGAAGAGATTGACGCGCGTCATTCACGACGTCATTGACTTATCGAATGTTACTGTCAGTTCTATATATTTTTGAAGTTCATTATGGAATCGATTCCAAGGGAATGCACTTTGTCTAACCACGTAGGTTATTTAGTTTACTAGGTGTCTAGGTTTTATGGTGGGGTCCTGAACGCTCAGGCGGCCCTGAGAAAGTGGTCGAACCTTAGAGTACGACGGAGCTGGACCCAAAAGGTCTAGCGAGGCGTTGGAGGGTGGCGGTTGTGTTCCGTACGGAGATCCCGCCTCCCCCCCTTGTTCGCGCCGGTGGCGACCACCGTGGGGTTTTAGTCGGTGCAAGCCCGACATAACCACCTTTGTCCCCGCAAGGATGGTATGCGAAAGGCATTTCCCCACGATAAAAAAAGGTGTCTAGGTTTTATGTTCTATATTTATGCCAAATATTAGCGAGATCTATGGATACATCTAAACATTCGCATTTACTCATATGTATATCAAAATCTGATACGACATTAGTAGAGATTAGTAATATCTTCGGTCATAAAGATTCTAAAATTAATTGTGTCTTGTCTATCTTTGTTCATAAATACGTCTGGGAAAACCAAAGTTAAGAATATAAGGGAAAATTACATTTCTCATAAAATGTAATTACTTGATGCACTATACATATTGTAGTTAATTCGATTAACGCTGCTCATTAAGAATATGATAACATTCATTAATTTACTTCTTAGGTTAAAATCTGACTTTCTTCCGTGATTTTCAAATGCCAATGTACTATTAAGTTGAGTTTAATAGCAATTGTAACCAATAAAGATGATAAATCTTTATATAAATTACCTAACCGAACTAACAATAAGAATAAAATGCAAGTAATTAGCGTTAATTGCTTATTATAAAGTTTTTATCATTATTAAATTCTTCGTTAACACGTTGAGCGACACGCGTATTTCTAAGACAATCCCGTTCAGGCCACGAGCGCCGCTTATACGCGCTGGTACTAAAGGGCCGGTGTTTCCGATCGCAGTACTAAATAGTTTACATGTTTAACGAAAAATAGTGTAAAATTTTATAGTTCTCATGTTACACGCTGTCAGCCACTGATGGCTGACGCGACCTAAACAGAGAATCTAGTGTCAGCCACTGATGGCTGACGCGGCGCTCAACGTGTTAACTTCATACGGAGTAAACTAACAAAGAAACTTACTAATACTATAAGTACGAATGTTTAAATGTATCTCCAAAACGGCTGTACGGATCTCGATGAAATTTGGCATACATATACAGCACAGTCTGGAAGAAAACATACGCTCCTATTTTTTTTTTCATTCCGCGCGGACGGAGTCGCAGGCGACATCTAGTCTTTCATATAAATATATAATATTTTTTTTGTAATTAAAAAAACTCCCGTATTGTCACCCAAAACGAGTTTACTTATTGTTATTGGAAACTAAACAATTCTAATATTTATTTAACTTTCAGGATTATCCTTTTAACGTGTATCTATCTGACGGTACACTGCGGCTCGAAAATGGAATGCTTATAATTTCTCCAATACTTTTAGAAACTAAATACCACGCGGGATTTTTAAATGGTGCCTTAGATCTGACAAATACGTAAGTATTCTTTGGACAATGAAAAGAATTAACTGCGAACATTTTGTATGACAGTGATTTTTGATTAATAATTTACTACCTATCGGCAGCAACTCGTCGCAAAAAAGGCTACTTAAGCCTATGTGTTCTTCCAGGCTATGTTCTACATTTATCCCAAATTTCATCAAGATCCATGCAGCTGTACTGTAGATATCTTCTAATAAACATCCATCAACCCATACATTCCAACATTTATGATATTAGTAGGATTAAATTTTCATAATAAATATTAAATGTAACATAAAATATACTTGGCGATTTTTGTAAGTAGTTCTTTTGACTTAGTTTCTTTATCATTCGTTAGACCTCAAATTTTAAATATTTATACGATTAGCGACTTCAGAGCCCATACAAAATGCAACTGTAAGAACATGTGGGAACCTTGTCAACGTAAATCGAATATTAGCACTTATAAGGATTAAGTAGCTTTTAAAACTTATATTTTATTACTAGCTGTCGCCCGCGACTCCGTCCGCGTGTTTGTCTAAAAAATAAAATTTAGGGGTGGACTCTTAACGTTTAGGGGGATGAAAAATAGATATTGGCCGATTCTCCGATCTACTCAATATGCTCACAAAATTTCATGAGAATCGGTCAAGCCGTTTCGGAGGAGTATGGGAACGAAAATTGTGACACGAGAATTTTATATATAAGATAATTTCAGTTGCACCGGAATGATCGGCACATGGGAATGTTCTCGAACAGCATCTGGAGCGCAGATACTACCTCCAGTTGCAACTGGAAAGATAACAAGTAAAAATAGGTTTAATTTCAAATATGGTAGAGTTGAAATTCGCGCGAAACTACCGGCTGGAAGTTGGCTTTTACCAGGTAAAATGCTTTACACTTTTAGAGAATACTCTGCATTAATATCAACGATTCCTGTAATATGAATGGTAAAAAATTCTTGACAAGTAAATTGCGTCTTTTATTTTCAGAAATAAACTTAGAACCGCGTGATAATGTTTACGGTAAAACAAACTACGTATCTGGTCTCGTAAGAATAGCGTTTGCTAAAGGGAATGCTATTTACGCTAAAAAGTTGAACGGCGGACCAATTTTGTCCGATTTGGAACCTTACAGATCTTTTAATATGAAGAGTAAAATCGGTATAAGCAACTGGAACAAAGATTTCCATAATTACAGCTTAGTTTGGAAACCAGGTAAGGGATCTATACAGTTCATAAAAATGGAGTGTCTGTTTGTTACATCAAAATAAAACTTTCTTATTTCAATTAAAGAAAATATTTTTCTCCTGCCTTTCTGTCTGTACGTGTGTTTGCTGAAGCTACACAATCCTTACGTGATAAAGGCTACATTCATTACTAGATTTTTTAATTCCGCGCGGATAAAGTCGCCGGAAATAGCTAGTCTTCAATATGCCGGTACAAAAAATTGTGTTAGCTCAAGTAAAACCTACATTCTAGTGTTTAATTATTATCCAATTTCGAGTGCGGCGCATCTAGATTAAGTACAATTATAAAATAATTAATATTCCAGATCTTTTGGAGTTTTATGTTGACGGAGATTTGTACGGTACAGTGGACCCTGGTGAAGGATTTTACAACAGCGCCAATCAGAACGGTGTCACACAAGCCTGGCATTGGATACAAGGAACAGTTTTGGCACCATTGGATCAAATGGTAATTATACTCCTCTTGCTAAGCGACCTAAAATCGGTCTTGGCTTTTGAAACAAGAGATCGCCAGCAATGCCTGTCCAGCGCCATCTGCCAGTAGAATGGAGACAGCTTCAGCTCCTCAGTTTCCCTGCAGTATGTGACTAAGCGGATGGGTCGACGGCCAATTATTATAAAATAGTTATAATAAAAGTTTCGTTCCGTAGGGAAAGTACAGGATAATAACGAGACACATTTAACCACCATATATATAGGTATTGAGGTGATAATTGCAGCAATTAGCCGTCTTCGACAATAGAATATTCATATGAATAGTAGAAGAATAATGACCTAATTACTGTTAGGAAGAAAATCCGACACTGTGTCGGTGTGCTGGCACAACACTAGCCTTACTAAAATGATGACGTTTTTGTCCCCTCACTAATCATTCTGACACTGGACTTTGTAATGAAAGTAGGTCATTCGCGCCAAAGGATTCTAACTAATAATGCCTCAAATTACCTAGACCAGTTACCCCCCTATTGTTAATCTCTATTATTAACGTGCAATGATTAAGATCACAAAGGAGCCACAGAATTAACACAGGAATGGTTTAGTCCACCTCTATTTTTTTGCCATATTTTTTTTACTTACACAAATTTCGTTCTACTAGACAGTAAGTTTTAAAATTTTTATATTATACAAATTAAATTTTTATTGCAGTTCTACGTATCCCTTGGCCTTCGTGTTGGTGGTATCAATGACTTTAGTGACGTCAAAGATGCAGAGACCAAGCCGTGGAAGAATGGGGGCAGGAAGGCAATGTACGATTTCTGGACCGCAAAAGACGCATGGTTCCCTACTTGGTACAACTCTGATATGAAAATTGATTACGTCAGGATATACGCCTTGTAACAAAATTATACTTAATACGTCTGATATAAAGTATAAATTATTTAAATATTTAATTTACTTGTTTTTCTTAAGTTAACAAGAAGGTTTCTTAACCATTTACAATATTATATTGATGTCTTCATGAGCTATGTTTATGTAGGCTTGTATTAATACAGTCATCTCTCTTATTCCCTTGGAGAAAACAAAGACAGCAATATGTAATAATATAAGTGTCGCGGCAATCGAGATTTTCGGTAAGATTTCAATAGTCCACTAGTCACGCGCGACTTAGTAGAAAAGGGATCTAAGGGAACGTACCCATACTACGTGACCCGTTTAGAGGGGGGAGGGAGTCCTTAATATACTACGGTCAATCACAGGAGGCGGGGGGCTTAGATTTTTGTCACGTAGTCGTTATTTTTCATAATACATAATTCACTAGTAATTTAAGTATGCATGCAGTCTTATGCTATAAACAAGAGTATGAGCCAAATTATTATTTTTTGCCGGTGAAATGATTAAAAATCATAATTACTACGTGAAAACTAAAAGGGGAGGTGGGGTCATGTACTACGAGTGGTCACCGAGGGGAGGGAGGGGTCGAAAAAACTAGAAAAATAGGTCACGTAGTATGCGTATGTTCCCTTAACAGAAAACATTATATAAAGGTAGTAATACAAGTTCTTGGAATTCCCCCAAAAATTGATATCCCTGTATTCAATAAATATATCGCCAAATGAATATGTAATTATTACGTCACATATTTATTAAATTTATCATTAAACACGTCTTTAAATTGAAGCTTAATAGTATATTAAATATTATACATATTAACTATACTCATGATGTAACGTTTTCCAATTATTTAAATCGAATTCTCGTTGAGAGTAACAAGTCTAAGTGAAAACAAAATAATGCTTTGTAATCATAAAATATTGACCACTTTATATTTCACTGTTATATTTATTTATGTAAATGGAAATTCTTTATCTGTGGAAAGATTTAAACGACAAAATAATGGTAAGTTATATTCTTATCTTATTAATAATATAAATGCGAATGTTTAGATGGATGGATGTTTTTTTTTATGTATCATAATGTGGCAAACGAGCGAGCGGCCACCTGAAATCACTGAAATAGCGAAGTGACCGTTGCCCATAGACATACGCAGTAGCATATGCGTTGCCTACCTTTAATCGACGGAGGAGAGGATGCACAGAAAGAAAATATATACCCTTTCCATGCATCCTCTCATCCAGAAAGTCCACTACCACTTCCCATCCTTTCCTTATAAGAAACAGGGTGGGAAGAGAAAGAGGACTAAATTAGGCCTCCGGAACGCACACTCATCAGACGAAACGCGGAATTGCATCCACTTCAAGCCTGTCCTCTGTGTGGTCGTGGTGTTTCACCGGGCGAGCCGGGTCAATTCGTGTGAAGATGTTAAAGCGGACTCTACCATGTTTGTTTGAAGGTATCTACAGAATGGCTCAGTGGAAATCGATGAAATTTGGCATACATATAGAACATATTTTGGAAGAACATATAGGCTACTAATTATGTTTTTTTTATAATTCAGCGCGGACAGAGTCGCGGGCGACAGCTTGTTTAATATAAATATATAAAATATTAAATTTTATTAATACAATTATGAATTTTAATTCAATTTTTTTGTATTTTTAGAATCGCCAACAATTATAGGAAGATTTATTAACAGATTTATCCGGCCGCCTAATGGTATGAAACTTGATAATATTCAAAATAAATATAGAAAAAATAAAACAAAAGACGAGAAACATCGATGTAAAGTTCATAAAATAAACTATAATCCATGTCTATAATTAGAATCAATCAGATTTATTCGTTTTTAAAAATAATTATTATATTTTACTCATTTATTTAACAGTAAAACTTTCATTTCTTATCTATTAAATATTTTTTCTAAGATCCAGAAACTGAGAGAACACCAAATACTTTCGATTATGGTTCATGTCAACTCTCTAAGTCTAAAACATCAGCGCCTGGGTTCGTCTGCAAAGGTCAGCTGTTATTTGAAGATAATTTTAATAGTGACCTCAATGAGGGAATGATATGGACTTCTGAAGTTAAGATGCCAGTACAACCGGTTAGTAAAAGTTTTTGATAACTTTCCTACACAACGAAGAGTCGGGACAGTACTACTTCCAGACCTATCAGCCTTCATTCCTGTATCCAATCATCTTGCAATTAAAGCATTTCTAAGAAGTTATTTAATTTTCTTCTACTTATGTTTTAATTATTTCAGGATTATCCATTCAATTTGTACGAAGATAGGGCTGAAGTGAAAGATGGTAAACTTTTGATTAGTCCTATCACACTGGCTTCGAAGTACGGGAGTGATTTTGTAAGACGATCCATGTCTTTACGCCACAGGTAAGAATAACGACATTTTTGACATTATTCTTTACAATCACCATTGTAAATTAAGGACAATCACTTCTTACCAACTTCCTGCTATGTTATCCTCTTTAATTATCTATACGAATTGACATCTACTTTTTCTTTTACTTGTTCTATGTATGTGCTATTCTTGGCTTAACCCTCTTCGTTTTCTTTTCTTTTATTGTGGTTATATGATGATCGTGTCGTATCAGATGTTGTACCATTTTCCTTCATACTCTATTGTTTTCACTAACTCTCTATCTCTCTCTGCCTAGCTTTCACCCCAAGGTGGTGGGGTCAGCTTTCCCAATGCGTCTTTCTGTAACCTATCCATCTTACATCCAGAATATTTGACGAAGTTTGGATTTATTACTGCGCTGCCGATTGTCATCTGACACACCAATTTATTGTTTTGACTAACTATTTCATATAATCTTAGTTAATTCCATTTCTCCGTGTCTCCACAGTTGTACAGGATCGACATATGAGGAATGTAATATGGAAGCATTTGGACCCCAAATTCTACCTCCAGCTATCACTGCTAAGATAACAACGAGAAACACTTTTAGTTTCAAATACGGTAGAATAGAAGTTGGAGCTAAAATGCCAATAGGAGATTGGCTGATACCTCGTCAGTATTAACATCTATTTATCTTTTTTATACTATAAGGTGGCAAAAGAGCGAGCGGCCATTTTAAATCGCTGAAATAGCGAAGCAACCGGTTCCCATAGACATACGCAATTGCATATCTGTCGCCTACCTTTATTCGACGGAGGAAAGGAAACACAAAAAAAAATATTTTCACTTCCCATGCATTCCCTCATCCAGAAAATCCACAACCACTTTCTATCCTTTCCTTAAAAGAAAAAGAGTGTAAAGGAAAAGAGGACTAAAATAAGTCCTCCGGGACGCACACTCATAAGACAAATCGCGGAATTGTTTCTACTTGACGCCTGTCTTCTGTGTGGTAGATTGCGTCTCAAGTGCTTGACCCCTGAGCTACCGACGCTCTTACGACGATGTATAAATTAATATAACTAAATAATTCTGTAGTGATACAACTGGAGCCACGTGACAACGTCTACGGATCATTGAACTACGCGTCAGGTTTGATCCGCATCGCATGTGTTAAAGGCAACATGGAGTTGTCTAAGAAATTATACGGAGGTGCCATCGTCGGTCATTCTGAGCCATTGAGGTAAAATTGTTAAGAAATAATACGAGCTTCTTCTAAGCGATTGAAGGTGATAACTATGTATACTGTGGATACTAGCTGCCGCCCGTGACTCTGACCGCGTAGAATGTAAAAAAACTTTCTTAGTAGCCCACGTGTTCTACCAGGCTATGTACTCATCCATCCATGCCAAATTTATGCGAGATCCATGCTGTTGTTCTGGAGATACCTTCAAACAAACATCCATCCATCCATACATTCGCATTTATAATATTACTAAGATTTAATTTGAAACTTAAATCTATTAATTTTTATCTATCAATTTTTGTTTGCAGAAGTAGGTATTTACGAGAAAAACAAAATAATCAACAATGGAGTAAAAGCTTTCATAATTTCACATTGGTATGGAGTCCAGGTAGGTTAAGAAAAGTGTATTAAAATAATAGACATAATGTCAGTTTAGCACAAACTGAAAACAGTTTCATAGTTACCGAAGATAGTTAACTGTAGTTTGCTCGTTAGTCACAGTTTGAGCAACATTGTAATTTACTAACTTGAATGACAATGTTCAATACGTACAAGCAATGTAATATATATTAAGTTCCTTATAAAAAATCTAATTTTTATCCGTTTTATTGCTCAACATATTTTTTAATAACTGTAGTACGCGACTCCGTCCTCGCGGATTTAAGAAAATTGCATTAGCAGTCTGTATGTTCTTCCAGACTATGTTATACATCTATGCTAAAGTTAAGCGAGATCCATGCAGCAATTATGGAGATACCTTGAAACATTCATCCATCGAATCAAAACTAAAAATATTAGTAAGAAGTAAGATTATAAAAATTTGTTTGCAGACGAGATAGTTATGTATGTTGATGGAGAAAATTATGGAAGAGTAAAGCCTCCGAATGGATTTTTTGAAGATGTAAAAAAACTCAATACCAGTACATCCGCTAATTGGGTTAAAGGAAGCAATATGGCTCCTCTAGATGAAATGGTAAATCAAAATTTTAATAATAGACCTAAGACTAATAATGTAATTCGTATAATCCCTAAATCAAGCATCATACAAAGCACGATATCCTTGTCAGAAATTGACATAAAATCTAAGTCTAAAAATATAATAATACTAGCTGTCACACGCGACTCCGTCGGCGCGGAATTAAAAATAAAGTTAATTAGTAGCCGATGTGTTCTTTCAGAGTATGTTCTATATTTATGCCAAATTTCATCGAGATCAGTTTAGCCGTTCTGGAGATACCTTCAAACAAAGATCCATCCATCCATCTAAGCATTCGCATTTATTAATATTAAAATAATAAGATATGCAGTAGGTTGGTGTACCAATTGAAATAATTAACATAATGGCTCCTTACTGTTAGTAAGAAAATCCGAAAATGTGGCAGTGTATTGACTCAACACTAGCCTTACTAAAATGTCGACGTTTATGTCCCCTCACTAATCATTCTGACACTGGACTTTGTAACGAAAGCACGTCATTAGCGCAAAAGGATTCTAGTTAATAATGTCTAAAAGTACTAAATCCTCTTCAATAATATTAAGATATTTATATTCTTTAATTGAACTATTATTTTGTCTTTTTCTCTTTCAGTTCCATGTATCAATCGGTCTGGATGTTGGCGGTGTCCATGAATTTCAAGATTCCCCTAATAAGCCATGGAAGAATTCTTCAAACAAAGCCATGCTTGAGTTCTGGAACGCGCGCCACTTGTGGTATCCAACATGGACTTTAGAGAGTGTATTAAGTGTCGATTACATACGTATTTACGCCTTGTAACATAACATTTTAGTTCATTTTAATGATCCTCGGAATGTGGTGGCAGAACTCTTGCTCCTTTTCGCTTTTGTAAATAATAAAGTTTTTTTTTATGAAATAAACGAAATAAGTTGTTTTTTTTAGCCGAATGATTTTTCGCAGGAATTTTGTGTCGTTTTAAGTAAGTTTCAATACCAAGTATTTCCTTGGTGTCTAAACGCTTGAACTGTTTTTGACGAAAGAGATGTTAATTCGTATTTTTCCTCGGATTTTTAAGTATGCTACAGTTAGTTCTTATTGGATTTTAATATTTACAAAAAGCTACTTATAAGATATCAAGCGAGCAGTGGATCACCGGAGTTGGACCAGAGAAGCTGCAAATATGGTAACTGATTTTAAAGAAATTCGCTGATTTTTCGAGTAATTTTAACCATTTCTTTATTGCATAAGACTGCATGCATACTTAAATTACTAGTGAATTATGTATTATGAAAAATAACAACTAACGACTACGTGACAAAAACCTGAGCCACTGTATTTTAAGGACACCCCCCCCCTAAACGGGTCTCGTAGAATGGGTATGTTCCCTATAACATAGCTTCATTTCGATCACATTTTTTTGCTACAGGATGTTCACTTCGATCATATTATTTTTTACTACAGGTGATTAATTGTTAATTTTGATTTCGCTATTAATAAAATAAAATGTTATTGTTGTAAATTATTTATATCTCACTAAAGTTAGCACACAAGGTTGTCTTTTGAAGAAAAAAACAAAAGAAAAACAAGGAAGATCGATCGATGTAGCGATCTAATCGATTATATAGAGGATTGTATCTATACATAATAATAAAATTGGAATGTCTATATTATAAAAATCTAAAACCGATGTATTTACTTTACTTATTAAAAAAAAACTTTTTTTTTTAATTTTTGTTCAGCCTGTCTCCGCAAAACGGCATTTGTTTTGGGTAATCTCTGGAACGGCTGGGCCGATTTTGTTGGGACTTTGATGGGAAGATTGCTGATGTACGCGGGCATATTATAGGCTGTTTTTTAATCCCGCGCTGACGAAGTCGCGGTAAACCACTAGTAATGTACATGTTACAATAAGTAACTTATAATACCAACTTAATTGTGTCAAAAAACTTAACTAAAAAGTGTTTTTATAAAATAACAGTAACGTCTAATCATTAACGTTTAGAAGGAACGTAATCAAGCGTATTTAAGACGAACCTATGTTGGTTTTTCCGCGGAACCGGATTCAAGGCTATCGAGATGTTGTAAAAATAAAACATGACGTATGACAAAAGAATATGAAATATCATTTAATTTTAAATGGACGTATTATTTAATTTGCTGTTGTTTTTTTTCAGATTTCTTTTATAAAAGGTCGTATATACATGTGTGCTGTTCATTTTTTTAAAAAAGATTTCCAATTAAATGTAATAACTTCGATATAATTGATTTTGCTAGGTTCAGGCAGTTGTCTGAGAGGGAGCTGCCTCGGCAGCTGGCGCAGACGGGGCCGCGGACGAGAGCGAAAGCGTGCCCGTGGTCCCGTCCCGATGCGTTGGAGGAACAGAGGGGTTTAGTGGGTATGCCTCCGCTATGGAGGAGAATCCCACATAACTACCGCGTCCCCCCCGGGGCGCGGAGTATGCATAAAGCATTCCCCTCTGAAAAAAAAAGGTTCAGGCAGTTGTACATTTTTCTTTTTTTTTTGGGAATGTACGTAAATGCAGAGACGAGAGTTGCGAAAAATCGCCACAAAATTGAAATCCAGTATCTCTGCCGATCTTATTAAGTTACATGCGTGAATATATGATGAGATAATCTATTTGTACATCTAGCATGGTACGTACAAATAGACTAAATATACTTAAGTAAGAAATACTTAAGAAATACAATTTCCTGTTTTCCTGTATACTTTTGTATTCATCATTCATGATCAAGAAATAATTATTTTAAAATACTGTGCCGAGGCATTATTGTACTGGTTTTTTTTCATCGTTTCGTACACATTATATCTCGTCTGTGGCATAACTTGTTTTAGTCGCTTACTAACCTGTATACAGTAAATACGTGCGATTTTGATTAGATTTAAAAATCATTTTTTTTCTAGTATAAGTAATGAGGACAGTGTAACAATGGGTTATTTAGCTAAATTATATATTTTCGTTTGTTTATTTATTGCTATAAATTGTTATGAAGTGCCACCCGCTAAACTAGAAGCGATTTATCCTAAAGGATTACGTGTTTCTGTCCCAGGTTTGTACATCTTTGTATTTTAGATGTGAGAAATTCTAAAAGGTTAAACTTGACAAGGTCACGCCGAATAAGTTATAAACTAGCTGTTTGACTCTGTTCACGTGATAAAAAAAATAATTAGTAGTCTATGTGTTCTTCCAGATTATGTTCTATATCAATGCCAAATTTCAGCAAGATCCTTGCAGTCGTTTTTGAGATATATTCAAACATTTTTCCATATAAACAATCGCATTTATAATATTAGGAAAACTACAATTTATATGTCTATTCGTCACACTATGTTAAATTGCTATTGGTTATATATTTTCCGGGCTATCAAGATCGTTAAGTTCTAAGGTCATCATTACATATCAATTTATCAAAACACGACGCGCTATCAAATCGATTCTGATTTCATTTTATAATTGAACAAGCGATCGGCCGCGACTTTGTTCGCGCGGAATCAAAAAAAAACTTAGTAGTCTATGTGTTCTTCCAGACTATGTGACGTAGAACACTACATCAATGCCAAATTTCATCAAGATCCGTTCAACCGTTCTGGAGATATCTTCAAACATCCATACACCTAAATATTCGCATTTATTAGTAAGATTAATAATAAAGAAACAAAACATAATACCTTTAATAAATTCCAAAACAAAAAGACGAATTCTTCAAGTGAAAATAATATTTCCCTTAAATATTCAGAGATATTCCGTCCCTTGATTCATTTTCATGGAATGCCAAGAGATTTTAATCAAGCATTTACATTGTCTGGAACGAGACAATTCAATATTGACATTATCTTTTTAGAAGAAAGGAAGCGACTCAGCTAGCTTATGGATATTTGAACCAGTCCTTTAAAATTAAATACTTAGTTATTTTGAGAAATAAATTTCATATCATAAAATGGCTTTTATTAGTTATAACGATAATGGCTGGAAAAAAAAAACTAATTCGGTAGCCAATGTGTTCGTCTATCCTATGTTCTACATCTATACCAAATTTTAGCGAGATCCATGGACCTGTTCCAGAGATATGTATAAACAAACATCCATCCATCAAGACATTCGCATTTATAATATTAGTAAGATTAGTTCATTGTTATAGCAGAAAATTCTGACATTTCACAATTTTATAGATGATGGATTCAGTCTTTTCGCTTTCCATGGCAAACTCAACGAGGAGATGGAAGGTCTTGAAGCGGGGCAATGGTCTCGTGATATAACGAAAGCGAAGAACGGAAGATGGACGTTCAGAGACAGAGATACAGCTCTGAAAATTGGCGATAAAGTATATTTCTGGACATACGTTATTAAGAATGGTCTGGGATATAGACAAGATAATGGTGAATGGACCGTTACAGGTAATTCAACTTTTGACTTCAGCCGAAAAATCTGTACGAAACCATTAGTTTTCTCTTTTCTAAGATCATGAGAAGGATATTAATATGTTCTTAGATCATTCGAGACTGCATCTAACAGTTACTTAGAAATAAATATAGATAGAATGTATTAATGTACTTAAAGCTGATCTTGTTACATCACAATCTGCAGGTTTCGTGGATGAAGAAGGTATTCCTGTAAACGATAATGGTACACCAATAGATGTCACAACACCAAGTCCTGTACCCACTGATACTAGCAACACAATCCCCACTGTACATCCAATGCCACCAACCATGCCAACTTGCGAATTGTCTCCAACAAAGGTGTCGATGCCAGGATTCGTTTGTCAAGGTCAATTACTTTTCGAAGACAACTTTAACGCCAAAATTGAAATAGGACAAGTATGGAAACATGAAATTAGATTTCCAGGAGAACCTGTAAGTATTAACACCTAGGGATTGCCCGCGACTCCGTCCGTGCGGAATTTAAAAAAGTAGCGTATGTATTCTTCTAGAGTATGTTCTATATGTATTTCAAAGTTCATCAAGATTTGTTCTGCTGTTCTGGAGATACCTTCAAAAAAATATTCGCATTTATAATATTAGTAAGATCAAGTAATTAACAAGTAAGTATTTAATTAACCGATGAAAAAAAATTGGTTCTGGAGTTTAAGAGGATGATAAGGAATTAGCCTCAATTCATGTTAAGTACCAACTAATCTGGTAATCGAGTTCATTCCAAGGTTTTGTCTTCTTTTTGTATGAATTAAAATATCGTCAAAGGTTCTAATTACAGGTTTTTTGGGATGTTCTCCGTCTTTAAATATTATTTTTCTATTTTAGGACTACCCATTTAACGTTTACATGGCAGAAGATAATGTGCGTGTGAACAATGGACATCTTTTAATATCACCGGTCACATTGGAATCTAAATATGGTGAAGATTATGTCAGGCAAACACTGGATCTTACAGCCAGGTATAAATATTTTAAAACCCACTACTCCAATTTAAATTCCTGATTTAAAAGTAGACACCAAAAAGAAGTCATTCTTTCATAGCATTTTTTATTAACCTTTCTTTTAATTGTAAGAGTTAGTGACTTCATGTGGAGTCGCGACTCATCAAGATTGTACGGCATAAGATGCATTTAGTCTCTATTTCCAAGTGAAGAGTGGATTTCAATCATCCTATTTGTTTATCAGGTGCACAGGAGTTCTAGGGTCGAATGATTGTCAACGTACAGCATCTGGTCCTCACATCCTGCCGCCTGTCATCACAGCAAAAATAACGACTAAGAGTAGATTTAACTTTAAATACGGCAAAATAGAAGTGCGCGCAAGAATGCCGTTCGGACATTGGTTGATACCAGGTTAGGAAGACATATGACCCTTAAAATATTTGGCTAAATTATAGGCTTAGGTACTAAAGTCGAATATCTGATTTTGTTTTTCATTATCTGTAAACATTTCAAACTTAGAATTACATCATTTTGAATTTGGAATCTACGCCTATTGTTTTTTTTTAGTAATATTAATTTAGTAATTCTTCAGTCAATTACTAATCCATTCCGTGCAAGTCGTTTAAGGCAAAACTTTTGTTACACGTATACTTCCTGGTTCTATGTTTGATGATTAATTAAATTTTCTTATAATATCCAGAGATACAACTAGAGCCTCGTGACAAAGTCTATGGAGTTACCAACTACGCATCTGGGTTATTACGAATTGCCACAACTAAGGGTAATCTTGAATCATCCAAGATATTGTACGGTGGTCCCATAATGAGTGAATCAGATCCATATAGGTAGGTATCTTTTTAATGTCTTTTTTCATTGAATATTGAGTCATAATTAATAGTTGAAATTACTTCTTTTATAATAGGTCTGCATATCTGAAACAGAAGATTAGTAATGACTACTGGGCAAGGGACTTCCATAACTATACTATGATATGGAGACCAGGTATGTGTTTGAATATTATTTAAACATGCTTAAGTTCTAAATAGAGCGTAAAGGCTTTTGCAGAATATCAGTGTTTTTCCCCCCGGGGTAATAAACATACAGCTGAGCAAAGGCCCTATCTGTTCTGCATTGCAACGCTTCATTGTAATTTCTTTGATTTTTTCTCTTTTTGATTGTTTTATAAGTGTTGTAATGTTTTTGAATGGATTAAATGTCTTATTATTATAATATTATTATTATACTATTATTAAATCGTAACGACACGTAATCTATTAGTTTTACTGAACATTAATATCCCAGTCGAATATAACATAAGATGTATAAATAAACTGATTTAATCGAAAGAAGTTTTAGACATTATTAGTAAGAATCCTTTGGCGCGAATGACGTGCTTTCGTTACAAAGTCCAGTGTCAGAATGAATAGTGGGGGGACATAAGCGTTGACATTTTAGTAAGGCTAGTGTTGAGTCAATACACTGCCACATTTTCGGATTTTCTTCCTAACAGTATAAGTGGAAGACAGTAAATCAAATATTTGCTTTAGAAAGCGCTTAATAAATTCATTTTTAAGTAAATATTTAATTTCTAAAAAGGCATTGTGTCGACGCTATTTTTACTAATGTATTGAAATTTCTACATTTTCTAAAATACAAAATATGTGTTTACCTATATTTTAGTTTAAATGCTCTAATTTTAATTATGTTATCATTAGATGGAATTACTCTTCTTGTGGACGGAGAACAATACGGAGAAGTGACGCCAGGGGAGGGATTTTTTGCAGAGGGAAATAATAACGTGACAGCGGCGCCGCAGTGGAGGAAGGGTACTGTAATGGCACCGTTTGATGAACTGGTATGGGAACAGACAAGAGATAATTAAAAAAATATATTTTTAAACCACCATTTTCTTACTGTCACATATTAGTAAAAATGACAGAATATTTCGCCATAACACTCCGAATGTCAGAAAATGTTGATTCTAGATGTTTAAAAGACTCATATCTTAAGGCAAAAAACTGTTTTTTCTTAGTTCTACATCTCGCTGGGTCTTAGTGTTGGAGGTATACATGAGTTTCCAGACGCTCTTAACAAACCTTGGACCAACGGATCCCCGAAAGCAATGCTCAAGTTTTGGAACTGCCGTGACCAATGGCTGCATACGTGGAACTCCGAATTTAATACTCTTAAAGTAGACTATGTTAGAGTGTTCGCGCTTTAAAAGGTAAATTACTCAACAAATTACTTTATCTTTTTTTGTTTGTGCTAGTCGTTAGGATTAAAAAACGATAGCCCTTACTACTGCATAATATGTTCGATGTTTAAACTGAAAAAAATATCCGTCAAAAAAAATTAATAATAAAAAAGTTTTTTTTTTATATTTTTGGCTTTTGTTATTTCTAAGTATGTAAAATTTACAATTTATGTTTTTGTTTTCTTTCTAGATTTATCAGAGACCTGAGTTTTCGCGTCACTACTAAATAAATTGAAAGATTAGTCAAAGAAAAATTAATTAAATGTTTATAAATAAAAATGGGTTTGTTTTATTTTTGATTCGCGTGTGTACAGAGCGACGGTGGCTCAGGGGTCAAGCATTTGACTTGCAATCTGCAGGTCCTGTCTTCGAATCCCGCCATGTATCAGTGTTTTTCGATTTCCGATTTGCATATGTACATTTATCCGACGTTCTTACGGTGAAGGAAAACATCGCGATGCAACCTACACATATCTGAAAAGAAATTCAAAGATATGTGTGAAGTCAACCACTTGCGTGTGCGGGTGCACTTGGCCAGCGTGGTTGACTATGGCCTAGTCACCCTTAACTTAGGGTAGGCTCCGAGCCTCTCGGTGGGGACCTGTAGTGAGCTGATGATGTGTATATTGGGATAGGATTTTTGGATATATAGTTTAACACTTTAACAATGTTTATTAAATTATCATCAGCTAATAGAAAATGCCAATATAAAACCTCTCAAATTATTTGATTCTTTGAACAGATATAAGTTTGACAATTTCTATTAAATTGAATTAAATCGCACAACCAGTTATAATCATTAAATCCTCTAATACAATGACTTCAAAATTGTCTTGATTAATCCAATTGTACTGTAAATATTGAACAAAAGATTTATTAATTAAATTAAATTTAATTTAATTTAAGGCCGTCGTTGAACACCACGGTGTTCCCGCTGCTCGTTTGCCCCTTCTGTTATAAAAAATAAAATCCTACTACTCAACACTCCATACCAACACGGTATTCGATAGCAATATTATAAAACGAAATAAAATTATTACTGCATACTCTGGATATGGAAGCGTTGTCAAAAGGTCAAAAGTAAATAAGATTAGTAGATTGTTATATAAACATTTATTTACTGTTATAGGTATTTAAATATAATCACACGAGCTGACGCCTGATACGTCTGCGTCTCT
The DNA here is from genome assembly GCF_000836235.2 of Papilio xuthus. NCBI lineage: Eukaryota > Metazoa > Arthropoda > Insecta > Lepidoptera > Papilionidae > Papilio > Papilio xuthus. The sequence goes on from NW_013531704.1 coordinate 6,933,173, forward strand.
AAAAAAATCTTAATTAGTAGCCTTCAGTAGCTGCACATCTGAGACTGGGTTGGGACGGCGCATGCTCTGGGACAGTGGAGATTTGTCGGAGGCCAAGGCCAAGGGATCTCTGCGTTACCTTAGTAAGTTAGTAGCCTATGTGTTCTTCTAGGCTGTGTTTTATATATGCCAAATTACATCGATGTCTATGCAGCCGTTTGGGAGAGGAATATCCATCTATCCATCCCAACATTCGCATTTATAATATTAGTAAGATAAGATTATAAATGACTAACTCCGAAACGCAGAATCGTGTATTGCTTAATTAATAATTACTTTCATTATGACCCTATAGTAGTTATTTCACTGAGGATCCATTCTGACCTCACAAGTCTGATTCTGATTCCCCAAACTGATTTATCGAATGAGATGTACATAACTCTATTTGTGTTATATAAGAGTCATATGGTACAAAGAGGTTTATTATTTTCTTTTTAATTTACATGTTATGTTATTATTTATTGTTTCACAATAAATAAGATATGACCAAACTTTGATTACATAGTGTATGATCATTTTTCATATATTTCAAAAATATTATGTTATATTTGTGAGTTATTCCCAATAGGTTTCAGTAATACCCAGATAGATAAGGGTAGATATTTATAGTTAAACTAGCTATCGCCCGCGACCCCATCAAAGAGAAATTTAAAATAAAGTTAATAAGTAGACTGTGTTTCTTCCAGACTATGTTCTACATCTATGCAAAAATTTCAGCAATATTTATGCAGGTGTTCTGGAGATACCTACAAACAAACATCCATACATCTAAACATTCTCATGTATTATACTCTCATTCATAGTATTAAGAGCTTATCAATGCTTATGTCCGATAATAAACATTTAAAAAAATATATTTTGTACGCGTTTTTATAGTTTAGTCACCTTTAGAGAAATAACCGCATTTCTTTGAAATCGTTTGTTTATTACTTGTATTTTTATATTGCATAAAATTTCCTAGTTGGTTTTTGTTTTTCTTAGACAAAGATTTGTGTTAAATGGTGGTTCTTCTCAGTTAGGTGTGAAATATTAGACTTGACACGAGATAATTAGTGTCAAAAGTCTACTTATGAATTTCAAGATAAACGATAATAAATTAAAACTTAATAAAATGCTATTAGATTCTTCATAAAAATAAAAAGCTGTAATAATAAATTAATCGGCTATGATATTATACTGTATCATAGCACTCAAACAAAAAGAAATCCCCGATACCGCGTCATGCATAGCAAGAATAAGTTTGAGGTTATCAGCTTTAGTTGTACTATAACGCGACAGGTTAAAACCCACTGCACTTAATCCAATTTTTTTCACCTTACTAATATTATAAATGCGAATGTTTGAATGAATGAATGTTTGTTAGAAAATATCTCCAGAACTGCATTGATGCATGCATTGTTATTCTACAATATACTCTGGTAGAACACGTAGGTTACTATTAAATTATTCAAACTTTCGTGAGACATTATACTAAACTGATATATAAAAACGGCTAAACACTCACGTATATTTGTCCGGTGGCGCCACCGACTACTTTCGAACCCATCGGGGGCCCTTCATCAGGATGAGTGGTACTGGTATTATTTCGCGGACGCGGCCCGTCCCTCATCAGTGCCACTCATACTGATGAAGGGCCCCCGATGGGCACGAAACTAGTCGGTGACGACACCGTACTAATATACGTGAGTGTTTAGCCGTGTTTATATATCACTTAGGTTACTATGTTTTTTTTCGCGAGTTGTAGGCGAGAGATACAAAGTTTTTGTACATATAATAACAAATATTGTGACAATACTTTTCAAATTTTATGGACTACTCTGTCATTAATCATATGATTATTAAGAATATAGATAACAAAATAAAACGGACGGCTTACAATGTTTTCTAAAAACTTACTTACTAAAATTATAAAACGTTTGTTACGAATATTTGGTAAAAATTATGATTTCGAGAAAAGAATAGTTTGGTCGAAGCTTCATACTGCCGAACCACCGGATTTCCATTTAAACAAAATTAAAATTCCTCTTGGGAACCCTACCGTGCGACCGCAGCGATTTGGGGTCGATTTTTTATTTTTATTATTGATATAATTTAGTTTTATTTTTAGTTTGGTTTAGTTTTAGTATATAGTTTATAGTATTATTTTGGTAGTTTAATTAATTAGTTTTTTTTTAAACAAAGGATATTTCTCACAAAGAATAACCAGCAATGAACTACGATCCTGCCCAATGTTAGTAAATACCTAAATTTCGTTCCAGACCAGAAAAAACTCGAGTGACGAATTTGCGTTAGTCAAGTTACACCAGTTTCATCACAAAGTCGGTACGGTCATCACAAATGAGACGTAAGCAGTAGCAAAATGGCCGTCGCGGCTACAACACGTTGCTCCGTTATTGTGTTATTCTGTATGTCACAAATCGTCAGTTCGCAAAATGAATACAAATTTCCCGATGTCACGATACAAGCATTGAGCCCGAAAGGAATAAGGATCTTTATACCAGGTATTTTTAATTAATTATATTAGTTATAAACATTTTATTAATAGCAAAATTCATAGTAAAACTATCAACTATGGGCAACATAATAAAAATCTAAAGTTTAATGTTGTTTAAAAATATGTTCACAATCTTTTATTTAGGATTCGCTATCGCCCGCAACTCTGTCTGCGCGGAATTAAAAAAGTCTAATTAAGTAGCCTATGTATTCATTCAGACTATGTTATACATCTGTGACAAATTTCAGCGAGATCTATATAGCCGTTCTGGAGATACCTTCAAACAAACATCCATCCAAACATTTGCATTTATAATCTTATACATTAGTTACAAAGACAAAAAGTACAAAACTGCATATCTTATTATCTTACTTCTTATCTTACTAATATTATAAATGCGTATCTATTTATGGATGGATGGATGTTTGTTAGAAGGCATCTTCAGAACAGCTCAACGGGTCTCGATGAAGTTTGGCATAGATGTAGAGTATACCCTGCAAGAACAAATAGTTAGGCTAAGTTTTTTAGTTCCTTGCGGACGGAGTTGCGAACGACAGCTAGTAAAAATTGCAAATCTGACAAACATTATTTTAATTTTATTTGTAAAGATTTATCAGATCTCTTCAAATGAAATGGTCTCCAAGTTTGGCAACTCTAAAATGTATTTCTTCCCAAAACAATTGGCATGTCCTTTAATTCTGACCTCAATACATAAAAACTTATCGGCACAAAACGATCATGATTCGAATCCCGTTACAGTTTAATGGGACACAGTACATCGTGCATTTACTTGTTCTGATATAATGTTATAGTTTACCATTGATCATAAAATGTTTTCGTCAAAACTGCTAAAAATTAAATCTCATCATCAGCTCACTATACGTCCCCACCGAGGGGCTCGGAGCCTACCCTAAGTTAGGGGTGACTAGGCCATAGTCAACCACGCCGGCCTAGTGCGGGTTGGTTGACTTTACACATATCTTTGAATTTCTTCTCAGATATGTGCAAGTTGCATTACGATGTTTTCCTTCACCGTAAGAACGTCGGATAAATGTATATATGCAAATCGAAAATCGAAAGACAGATTGGTGCATGGCAGGATTCGAAGCCCGGGAAGGACCTGTAGATTGCAAGAGCTTGACTCCTGAGCCACAGACGCTCTTAATTAAATCTAGCAAGTAATAAACTTCTGATTTTAATTAGCATCATATTCCTTAACTTTCAGATAATACAAAATTAAGTTTATTTGCTTTCAACGGAAAAATAAACCAGCCAATAAATCAGAATGATGTTGGTGAAATTTCTGCTGAAATTACTGCACCGACGAATGGCATGTGGATTTACGAAGATTCTAATCTAGAACTTAAAGTCGGTGACGTTATCAATTACTATGTATTCGTAGTATACGATCGAGCAGGATACGTTAAAGATAAACTCAGATTTACTGTAACAGGTAAGTTGAAAAATTATTTATCATTACCATTTATTTCTAAAGAAATCCTGCGAGTTCAATTTCAACTTCCATGAAGGAAACCTCAGAAATCTTTGTTGAGCAATTCTATACCTTCAACTCTCATGTACCGCAATAATTTGCAATTAACCAATCAGTATGACAATGAGAAATATTTTAGTTTAAGACCTCGTTCTATAGCTCTTAAAATTTTAAATTTGGTATTATTTTTCAGAATTAGTAAGTCCAAGCAGTCAATCAAGTACGATAAGACCCACGGAATGTCGGCCAACAGTGACAAGACTACGAGTTGGCACCGCGTGCTCTGGCCAGACGATATTCGAGGACAACTTCAACAACCTGCGTGAGGATGTGTGGCAGATCGAGCAATATATACCAGATCAGCCTGTTAGTGTATCAACTGATGTTTAAGACCATTTTCCCATTATCCCATTTTTCCGCAAAATAGCCAGCTATGACAATTTTTGGCGTTTTTTCGAAATATTTTTAAGAATCGTATTGTCTTCCACTTAAATACAATTATGTCCAAACAAAAGTAATATTTAGCTAGTTGCATCTTATTAATTTTGAATTTTATTTCTACATATAACGTTTAAACTATTTAGTCATATCATTGTGATCGTTTAATAACCGTACGCATACATTTTCCAGGAATATCCGTTTGTGTCATATCAACGACCACCAAATGCGCAGACAGTGACCGTGGATAACGGAAATTTACGCATTGAGCCGAAGCTGCAGCAAGAACAAGATGGATTCAATGAAGAATCTTTGTATTCCGGCATCCTCGACCTCTTCAGCGGGTATTTAGTATAAAATTATAGCTACTACGGCGTACAAAACTTTCCAATCTGAAATCCTAGATGTATTCAATTTGTTGTAGGTGTACGAGAACAGCAGAGTCGTGCAGAGTGGCAGCAATGGGTGCTAGTATACTGCCGCCGGTGGTGAGCGGCCGACTCACGAGCAAATCCTTTGCGTTCACGTACGGCATAGTTGAAGTCAGAGCAAAACTGCCACAAGGAGATTGGCTTTATCCAGGTTATTATTTTATGATTGTTTTTACATCTACATATTGCTGGGATGCAAGATAAACTGCAGTTTCAGTAATTGTTGCTTTAGTATATCTCCGTACAGCTTACTGCAATTATCATTTTTGCAATGGTTTTTGTTTTCATTTTATTTGAGAACTATTTCTTTATTTATCCTTTCAGAAATTTTACTAGAATCTTTGCTTCAAAAGTACGGTACACCTAAATATGCATCGGGCGTAATTAAAATCGCAGGAGCTCTTGGTAACAGAGAACTCAGACTTGGACCTGATGAATACGGAAATACGGTGAGTTTTGAAGAGTGGAAGATGTCAGCAAACGAAAAAATGCAAAACTATAAGTTATTGTTGATACTGTTTCAGATTTTGTATGGAGGTCCAATAATGAACTTAGCATGTAGAGAAGTTCTAACAGGTCGAAAGGAGTTGTTCAACGGACCTCATTGGGGGGACAATTTTCATGTTTACTCAGTACAATGGACACCAGGTACTGTTCCTTATTGTTCATTTAATTTAGGAGATCATTTACCTCTGATTATCTCAAAGATGTAATGGAGTACCTTGTATATTATAGATAAAATGACCTTCAGTGTGGATGGTGAAGAGTGGCTGCGTGTGGAGCCGACGGCGAGCGGTCTGAGCGGCCGCTTTAACCGCTTCTGCGATATTCCTCGCAGATTCCTGTCTTTTGGAACTAAGATGGCGCCTTTTGATGACCATGTAAGTACTACTTTTACTTTACAAATATTGCTCTAACCAATCAGTCCAGCGTTTGCTGGGTATGGATTTTTCTTACAGTAAATGTAAAAACAATCATTTATACTTTTTTCATTCGATTCCAGTTTCAATTAACGCTGGGGGTGAACGCTGGAGGAATCACAGAGTTCAAAGATGACGTCATCACAGGCGACGGACATCCGAAGCCCTGGAATAACAGGAACAGGAAAGCTAGCTACAACTTCTGGAGAGACTTGCCCTCTTGGCAACCGACATGGCGTCAGCCCGCTCTACTAGTGGATTATGTCAAAGTCATAGCTTTATAACAAAATAAGGGATAATAAAGTAACAAATAATAAAATAGAAATTTATTTAGTTTGTTTTTTTTTTTTTTAAGTTATGAAATAATTTCAGCATGACATTTTCATAGAATTAAATGAAAGGAAATTTGTCACATAAACGAAAATCCAATGCTACGTTGAAGTATGTAATATAAAAATCAAAATTTATCATTTGTTTAATTTTTCCTAACTAAAGGTCTCGTAGGAATTCCCGATGCAACGTCACGTAGAATAAAAATAATTTGAGGTTATCAGCTTATCTACTTTGTGGTTGGTTAAAACCCAATATTGTTTAATACAAAATTTACAATTAAGAAAACGATAAGTGGGAAATTTATACAGCTGTAAATACCATTAACAACTATAATAAACAGTCAGGATTTGGCTAGATATGGTGCGCTGAAGACCACATTATGTGGAAGACAGTCGGGAAGCCCCTCGAACACAGGATGATGATGATGATAACGAAATACCATTGTAATTCAAAACTAAAGAAAAAAGATAGGACCTTGGTTTCTAAGACAAAAATCTTTGAATAAAACATATCGCCATCCCTATCATTATCTTTGACAAAACAGAGATAGCAACCGGTTTTAAACGGGAATTTTGGTCCCGGAACCCCACGGTAAAATGTACTATTGATCTTGTTTAAGATACAAATATATGGTTATCAAGTATTCATAACTTGAAAACTTCTCGAAAAACCTCCGAAGGACTAATCCTTTCTTTCCCTTCTCACCCTTTTTTGGGAAGTGAATCTGATGGAAGAAGCGACGCGAAATTTCCTTCCTATGAGTCTCTTCCCCCGTCGATTAAAGTTAGGCAATGGAGATGTCTATGGGCAGCGGACGCTGGTGACATTTCGGCAGATGGCTGTTTGCTCGTTTGCCATCATATAGCAAAAAAAAGGTATAATCACTTATTCATGCACACATCTTAAAAGAAATTAAATGCATTAACCACAATAAAATCCCCAAGAAGATTCAATTCACTGATTTATTTGTTCGAGTTAATTCTTCTGCAGACTTCACATACAATTTTATCACAAATAAGGCCGGCTATTGTGACGGAATCAGTATTAAAATGGCCGTCGCAGCATCAATACGTTTTGTTCTAGTGTTAACGTTTCTGTCAATAATTCAAAGTTTACCACGACCAAAACTGACCATCCAAGCCTTATATCCAAAAGGTTTACGTCTTTTAGTAGAAGGTTAATTTTCTTTATAACATTCAATAAAGTGAGATTTCGTGGATAAAAATTGTGATAACATTATGACTATTAATTTAAATCAAAAGACAATATTTAATGCTTAAAGTTAAGGTGATCTGTTTATAAAAGATAATAAAACTACGGCAGAATTTGAAAGTACATTTTTTAATTGTGAAAAGAAAAGCTTCTCAAAGTAAAGGAATTTATTAATCCCATTTATGAGTTCTGAGCTTGTTTTTATTTCATACCGTATATTTAATTTCAAAGATGTGCAAAATCAGCGTTATCATTTTTCTGCTGTAGATGCCAGCTCAGTGACCGAGTTATCTATACTCTAATTATGATTTTTTATAACCTTTTATGTACAGAATTACTTAAGTTAATCTGTAACTTGATAAGAAGTGACTGTCCTCACATTAGGTTTACCAAGGTACCAACCTTGCACCAGCAACAGCTAACCCACCGTTGGTCTTAAAGAAAGAAAGAACTTGGTATGTATAATAGTATAAATTATTCTATTTAACAAAAATAATTCTTTAGTTTTAGATGATTCTACGCTACTAAATTTCAACTTCAAAGGCAAAATAAAGAGAGCAAACAGTACTTCTGATGATAATGAAATTAATGCCAAAGTAACAAAACCTACGAACGGTAGATGGCTTTATGAAGATCCGTGCTTAAAGTTGCATTTTGGTGACGTCATAAATTATGAGTTTGAGTGTCTGCAACAATATTACAATTCATTAAAAATGTACGTGGCTATGAATATCAAGCATACTGTAGAAAGTAAGTAACTTTCCAATTTTAGAATTTCTTAAACGAAATTCTATATCAAAACTATTCCAACATATAATATTTTGACAGTGGTAGAGCCCGCTTTAACATCTTCGCACGAATTGTCCCGGCTCGCCCGGTGATATACCACGACCACACAGAAGACAGGCGTCAAGTGGAAGCAATTCCGCGTTTCGTCGCCTAATTTAGTCATCTTTCCCTTCCCATCGTTTTTCTTATAAGGAATGGATGGGAAGTGGAAGTGGACTTTCCGGATGAGATGATGCATGGAAAGGGAAAACATTTTCTTTCTGTGCATCCTCTCCTCCGTCGATTAAAGTTAGGCAACGCATATGCAATTGCGTATGTCTATGGGCAACGGTCACTTCGCCATTTCAGCGATTTCAGGTGGCTGATCGCTAGTTTGCCACCTAATAATATAAAAACAATATATTGTTGAGCATTTTTATATGTTGTTCTCAATTGCTTGATGCATTATTCTTGGCTTCTTTATTCCAGGCCTTGTAGTACACGACGATACGTGGAATTGTTCTCCCACCGTGACACGACTGCGTGTCGGCACCGCGTGCGCTGACCAGATAATATTTGAGGACCACTTCAACAGCCTCAACGAGGATTTGTGGCAAATTGAACAATACATACCTAATGAACCTGTAAGCTGTTGCTGATTTGACTAAGATCTGATATGATTTGATAGTTTAATGATTGATAATTTTTTCCAGGAATACTCGTTTGTATCGTATCAACGACCGCCCAAAGCGCAGACAGTGAGGGTACATGAGGGATATTTGCGGATTGAGCCGAAACTCCAACAGGAACAAGATAACTTCAATAATATATCTTTGTGCACTGGCTCACTCAATCTATTTTGCGGGTATTTAAATATTAATAAATTTAATAATATCTTGCCGTTTTTACTTCTTGTATTGTGTTACTTTGTACTGCGTGCATAAGTACGTACTCTTTATCGGATTAACTTTGTTTATATCATCTTTGTTGCTGCAAGGTGCACGAGAACGGCAGAGTTGTGCAGTGCGACCGCGATGGGCGCTAGCATTCTGCCACCAGTGGTGAGCGGCAGACTCACAAGCAAGACCTTTGCGTTCACGTACGGCGTTATTGAAATCAGAGCGAAACTACCGCAGGGAGATTGGCTTTACCCAGGTTATTTCAATTTACTGCTCTTAGACCATAGTTTGCTTAGTATAATAAATGTAGATGTGATGGCCAATTGTTTCACTGTTTCCATTTCTTTCGCCACAATCGCTGTTGTTGCTTTTGCGTCTATTGCGCCAATAGATTTTGTCACATTTACAATTGCTATTGCTGTGGCCAATAAAACACCACCGTCACATCTGACGTAAAATTTATATTAGGAAAGAGATGGGCTATTATTGTTTTAACTTCTTTTTCAGAAATTATACTTGAGCCCTTACTTAAAAAGTACGGCACCCCAAACTACGCATCTGGAGTAATAAAAATAGCATCAGCACTCGGCAACCATGAGCTCTGTGACGGACCAAATGAACATGGAAATAAGGTTAGTTTGAATATCAATAAAACTGAGCAATTGATGTCTTGGGAGTCATGGAGAGATATTTTTGCTTAAGCGCCTACTGTTTTTGTTCGATTCAAATCGCATAAAAGAAAAACTCATAATCTTGCTTATTATTTTTTAAACGAAACATTTAACAGATATAAAACATTGGTGTTTTATCTATTCTAGGTTTTATACGGAGGTCCTATAATGAACACGGCGTGTCGAGATGTTCTGACAGGTCGTAAGGAGTTGTATAATGGATCAAAATGGGGTGACGACTTCCACGTGTATACAGTGCGGTGGACACCAGGTAAAAAACCACTTTTGTATCAATATTTTTAGGTGATTGAATAATTTTTGTACTTCTTTTTATGCAAAGTATTTAAATTCAATTACTGATTGAGCTTAAGGAGTAAACCATACTTTCAGACTTGCTAAGCTTTGAAGTGGACGGTGAGGAGTGGCTGCATGTGGAACCGACGACGAACGGTCTGAGTGGCCGGTTCAATCGCTTTTGCGACATTCCACGTGTATACTTATCTCAGGGTACTAAGATGGCACCTTTTGATGACCACGTAAGTACCATCGTCACTTTTTTTTATTATATCATAAGGCGGCACCCGAGCGAGCGGTCACATGAAATCGCTAAAATAGCGAAGGGACCGTTGCCCATGGACATACGCAATTGCATATGCGTTGCCTACCTTTAATCGACGGAGGAGAGGATGCACAGAAAGATTTTCCCTTTCCATGCATACTCTCATCCGTAAAGTCTACTTCCACTCCCCATCCTTTCCTTATAAGAAAATGGGTGGGAAGGGATAGAGGACTAAAATCGGCCTCCGGGACGCACACTCATCAGACGAAACGCGGAATTGCTTCCACTTCACGCTTGTCTCCTGTGTGGTCGTGGTATGTCAGGGCACACAGGGCGATCCGGGCCAATTTGTGCGAAGATGTTAACTACTGTAAAACACTTTCCAAACATAACTTTTATTAAATTGGTTGAACTAGGATGGGAAGTGAAAATGGATTTTAGTGGATGAAAGGATGCATGGGAAGGGAAAATATTCTGTGCGCATCCCATACTCCGTCGATTAGAGGTAGGCAACGCATATGCAATTGCCTATGTTTGTGGGCAACGGTCGCTTTGCTATTTCAGCGATTTCATGTGGCCGCTCGTTCGTTTGGCACCTTATGATATAAAAAATTGGTATCTTTAACATCTTTAGCCTGGTGGACCTATCAGTGTGTCAAGTTATTTTATCGATTTCCAGTTTCAATTAACGCTGGGCGTATCTGCTGGAGGTATCACGGAGTTCAAAGATGGCGTCATCACAGGCGACGGACACCCAAAGCCCTGGAAGAATAAGAACAGGAAAGCTAGCTACAACTTCTGGAGGGACTTGCCCTTCTGGCAACCGACATGGCATGAGCCCGCCTTACTTGTGGATTATGTTAAAATTACTGCTTTGTAATAAAACAATTGATAAAATAGTTTTAGAAAACTAACTGCCTGTATCGGTTATCCAGAATCTGTGCCCTACACAAAAAAGCATTCGCTCCGGAACGACTCCATAACCAACTTCAAACATACATAGAACTGTTAATAACTTTAAGGTCACCACGAGCTTTATCACGAGTGAGACAAAAGTATGCTTTACATACGTTTATCTTACTCTTAAGCGGACTGCGGAACGTTGTTCATGCGATTCCGGATTATGTCTAAATTAGCTGTTGCCCGCGACTCCGTCCCTGCGAAATTAAAAAAAAAACTAATGAGTAGTCAGACCATGTTCTACGTCTGTTCAGCCGGAACCGTCCAACCGTTAAGCATTACAGCTCGGCGAGATGAAATTCTTTGTGAAATCTTTTGTATGAAAAATAAATAAATAAAAAAAAAACCGTTCTAGAGATACCTTCAAACAAACATCCATCCATCCCAACATTCGCATTTATAATATTAGTAAGATGAACTTCTAGACCCCAGTTTACAATCCAACGGACATCAGTCGGGTAAAAGACATAAGCTCATTTAAGTATTAGGTTATTTTAGTAATTATTTTTTGCTCAATATTGAAATGTCGATATAAAACATGACTGCGTCATGAATGACGTCACGCGGCACGTTATCGGCTTTGACGTTTATAACTCTTGCGTATATCGGATCTAAAATAAACTTGATATTTAGGTTTCAATCGAAAATGTTCGCTTATTTTATAATATTATTACACACTAGCTGTAGCCTGTGAGTCCGTCCGCGTAAAAAAACGTAATTAGTAGAACTAATTGTTCTTACAGACTATGTTCTACATCTATGCCAAATTACAGCGAAATCCATGCAGGCATTCTGGGGATACCTACAAACAAACATCCATCCATCCAAACATTCGCATTTATAATATTAGTAAGATTTGATATCGCAGATAGCGTTCAACCACGCCATACCAACATTAAGCGATAAATCAGATTACAATAATTTACTTTAAGACATGCAAATTCTTTACAACAAATTCTCTTTATGACGAATGAAACGTCGCCGTAAAATTGTGAAGTTTTTCCTTTTACAATCAGACCAACATAAAGAAGTATAGAAAGACATTGAACTATATATTAAAAGACAGGAACACACGAAACTGCTGTGCTGTTGTGGGACCAAAAAATAATTTTTAAACTTATTATTATCTCTGTTTTATCAAAGATAATGACAGAGATGAGGATATGTTTGATATATGGATTACATGGAGAATATTTTTTGGTGCTGGATGCCTAATTTTAAACCTCGTCCTCTACTGACCCTTTTCTTAGGCAAGGATAAAAAGGTGAAGTCGCTTTGATGGAGGAGTGGCACAGGAAGGGGAAATATTCTATTTTAAAGGTTGACACCGCATCTGCAATTGTGGACGTCTATGGAAAGCGGTCATGTCGCTATTTCGGAGAACCCAAGTGGCTTTCCTTCGCCATCTAATAAAAAAAATCAGTGATTTTGTTTTTAGAAACCCACGGTTAATCTTCTCTAGTTCCCTAGCATTCTCACTGTGATGGTATCAGGACTATCACGTGAATCTATTAAGGCAAGCAATGTGATAACAATTCGCTTCATCTGAATACTAGACGAAGGCCAATGGAAAATAGTCGGTTGGAGTTTTCTATTCCCGGCCGCCGGCAACGCATAATTTTTAAATTTGTTTACACGACGCCGCTCCGACCGCCCCGGCTTGTTTATACGACATTAATAATACATTTCGATAATTTCCCAAGTAATTTATCTTTATTTTATCGTAAAAAGCATGAAGGCCGCTATTATAATACCTATAGATCCTACGCTATCGATTTTAGGATCGATTAGAAAACGTTTAACGGTGTCTTTCTAAGACCAAAATCTCCGTTTAAAACACATCGTCATCCCTGTTGTCTATAACATGTTAGATATAACAATATGTTTTAATCGGGGATTTTAGTCTAAGATCTACGGTTAATTTGCAGAAATTTTAAAAGCAACTATACATCTTACTTCTTACTCATCATCATCAACCTGCCCTTATCCCTATCGAGGGTCGGCACTTTATGTACTACTCCTCCATACATCTCTATCAGCCGTCATATCCGAGTCTACCCCCTTCTTACGCATATCCTCTTTCACACAGTCATTCCATACTTACTTATCTTACTTCTTACTAATATTATAAATGCGAAACATATCGTTATCTCTATCTTGTTAAAGATAATGACAGAGATGGCGATATGTTTAATGTACAGTTTTTGGTGTCAGAAACCCACGGTAAGAGTATATAAACATAAATGAAAAATATATAACAAGCTTTTATGTGAAAATTATAAATATGATGAAAAGTAAGTTCCGTTTCATGTATTGAGAACTGATTTATGATTTTTTCACATTTTGTGCCAAGATATTTTTGATTTACGAACACGATTAGACGGAAATAAACGTGTCAAAGATTTTTTTTAATTTACTTTTTTTCAAATATGTATTATAGTCAATAAAAGATATTTCAAGTAAAAAGGTTTATAATTTTAAATTCATTCAACCAATTCTACGCTTTGGTCATAGTAAAGTTTTTCCAAGTTAACTAAAGCAACTTTTTTTTTAATTTTTAATTTTTTGTTATCGAAACATATGTCATATTAAATTTTTTTATAATCTTATCATGTTTATACTTCTTTAAAGTTATGATGATTCTTTGTATGGCTTGAGTTATACAGCGTAGAGCTTTCCCTCGTCTTAACTAATCTCGCAAATGTTAGCTTTCCAAGTAAAGTTTAAGTCGATCCGTGAAACTTGAAACCTGTGAAATACGAGTTAACCGGCTTTATAAATCTCTATATAATCTTTAATTGTTTGTTGTAAATTAAACGTTTAATTATTTATTACTTTATGACTTTGATTTTCTGACTACTAGAAAAATCTTTTTACGATTCATAAACTCACTATTTTTTTAAAGTATTTCGGGAAGTGATTTTTCCATGACTCCGTTTCACATTTGAAGTGACAAATTATACTGATGTAATGTACTGAATTCTTCAGATTATTTAATTGAAAAACGTAACTAAAAATAAAATATATAACTCTGTATTGTTCAATCATAGCAATGATATTCCACGCTTAAAGCTGTCCTGTACAGGCTTTATCTGGCTCTCGGGCCGCTGAGCTGAAACAGGCACCGACTATTATTGCTATAATCAAATCCCTTCGGTTATTATCCATGCAGAGCAAAGCTTTGACGAAGCTCTCACACGAATTAGTCGCATTAAAAACTACTACGGTCGCGCAAATCCGATGCAACAAGTAAGCTCGGGGGCGCCGGCGGGGCACGGCCGGGGAGAGGCGGGGCGCGCCTGAAAACTGAAACGTTCAGTATCGCCGCGACCATGGCCACGGACGGACGCACGAAGCGCTCGCAGTCGATATGCGCGCCCGCCTCCGCGAGCATGGAAGCGCTAGCCGCGCCGATGGAGACGACGCCGGCGCCGCGACGCAGGCCGGCCGCGCGCTCACAGTCGGCGCGAATCACCGGCGGTCGCAGCGTACGCCACCGCCGCCAGCAACAACAACAACAGCAGTTGGACCGCGAAACTCGCTCGCGCTATAGCTCAGAGCCGCGGCTGGCCGACGCTGAGACCCCGCCGCAGGTGCGCCGGCAAGCGTCGGCTCGCCGCCGCCCCCCGACATCCCAGCACTCCGCACACGCCCAGCCGCGCCGCTCCAACGCCTTCCTGGACGTGCCACGCGCCGCGCACCCACCCGAAGAGGAACCCGACGAGGACTCGTACCGGCTCCGCACGTTCAACACCACGCAGAAAGGAGGTCAGTGCTACGACGTTCATTCACCTCCGTAATGTTTAATTTTAAACACGTGACATGATCACCTTTTTTAATACGCAAAGAAAATTTTGGCAATCGTCCGGAGCGGTCTGCGACGGAGTGTTTTCCCTCGAGATGGGTCGCGGTGTGCCACGATCGGACCGAGTGTGTGGTACACACTACACAATGTGTGCAGTACGGACGGTCACGACTCTGAGTTTTCGTGAATCATCCACGAGTGTTTGGTTTACGAGGGCGACATAAATCAGAGCCGATACAAGCTTTCGCGTTTACTTTTGAGGTAAAAATAAATCTGGCCGACGGTGAAACTGTAAACATCATAAAATCTGCCAGAGATTTTGAGGTTTTAATAAAATTATACAATTCACCTTTTTCATCTTGGCATTAATTATTTGCGGTCGATCCGATAGACAATTCAAAGATGTTGCAAACTCTACTCGTATGCCTAACAATGCTGAGGATATACGGACTCTACATAATTTCCGTTAATTATTAAAACGAAATTATATTTGGTGGTCAGTCCCCCAATTAGTATTCCAGAATCGAGACCAAGAATGCATCAGTTTTTTAATTAAAGTTGACATATGGAAAATAAATTCCCCACAAAGAAGATTTTCTTGCAGTTGAAGCTTTATCATAATATTTGCTGAATATTAACTTTGATGATTTTATTAATCCGAATGCTGAAGTTTCAAAGTTTTCCTAATTATTATTAAGGAAGATTTATTAACAAACTTCCAAACTCCAAATCTTAATGGGTGTAAAATACAATTTAATAAGATTTGCCAAGTTGAAAATTGGTTTGTCCTATAATTGAAATAACAGAGGTTATCAACCTTTCGAATAATATTTATTATAAATTCAACATTACTACTTAATTAAATTTATATTCTGTATGTATATTATCATTAATGTATAAAATACAAGCTGTAGGCCTGACTTTGCTCGGGTAGTTCATTTATTCAATCATTACATCTATACTAATATTATAAAACAGAACAGTTTGTTTGTTTAATCGCGCTAAACTTAGGAACTATTGGTCCGATGTGAAAAATTATTTTTTTGTTGGATAGTCCATTTAGGGAAGGCTTTAGGCTATATAACATTACGCTGCGCCCAATAGGAGCGAAGCGTCACTAAGTTTTGTCTTTTTAAATCAGCGCGCGGGCGAGGACGCGTGCTACAGCTTGTAACAAAATAAAGTAGAGTCAATGTTTGTTAAGGAAAAATCGGTCTAGTAGTTTTTGAGCGTATTAGGTACAAACATACAGAAATAAAAATCGTTTCTCCATACTTAAGTTTACTTACATGAAAGAAATAACATTAAATAAAAAATATGTTTTTTCACTCGACAAATTATTAACATACTATATTAAGTATTATGCAAAAGTATTTTTAGTTCTATCAAGCTACGATAATTTATTTTTCGGGAAAGTAAAACATATCAAGGCAGGGTATTCGGCTTAGTAACAAAAATTACGTCATAGTTAATTCCTAGAACACTGAAAGATCCCCTTGATGGTTATTACCGCCTTCACTGCTTAATAGGAAATTAATTAATTTTAACGGCTAATCATTTTATTGTAGTGTAATAACAACCACTTATTTTTGGCATTAACTTTATCATTAGTGTACTGTGGCACGAAAACGGATGTTTCTTAAAAGGTATCTTTAGAACGACTGCATGCATCTAATTGTAATATAGCATGGATGAAGAACATAGTCTGGAAGAACATATAGGGTACTAACGTCTATATTTCTCGCTGACGGAGCCATGGGCGACAGCTAGTATGAATATAAAAATAGTATAACATTAAAACAATTAAGAAATTTCTTGTATTTGACACAATACGTTACATTCAAAAATAAAGTTTACAATTTGCCTTATTACATGTCTAGTGTGTTTACACATTGTCCAAATTAACAATCTGTCGGTAACACATGTTTGATATAACATTTTATAAATTTCCTTGACGCTCGACGAGACGTAATACAAATGGTTTATAATCTAAAAGGCGTACGAATACATTACAAGAAAATGGTTTTAATATTAAAATGTGATTTCGCAAATGTGTTGCGGTATAAAAAAATATTCGCCAAATGAAGTGAGGAATAATTTAATAAGAACCCCTCATGTTTTTATTACAAATGGTTGAAAAAATAAAATATGTTTTCGTTTGAATTATCAAAGGAGACATGTCTCGCAAAATAGATTGTTCTGTTATCAAAATAATAGAAAACCCGAAAAAGGTCGAAACCTTTTTAAAAAAAATAGCAATGTACGCTACAAAATCTACGTAGTTGTTTAGACTACCACTCGCAATATAGTTTACCTAACTATAGACTTTAAAATATTACCCTCAGTCAACCAAAATACATTGAAGAGAAGTTGAGAGAAGGTTTTTTCAATCTTACTATCTTACTTCTTACTAATATTATAAATGCAAATGTTTGGATGGAAGTATGTTTGTTCGAAGATATCTCGAGAACGGCTGTATAGATCTCTCTGAAATTTGGCATTGATGTAGAACCTAGTCTGGAAAAAGACATAGGCTACTAATTTTGTTTGTTTTTTTCCGCCAGACAGAGTCGCGAAGCGACCGCTAGTTTTGAATAATTGCAGGAGAACAGTGGTAGATTCGAACATCAACATCTTTTGCACGAATGGGCTCGCCCGGCAGTACCACGACCACATAGAGCACACGCCTCAAGTGGAACTAATCCCGCGTAGTCTAATGAGTACGAGGCTGTCGACTAATTTTAATTCTCTTTCCCTTCCGTCCGTTATCTTATAAGGAATGATTAGAAAGGGAAAGTGGATTTAACTGCGGAGCAGATAATAGGAGGAAATATTCCTTTTCTGTGCGTTGACTCTTCCGGAGCCCAAACGATCGCTTCTGCGATTTTTGGTGGCCTTTTACTAGTAAGGAAAGTTAACGTATAAAAAAAGCTAAAACTCTTAAAATCAATAATCTCAGTTACTATTCTTCTTCTTCGTCGTTGCAGTCTTGTCACACTGGTCGTGGTCATCACGTATCAGTGACCCGCTTTACCAGGCAGTTACTAGAAGAAAACATTAATTTGGTCGTTCACATAAAAATTTGATTTGTGCGTCCGTGTTATCAAATTGCTCTGTTGACAGTGAGTGAGCAAATATAATTTTAATTTGCGTCATTTGTGGATAGCGGGAAGAGTCTCAAAATGTTAATTTTATACCTGATTTTCTATATTAACTGTTGAGTATAATATTATTAGTGCGTCGGTAGACCAGGGGTTAGCTTGCAATCTGTAGATCCTGGGTTCAAATCCCGCCATGTATCAATGTGTTTTTTTGATTTCCGATTTACATATGTACATTTATCCGACGTTTTTACGGTGAAGGAAAACATCGTGATGCAACCTGCACATATCTGAGAAGAAATTCAAAGATATCTGTGAAGTCAACCAACCCGCACTGAGCCAGCGTGGTTGACTATGGCCTAATCACCCTCTACTTAGGGTAGGCTCCGAGCCCCTCGGTGGGAACGTATAGTGAGCAGGTGATGATAATATTAAGCCCTCTACACACCTTGGTGTTTAGCAAGCTTTAATCTAACGAATAAGATTATTCAAAATTTAACAACAGAAATAAAATTTTTGGAATTAACATATATAAAACAGTATGTTATTTTTCTATAACTTTAACGGTATGTTAAATAGTTTTTTATCTTATATATAAAATTCTCGTGTCACAATTTTCGTTCCCATACTACCCCGAAACGGCTTGACCGATTCTCATGAAATTTTGTGAGCATATTGAGTAGGTCTGAGAATCGGCCAACATCTATTTCATAATACGGCGCGGACGGATTCGCGGGCGACAGCTTGTATACTATTATGATATAACACTCTGACAGCTAAGGTCAAACAAATAGAACCTTTCAACCTCAACCTCGTTTCAACCCTTGTTATTATTTTATGATAGATTGTATTTTGACGGGTCACCGTGCATTATTATGTACTTTATATACTTGTTTTCTTCTCCTACATTCGAGTTTTTAAGTTAAAAACCATTTAATAAGATTGTTAATTTTCTAATAAACAAAACGATTAATGAGAAAATATTAAAAATAAAAAAAATACATCTGAGTACACTATTTTGGGATAAAATCGCAGCGGCATTGAATGTGTTAAAGAGTTATTTAAATATATTTTCAATAGCATTAACTTATAGTATTCATATTCACTAAAATATGGTTAAAGTAACGCGTTAAATACAGAGCGAGCTTTTCGTAGCAAAGCTCAAGTGAAGCTTTGCAAGTCTCAACTATGTTGGAGCGCAGTTCCGTGAGCATTAAGTGAACTTTCTTGAGTTAGCACAAAGACTGACTTGTTAACATTCATATTTAAATAGAGAACATAACTTGTTTAAATCATTTTAAATATTTAGAAATAATACAAGATTTTAAAATTATACGCGCCTAGCAAAATTCAAATAGCAAAATCTTTTGTACGGATATTTCGGAAGAAACTCAGTCATATTATTTTCTCAAATCTAATCTATTTATTCATTACTATTCTATTTAGAACTGTAATCATATATTTCAACCCTTCGGTAAGTTTCCATACCGAATTAAATGTAAAGGCTCCCGACCTTCACGCAGAAACCCCACGAAGCAAATTACTTAAATCAATTTGCGCCATATAAGAACATATGTAGATAGTTCATGTAATTTATGGAAATTACAAGATACGAAATACCAATTGTTTCTGTAAGTTTTTTCTACTTTATTATTCTAGAAAAAATGGAGACGAACTGAGAACCATTTTTTTAATCGGTCAAAAAACGTACAAGTTTTTAAAACAGGAAAAATATTATGTTATTCTCACTAAATCTTACTAATAATATGGATGGATGGATGTTTGAAGGTATCTTCAAAACGGCTGAATAGATCTGGATGAAATTTGGCATACATATAGAAATCTGGAAGACCAAACAAAGTATGGAATGACTGTGTGACAGGGGATATGCGTAAGAAGGGGGTAGACTCGGATATGATGGCTGATAGAGATGTGTGGAGGAGTAGTACATACCGACCCTCGATAGGGATAAGGGCAGGTTGATGATGATATAAGTATATGCTGGAAGAACGCATAGGCTACTAATTAACTTATTTTAAATCATTTTTTTCCAGAGGGGAATGCTTTATGCATACTCCGCGCCCCGGGGGGGGGGGGACGCGGTAGTTATGTGGGATTCTCCTCCATAGCGGAGGCATACCCACTAAACCCTTCTGTTCCTCCAACGCATCGAGACGGGACCACGGGCACGCTTTCGCTCTCGTACGCTGCCCCCTTTTTTTAATCCTGCCTAAACGGAGTCACAGACAACAGCTAGAATGTTTCGTATGGACGATATTTTATATATTCATAGTACTGCAAGTAATTTCTTTTTACCGGGACAATATATGTAAATCCAGAATCCGCGCAAGCATTGCTAAACGAAATCCCCGAACGAGATGAGTGGCTCGCCAAGAATTGTATATTTACACCTCAATTTATGAAACAAATCTACCTAATTGCAAACAATATCGATTGATTTTTGATGTATGAAAATTAAATTAATTTATATTATTAATAGATACAGTCAGTTTTTATTTATATAGTATCCTTAAAATGGAGGTTATGAAACAGTACTTGTAAGTTCTGGAATCATTGAAAAGCAGGAAAAAGACTTCAGGAAAGTATAGTTTTCAGGAGGGTGTTTAATCTTACTAATATTATAAATACTCGGCCCGAACGGAGTCGCAGGCAACAGCTAGTCTCTAATAAAGTTATTTAAACGTGTTATAAATGGTTATAGATATAAAATTATTAACGTATAAAAATTACAATTTTATTTAAATAAAATGCGACCGCCGCTCGACCATAATCGTGTGATTTGTCATAACGACTTTATAAAGCAAAAAGCTCGCCTCGTAAAATTGTATAATTTATTATTTACTCATTTAAATGTTTGCATGACTTATAAAATTAACTAAATATAATATAACTACACAATTTATTCCGCAGCTTTCAAATAACTTTACATTTAAAATAACCAAAATCTGGATGACCGATGAGGAGCTGAGGATGATGGGCTTTGCTCGGTATTTTTTTTTTAATTGTGTTTTTTTTGAAATTATATTTATGTACGAATTATTAATAAAATGATGAAATATGAATAACATTTTTCGATCTTATCGATAGAAAAAGTTAAGTTTATGTTTAAGTTGATTATCGATAAAACACGAATAAAATGACATTTTCTATAAATGATTCCTAGCTAGATCGATTTATCGCCTCCGTAACCACCTATATACTAAATTTTATGAAAATCGTTGGAGCCGATTCCGAGATTCCAATTATATATATATATATATATATATATATATATATATATATATATATATATATATATATATATATATATATATATATATATATACAAGAATTGCTCATTTAAAGATATAAGAATAGTTTCCACTGAAGAAACACGATACAACAAACATAATGTCGCTTATCTTACTAATATTATAAATGCAAATGTTCACATGGATGGATGTTTGTTTCAAGGTATCTCTAGAACAGCTGAATGGATCTCAATGAAATTTGGCATAGATTTAGACCATCGTCTGGAAGAACACATAAGCTACTTTTACTTAAAGCAAGCAAATACAGGGGTCTAGGCTCCGAATATGATTTTGTCCCATTCGGTGTCGAGACCCTCGGTCCGTGGGGTCCTAGCGCTTTAAAGGCTTTTAAGGAAATATTAAAAAAGTTAGTCGACATCACAGGGGACCAAAGAGCTGAGAGCAACCTCGGATATAAATATAAGACTCATTTTATTCATATAAGTAATACAATTTTCTTTGTAACATTTAAATAAGCTATTTATTTTGTCCTTTTTAATTCCGCGCGGACGGAGTCACGGGCTACAGCTAGTTATCTATAAAACAATATAGAGATAGGAATGAAAACTCACTTTAACATTCACTATTTCTAGTTCTTACTATACGTATAAAAAACTAATTTAAAGATACAACAAAGAAATATTGGTATATTAAACCGACATGTTACCCGACATTGTGAAGGAAAACTTGTCTAAAACCCGAAAAACGACTAATCCACTTCGAAGCTGCGAAGCGGAATGAAGCTTAATAAAACTATTCGGACATGTTTCTTGTGTTGGATATATTGCCTCCAATGTATTTATTTACTACACAAAAGGAACTTTTGTATACTTTATTTATCAATTTATTCCTAACTAGCTGTCGCCCGCGAATCCGTCCGCGTTGATATATAAAAAAAAAATAATTAGTGTAGCCCACCCATCCATCCATCCACATCACATCCATTTAAACATTCGCATTTATAATATTAGTAAGTTAAACAAAAAGCAGCTCTTCAAGGCATAAATTCGAAAAAAAAGAATATCCTATGTCCTTCTCCTGACTCTAAGCTACCACCTCACCAATTTTCAGGCATATCAGTAAAGCCGTTCTTGAGTTATAAATAGTGTAACTAACACGACTTTCTTTTATATATAAGGAATGGAATATAAGGAATATAAGGAATGGAATAACACATAGGCTACTATTTTTTTAATTCAGCACGAACGAAGTCACGGACGACAGCAACTAAACCATTCGGGTTCCGTTTTACTTCTTATTTACTAGTACTTACAAATATATATTCAAATTTCTTCTTCTCAGTACTTATTATTTGGTGATTCGTGATTTCTGATGACGTGATATCAATACGCGTGCGCTTGGGACGTCGCCAAATCACACAGAAATAGTGTTAGACAGGCAAGGAGGGGTCACAACTAAATACGAATGTTTATATATAGCTAATGATACTTGTATTTCACTAACAAACATTACTTAATTCAAATTTTGACATCATTTAAAAGAAAATATATGCATCCTCTCATCCGGAAAGTCCACTTCCACTTCCCATCCTTTCCTTATAAGAAAAAAGGTGGGAAGGGATAGAGGACTAAATTAGGCCTCCGGGACGTACACTCATCAGACGAAACGCGGAATTGCTTCCACTTCACGCCTATCTTCTGTGTGATCGTGGTATTTCACCGGGCGAACCGGGCCCATTGGTGCGAAGATGTTAAAGCGGGCTCTACCACTGTTAAAGGTGAGAAAAGTTCGAATAATTGCCGGGAGATAATTAAGTTTTTTTTTCATTCCACGCAGAGTCGCGGGCGATAGCTACAATATATAAATACACAATTTAAACCTATAAATCATTGTTAAATAAATGTCTATGGCTGACGGGAGCGGTTTTAAAGTTGGTGTGGATCGATCTACGAATAAATTGATGGCGTTTCACGTCAATTAAAATGTCGGTTGCAAATAAGTTTTATTGGTTTTCTACAAACGTATAACTTTGAATGCTGCTTTAAATACTTTTAATTTTCAACATTAAATTTTGAAATTCAACTTTTTTATTTCAGTTATTACATACAATAATTTATTATCTGTAGTTTCATATAGGATTCAGCCAGTAGTCAAATCTTACTAATATTATAAATGCGAATGTTTGGATTTCATGGATATTTGTTAGAAGGTATCTCCAGAATAGCATATATCTCGCTTAAATTAAGCATAGATGTATAACATAGTCTGGAAGAACACAAAGGATTCTTATTATGTTTTGTTTTTAATTCCACGCAGACTCATTTACGTGCGACCTCTAGTCTCTTATAAAAAATTTATTCCTAGTAGAATGTTAACAATGTAACAATGTTATAAAAAACAATAAAAATAAGTATTTATCTATAATTTCAATGCGAATGTTACATAGTTCTTAACCGTACAAATTGCTTTCAAATCGAACCTTCAAAATTAACAATCGAATCGTTCTAATTAAGTCAACGCCAAGTCAAATTTAATTAAACGTAATTTCTCAACGTCCAACCGCAACGTCGGGCAATTAATTATCCAGCAAGGAGATTCTAATATATACTGATAGACATTAGGTAAACGATGAATGCGATGAAACGGTGATTAGGAAGCAAATCTTTGTATAGAACTCTCGCAACGTGATTAAATATCCTTTAACTATACCTATAGCTAAATCGAAAATCGTATGTCACTTCGTAATCGTATACTAAGTCTGTTTGGCTAATTATCTTTATAAATGGATAGGTAATTGCTTGGAAATAACTGCTATTTTTTTTTAATTGCCACCATCCGCAATCGTTAGGAACAAAATGAAGAAAATCAAACAGGCACAAAATAACACGGCTTATAGCCCGTCCATGTATACAGGCCAGTGGATTTGGTGGAACGAAACATTCTAATATCAAACTTCGGGCTTATTAATGCTAGCTACCGACGTTAAGAAATGATATTTTCGTCCTTCCTTGACCTTACATCCGTCACTTCATCATTCTAACTTAGGTCATCATCATCAGCCTACTATACGTCCCCACCGAGGGGCTCGGAGCCTACCCTAAGTTAGGGGTGACTAGGCTAACGACGCTGGCCCAGTGCGGGTTGCTTTACTTCACACATATCTTTGAATTTCTTCTCAGATATGTGCGATGTTTTCCTTCACCGTAAGAACGTCGGATAAATAAACTTAATTAAATATTGTAAAATTAAGGGAAAGGATAATACGATACAAATCAGCTTAGATGTTTCCAATTCTCTCTATTCAATCAAATTTACTTTATCGTCTGCCGATACTTGAGTAATTTGCGCCGTTGAACCATAATTAATAGGAGAGGCTTTGCCGCCTTCCGAGCGCAGACTTAAATGTCAGCTATCGTAGGACCTTTTTAATTTTACGGAGCAACGAGTTTTATTATTATATTTTAAATTGTTTCACATCAAAGTAGCTCTCCAGTCACATACATCCATGGCTATTGCAAAATTTCTTTGGATACTAAAGTTTTTTTTTTATTTTAGTGCCCAAACTATTACGTCCTCTGAAAATGCTATCAAATATTCAACAGATCTGTCTCACTGGACACCTCTGTTTACGAATTTTGAAACATTAAATAATAGATTTCTATAGTAGAAATTTTACATTTTCTATAAAAATTCTCGTAAATATTGTTTTTAGTTGCTTTTGCGACAATCTTACGTATGCATTAAAAACTTAATCGGAAACGTCACCGGAGATAGAATCCAGATTGCTTGCGTACAAAGGAACCTACAAAGAACATTCTGATACTAAAACATTCTTGAAATAGTTGTCTTGTACCGTACTAGCAGTTGTCCGCGACTTTACGTGGAATTAAAAGAAACTCTAGTAATAAATAATTGAATTAAACTTCAAAGTTTTTGAAAATGTTTAATCATCTTTTTTTTTAATAAAATATTAGCAGATTTTTGTGCAAATTTACTAATATTTCTTGTACCATTCCAACTAAGCTCTATGCTTGTGCTAGGACATGGTTTACGACAGTAGTCGAATGGCGGGATTCGAACTCCCGACCTCGTGATCGGAAATTCCTTGTGGGCGCTGCAGGTCTCAAGTTGCGGGTTATAGTAAAAGTTTCGTTTAGTATTCTCCGTTAATATACATATATAGGTCACAATATTTAATTAATTTAATTTGAAGTTATAGTGGTTTTTAAATATATGAAAATATGGGGGCGCTAAAAAAATATTTATTCTCAAAGTGAAAATAAGTTTGGGTACCACTGGTATAAACAAGATAATAACTACGTGTACAAATATATCTCAACAAATATTCGTGAAAATTTCATTTCTAAAGCGCCGCACATTTTGTTGCCGCGGGAAATAGAGTGTGAAATGTTATATAGGAGCGGTTTACACTTCGCTTAACTTGTATGACACAGTTTTAAGTCTGTTTCTATAGAAACGTTTAACGTTATTTCGGGAGTACAAACTAAAACTCAAATTAATTTATTAGTACCCAAGGATAGTCCAATAGACCAACTGTATCATGGCGAGTAATCCCGAAGGTCATCGAAGTCGAAGGAGAGCAAAACTCAGATGGATATACGGCGTAAATAGAGACGCGGAAAAAGTTGTCATAGCAAATTGGAAGTCCTTGACCAAAAACCGAGGTAGAAAAAGTTGCTGGAACAAGCTAAGGCCCACAAAGGGCTGTATAGTAAGGATAAGAAGAAGAAGAAGATACTCAAATGCTTAGTATGTGCTGTTTTAGATATTATTTGGCGCAAATGGCGTGCTTTCGTTATAAATTCAAGTGTCAGTAAGACTAGCGAGGGGACACAGACGTTAACATCCTAATAAGAATTCCGACTTCGTCGGACCTTCCTACTGTTAGTAGTGAGAAATTTATTATTCCATCAAAATGTACCTCTAATATACGGTAAGATGTCATAAAAATAGGCCTCTATCCTAGCTGCCGATATTCCCTTACATTCACATACGTTAATCCTGTAAAATTTCTAACTAAGCAATTGCAATTGTTGCTTTCTATTAATTTTAAAATTAATAAGTTTTTCGTTTTTTTATTACAACATAAGCAATTGTTACGAGTTAGAGCTACGTTACACATCAAAGGCAATAAGATTTTATATTTTAAAACCGCTGAGCGATTCCGAAAGTTTCCGAAAATAGCCGAACGCCACGCGAACCGGTCTCAAAATAGATGGACGCACACGCGGCGGACGTAATACCTGACCCTATTACTGAAACGTCTTGCCTTCTAACTATAGATACTTCGGACACGAGTGGCAATGATAGCCATCGATACAGTTATACTGATACTACAAATTAAAAAAAAAACAAATACCCTATAACTATTTACAAGAAGTAATAAGCGTTCATTCTAAGGGGCACTTTAAAATCACTCTTATTACGTACATCCAGCTATGAAAATTCACTGCCACATACAAAGTATCGCGTTTTAAAAGCCGTATGACCAGATACATAGAAATGCTATTCGAGCGATTTTTTAACGCGCGATAAAAAACCGCTCGTGTGTTAAGGGCGTGCTGTGTAAGAGAAATACGAAACAATTGACAACTCTCTTTGTATAATTGGTAAAGCTGATAAGCTACTATACTTTAGGGTACTTGAAGTTATATGAGAAATATATATTTGACATATAATTGACATTAGGCCAAAAACTACTTAATACTATCGTTTCTTCACTCGTTTTTGTTTCTTTTAGATCTATCATTGTAGTACTTATGCAGTTTTATTATCTACATATTTGCATAGGATATTTTAAACAAAATCTATGGTCACCCTAAACGTGAAAAACGGTGACATAAAAAGTTAATGGCGTTAGGACATTAAACTTGTCCAAACACATTAAATGTTTGATGGTTTTAGTAAAGACCGCGTGGATTAGCGCTTAAAGTATTTAAAGATTTGCTCATTTAGGAGTTTATTTTGTGGAAAACTTTAAAGATGGAAAATGAAAATAGAAATACAAGGAAATAAGATCATTGTAAAAGCTTGGATTTATATATAAATATTTAATAACTGCCAAGAGCTGGACCAATATGAAAAAATCAACAAAAAACTCTTTAGTAACCAAAAGTCAATGTTACTAATATTATATTATAAATGCGAATGTATGAATGTTTGTTAAACGGTATCGCCAGGACTTGACATATGACAATGTAGAACAGTCTGGAATAACACATAGGCTACTTATTTTTATTTACTTTTTAATTTCGCGCAGACGGAGCAGTAATTAATTGTTGTCTCCCAACAATTAATTAATTACTGTAAAATAAATATCTTATAAGTTTAATTTAAGTTTGTTTATTGAAGAATTTTCTTAAGAATATAATAAATGTGAAGGTTGCACTGGTAAAGAGATGACGCGGGGACTTTATCTCCGGATGGGACTGTCTTCACAATGGAAGGGCAGACAATGGGTGCCACTGAAATTGACGCGTCTCTATTGTTACTCTAACCGACAGTTACTGTAACTTTTATTATACAATATAGAGATTTATTTAATAAATGTTCATAAATAAATATATAATTGTATACAATTTGAATATTTAACTTATTACCTCGAATAATTTAGTTAGACGCTGTTTAGTTAAACACGTGTTTTAACCCTTTGAACGCCGGTGAAGAACATTATGGACGTCAAAGTGGTTACTTTTCGCCATAAATTTGTATCATGACACTACTTTAGAATGTATTTCAATATTAATTGGTCAAGAGCTCATTTTGCAAGTCAATGCATAATGATTTTTTCAATGGTCATAATTTGTTAAAAATCCGCGAACGTTATAGTCACGGTATAAAAAAATTGATGTATATTTAAGCTAAAATTTATTTAAAACTAGCTGTCGCCAGCGACTCCGTCCGCGTGGATATATAAAAAAAATTAATCCATTCATTCAAACATTCATCATTCATCTAAACATCTAAACATCCATTCATCTAAACATTCGCATTTATAATATTAGTAAGTTAAATAAAAAGTAGCTCTTCAAGGCATAAATTCCAAAAAAAAATAGTATCCTATGTCCGTCTCCTGGCTCTAAGCTACCTCCTCACCAATTTTCAGGCATATCAGTAAAGCCGTTCTTGAGTTATAAATAGTATAACTAACACGACTTTCTTTTATATATATAAAAGAAAGTCGTAGTTATATATATAAAAGAAAGTCGTGTTAATTAGTTAAAAACAGATTTGGCAAATGCAATTAGTAAAGTATTCTTTATTGTACGAGCTAAATAATCGAGAATAGCTATTCCCTCAGGCACACTAGCGCCACATGTGGTGTGGTCCAATTTACAAGCGGATCGCGGTTACACTAAATCACTACCAAACGTATATCGCTTCACCAACGGCCATTACAAGTCTGTAAACAGATAAATCGAATCTACAATGCACAGATGTGCAAATCTTATATCTATTGTAAACTTATGCCAATTTCATGTTACTTCAGACAGAATGCAGGTGTTGAGTTGTCTTAATTGAATACGATTAGCGTGTTTCTTTTGAACTTTTGTATACAAATTCTTTTTTTTATATTTAGGTAAGTTATGATGTTTAGTTTATCGATTGCTACTGTTTGGATGAGGTTATATTCTTTCATTGCACTATTGAACGGAATTAGCGCTGAAAAAGATTATTTTTGGATTTTATATATTAATTTTAATTACTAGCTAAGAAGGCAAGACTCTTTTGTTTTATATATAAGAGCATATATCGAGAAATATTACTTATTTGTGTACATGTTTTTCTAACACTTGGTATGTAAAATAGTTTAAATATAGATAAATAAGCGCATTAATAATTTCATAGTCTGTTCAATAAATATTTAACTCATTTCAAATATAAATAGAATTAATATTATATATTTATATGTGTTTTTTGGTTTAAATAAATTATTTATTTATTATTATTATTAATTTGTTTCATTTTTGAAACATAAGATAACTCTTATTATAATTAAATTAAGTAAATTTAAATAATTATATTAATGTAGTCATCATCTTGTGCCTTGCGGTATCTACAGTTAAACGGGACGTTGCCAACATATTCAATTTTTTGGCAAGGCCAAGACTAACTAATGTTAGTATTAGTAAGTGATTCTATTTAGACGATTACAATAAAATTGATATCGCTTTGATTTGTTCTGTTTTATTTCAATACCTTTAGTTATGGAATTCATTAAGAAAAATTCAAATAAATATATACAGTAATTTATTTAAAGTAAAAATAAAGTGTACGATTAGATAATTAAATTACGATTTATTTCTGTTAAACTAAATGGTGAATGAATGGTTACTGTAGCATTCGTTGCGCTATATTTGTCTCGTACACGTACCGACACGTGCTGCCGGTCCAAAGGTCTGACATCGACTGACGTCCCCTCACTCCGGCATGTACTTATGGCGTGTACGCTCGAGACAAACACTACGTTTGTGTATACACTACAGTAACATTACATTTTTATATAAGTATATCTTTGTTTAATTTACTAATATTTCTTATACCATTCCAACTAAGGTCTAGGCTTGTGCTAGGATATGGTTTACGACAATAGTTGCGGAGGTATTCGAACTATGGTCCACGTGATCTGAAATCTCTACCCATAATCATTACGTCATTGGCGTTTCTACAGACTTGTACCAACTGTAAATACTTGCACTGCGGAATACAATACCGATTCAATTATATTACACCTCCCTCTACTAAATTTTCTAATGCGTTAAAGCTAGTAGTTTCATCTATTCGTGCGTAGAACATTATCCTCGTGTTTTAAATAACATTCAGAAGTAACGCGAAATGATTTACATTCAATCGTAAAGAAAATCGTAACGAAGTGAAATCAGTTATTTTCCTAACGCTTTCGTTTAATCGCCTCCTTGAAATCCACGGGCGATTACGTGCACTTTCACGCCTTCGCCACATGTCTTATAGGCTTTTATTTCGACGGAACCGGCGATTAAACTACGGTTAGTTTGAATAAACACTATACAATTCAAACTTTAGAGAAGCTTGTGGTTAACGAGAACATGTTTGTGTAGCTGGGTGCAATACGACGGGTGGAGACAAGCGCTTTGAAGGGGTATACCCCGTCCGCGTTCTCGCGTCTCGTATGTCGAGCTGTCATAAAATTTGAATAGCATTATACCACGATTGTACTTGGCTAGACGCCAATCCAAACTCTTCCGTGCTTTCTAAGAATTAACTCATCGTTAGCAATGTCTTCAATAATTGCGTTTCGAGTTTTCATTTTAATTACTATTACGTTTAATTATTCGTTTTACGTCTACGACTTTAGCTATCAACGACGCGTGTTACTAATTCTATTCGTGACTACTATTCGTAATATATAACCTTTTGTTTATGCTAGATACACCCGATTAAAAAAAGAGTCTTGAGAAACAGAAGGACGGACAACAAAGTGATCCTATAAGTTTTCCGTTTTTTTCGTATGAATTACGGAACTCTAAAATAAATTGATACATCAGTTTTTTAAGAATAACAGTGAGACGGCAGTGGCCACTATCATGGTTATTCCACAATCAAATCCTTTGATTTATTTCATTAAATAAATATTACTAATATTATAAATGCGAATGTTTAGATGGATGGATGTTTGCTTGAAGGTATATCCAGAACGGATGCCTGGATCTGGTTGAAATTTGGCGTAGATGTAGAACATAGTCTAGAAGAATACATAGGTTAATTAAGTTTTTATCTTTTAATTCCGCGTGGACGGAGCCGCGGTCAACATCTAGTTTGCTTCATAAAAATATATGACTATCGATTCATTTTCTAAACACAAACAAATCAGAAATAGCTTTCTATGTCCGTCTACTCTAACCAAATAATCTTGATAGTTGTGCAACTTTATTAAAACTTACGAATCGTTTCGGAAATAAACTATGTAGCAATTGTTGTGTGTTGAAATTGTTACATTTTCATATATTATGTACACATTGTTCATATACAATGAAATTTATTAGATACGTTTCCGTTTACATAGCCAATGTTTTAAATAAAAACACATTATGTATATGTCAGTGGAACTATAATAAAAATAAATAAAAAATAAATTTCGATCAAGTATTAAAACTTTTCAGTTGTTTTCTTTTGGGTATTTGATTTATGATAATAAAAACAATTCTCAAAACTATTGAGTTGTTCGAATAGTAATTGCATTTTTTAAACTTTCAACCCAATCAAATTGAACATATTCAGGTCACTAGAATTCTTATATCACTTCTATTTTGTTTTAAAACTAACTTTCGCACATGACTCCGTCTACGAGGGCCTAAAAAAATTAATTAGTAGACACCTTCCATACTATTTTCTCCATCTATTCTAAATTCCTAACAGTGGTAGAGCCCGCTTTAACATCTTCGGACGAATTGGCCCGGCTCGGCCGGTGAAATACCACGACCACACAGAAGACAGGCGTCAAGTGGAAGCAATTCCGCATTTCGTCTGATGAGTGTGCGTCCCGGAGGCCTAATTTAGTCCTCTTTCTCTTCCCACCCTTTTTCTTATAAGGAAAGGATGGAAAATGAAAGTGGACTTTCTGGATAAAAGGATAGTGCATCCTCTCCTCCGTCGATTAAAGGCAGGCAACGTATATGCAATTGCATATTTAATGGGCAACGGTTACTTCGCTACTTCAGAGATTTCAGGTGGCCGCTCGCTCGTTTGCCATCTTATGGAGGATACTTTCTAACATCCATCCATCCAAATATTCGCGTTTATAATAATTACAAGATTTGTTTGTATGGGAATGGATTTCCTCTTTCCGTACGTCCATTTTCTGTCTGTTAAAGGTAAACGCATTTGTTACTATAAGACTTGTTGCAGTCATTTCGCTATTTTAGCGAAATAGATAGAGAGAGAGAATAGATAGTAATAGATAATAAAATCTTTTGCTATGTTATGCATTTGGTATAACATCAGGAAATAGAGTATACATAGGAAGTAATGTAGACATCGTACAAAGGGAAACATCCGAGCCGCGTATGTGAACTCACACGTGGCCAGCGTTCATTTTCCATTTCAGTTGGCGGGGCGGTTGCTTATTGGATATCAAGACAGTTGTTCTATAGCTATATATACGACGTAAATATGACACATATTACCGAGGTATTGTGCTAAACTTAAACTGTGAAATTGAAAATCTTATACCAAAAACAATCTGATCTGATCATTTTTCTTTTGAAAAAATATAGTAAACTTCATAGTTTATTAGCCCCTAACAACTTAGGATGTTATTAAATGTCATTAATACCTGTATGAATTGATTGGATGGATATTTGTAACCACGTAACTCCCGATAGTAACTGATCTAAACGAATTTTAAAACAGATATTACAGCTTAAAACAGCATAGACGCTATTGAATATATTTTTTTTAATTTCACACGCGGACGTCTGCTATTAATTAATAATTATTAAACTTTTTAGGCATATCTTATTTATCACATTATTATGAAGCGTGTACAAATGTTATATGTCTCATATAATTTCTATACATATCTCAATAAAAACTTTCCTTACGTTGCTTGTAAAACGTAGCAATTGCCTTTCAATCTAGACGTTATAACGAGCCACTTATAACTAATAATAAATTATATATACTTTACTGCGTATTTTTATAAAAACAAGAGTAAATTTCAATAATTTATTTCTACATACTAAAAATATTTTTAATCAAAAGAAAACTCTTTGGAACATACTCTTTACCCACTAACATATAAATGGATAGGCTATAATACGTGATACTTTGTGCCTATTTCATGTTTGTTATTGAATTTGAACTATTAGATTTAGAACTATCAGTAACATCAAGAGACACGTTTAAACTACGAAGTTAAAGCTGTCATTTTCAAACAATTTCCTATCTATTTATAAATATCAATGCTTTTACCAGACATGAGAATTATAACAATATATAGAACAACGAATTAAACTTGTTACCAATTAACAAGGCCAGTTAACAAGCCCGCGTGTGAAATGAAAATTTGTTACTGTCGGTTTCGATTTTTTTTAATTAGAATTACATCTTTGAGTATACAACTCCGCTACTTGTACCTATGAGATCCCAGAGTGTTCACTTAGCATTAGAAAATTACACTTAAAGTCTTTTTGTATAATTTAGTCCACAGTGTAACAGAAGAGGTATTTTTCCATCGTAATTATACTTTTATCTTTATATAACACGTCACAACTTTCTATACAGATCGCGCAGTTAATAATATAAAATGGTTTTAGCACAAACATGAAAGCGATGCTGTTTTATCGTCCTGACGCACGCTGACGATAAACTGATCGCAAGCCAAAATCACACCTCCTTTTAATGTTATGTTTATATAATCTGTACACTACAATAATTAACATTTTATAATATAAATGGTGAGTCTTACTAATATCATAAATGCGAATGTTTGGATGCATGGATGGATAGATGTTTGTTTGAAGGTATCTCCGGAACGGCTGAACGGATCTCGATGAAAATTGGCATACATATAGAAAATAGTCTGGAAGAACACATAGACTATTATGTTTTTTTATAATAATTACGCGCGGACGGAGTCGCCGGCGACCGCTAGTGTCCAAAATCGTAAAAACTTTTGTGACGTGAGCGAGTTTTAATCTTTGATAATTATTGTTCTTTGATATTTGAGATGTTATATTGTAAAGGTTTTATAATTTTAGTTGTCGTCTGCAACTACGTCCGCACAGACTTAATAAAACGTAGTAAATAGTCTATGTGTTCTTCCAAACTATGTTCTATATCTATGCCAAATTTCATCGAGATCGGTTAAGTCGTTTTGTAGACACATTTAAACAAACATTTAAACATTCACATTTATAGTAGTAAAATTATTTTATCACAGTAAAAAATTTACTCTGAAAAATCATAGGGAAAATGTTACGAAAACAATATATTTGTAATACATAAATATTGTAACAAACATAATATTACATTGACGTTTCCATTATCCGGTGAAACAGGAAACGAATCTTTCTATTTTATTTGTTACAAAAACGCACACTTTGTATTAGAAGTGACGTAAAGCGGATGAAGAATTATGCAAATTTTCCATAACATTACAATTGAAGAAAATATTATTGTTATTTTGTAATATTTTGTTAAAGTATATAGTTTGAGGCATTATTAGTTAGAATCCTTTGGCGCGAATGACGCGCTTTCGTTACAAAGTCAAATGTCAGAATGATTAGTGTTGCGCCAGTACACCGGCACAGTGTCGAATTTTCTTCCTAACAATTCAACTTCAAAAGATCATTGTTCAATTAACAGTTGAATAAAGTCTTTCATCGGTATATCACATTATCACCCCTTTTTGTTATAACAGAAGGGGGCAAAGGAGTAGCGGGGACCCCGAGGTGTTCAACGACGCTCATGGACATCAGCAATACCAGAGGAACCGCAGATGCGTTGCCCTTTTCTTTGAAGCATAATAAGAAGGATAAAATACATTTTTGGCTGGATATACTAGTCGTGAACTATCGCTGCATTGCGTCGAATTTGTCGCTTCGTTACGACACACAACAATCATACAAATTGTATGATTCACGAATCACTTTCGTTCATTACTCCATTCTACTGCACTTGACGGTATGACGTCAATCGGATGTTTACCGTGCAGCAACAACCGCGGCTTGTTTTAGCCGGCCCTTACTGTTTACGTTCCCTCGGCTAAATTCGTAACCAAATTACAGTTGGCCCAGCCACCGCAATGTTTTACTTCCTACATTTATTTAGGTAAAACAACACACATATTAAGTTCGAGAACATCGTCCATATCTTTTATTAGACTGATACGAAAAGAAATTCTAAAATTATCCATTATTTTGAATTCCGCGCGGACGGAGTCGCGGGCGATAGCTAGTTATATATAGAAGTACTTGCAATGGTGACTTTCTATATTTACCGTGGGTTTCTGACATCAAAATTCTAGTTTAAAATATATTTTCTCTGTTTCATCTATATGTGTTGACGTTATGTTTTATACAGAGATTTAGGTCTCAAAAACCCAAGGTAAGTCATTGTTTACTAATATAATCTGTATTCCGAAAAATATTTCTTATAGAAATTTCAGTAACGTATGCAGGTCGCCTTACTCCTTCCTGTTACAACGCATTGACGTCATCTGACCGAATGGTACCAACAGCTATAAATCTGACATGACACGGCGGACCGGCCGCGGTCTGAGCGCCAAATCTGATTGATTATGTCAACGACTAACAGATTTTTAATTAATACTAGTTATCGCCTGCGAATCCGTCCGCGTGGAATTAAAAAAAATTATACAAGTGGCCTATAAGTACTTCCAGACTATGTCCTACATGTATGCCTTTCATCGTCAAAAAAAACAATCATATTTAGTGGAAGAAAAAAAAACGTGGTGGCAATATCCTTGCCAACACCAGTATGAGCTCTGTTAAATTCTGTTCATGGATTTTCCTCTTGCAGTTGTTTTTTTTTTATATCATAAGGTGGCAAACGAGCGAGCGGCCACCTGAAATCGCTGAAATAGTGAAGTGACCGTTGCCCATAGACATACGCAATTGCATATCCGTTGCCAACACCAGTATGAGCTCTGTTAAATTCTGTTCATAGATTTTCCTCTTGCAGTTGGTGAAATAGCGTCACTAAGTTTTAAGGTATTGGTGCTACAAAGTGGAAAAAATCATAAAAATGGTGGCCACACATATTGCCACCAACAGTAAAAGGGTTAAAACATCCATCCATCTAAACATTCGCATTTATAATATTAGTAAGATTATTTTAGACGAAGTATTTATCTTGACTTAATATTTAGAAATTTAAATGAAGGATAATAACTTTTAAGTGTACACATTTTTTAATTAATAATAATTTAAATGTCTTTCTTAACATTTAAATGAATCATCTTTATAATATTGTCGATTAAAGTTTAAAAAATTATTAAAGTACTGAAATTTTCATCGTCGAAAAGAAAGTAATGGGTTTTATAGTCAAACAGTTTGCGACTAAAGCTCAGAGATGCTCCAATTTAACACAAAACACCTGAGCCCTTTTAAAAGTTTGGAAAGAAATTGCACAATTTTTAAATTTTATATTTTTATCGAGTATTTCAAGCAACAATAATTTAAAAGCAATTTTAAATTGAAAATCCAAAACTGAATATTCCAACATCAAAAAATCGTGCCATATTTACCGATTTAATAAGTATCATCCTTAGATAAAAACAAATATCTCTTATACTTATTTAAAGACATCTCCTTTATATTTTTTAATGAAGTCGCGTGTCCTATTTTCATTTGTGCAGCCGTTACTTTTAAAAAAATATAATCAAGCACATTCAAATTCACACGACTAGGCACAAAGGAAAGGAAAATAATCCTATAATTCTTAATAATGTTATTTTTCTTGTAGGTATAGTGAACAGAGGTGACTCGTTCCGTCGCCGTCGGTCCCGGTCAGGCAGCCTAGCGCCCGCATCCCCGGCGCAAGCTACCCCGGAGCCCCAGGAGCGCAAGCCTGTCGCCTGTCACCGTGTAGCCATGGTGGGCGCGCCGGGCGTCGGAAAGACTGCTCTCATCAGCCAGTTCCAAACCAGCGAATGTATAAACGCTTACGATAGACAGAGAGGTTAGTATGGTAATTAATATGTAAAAAAAAACGTCCCTCCTTAGTCATATACCTTCATAACCATGCTACTTTCAAACAATATAATAGGTCCTACTTGTGTAATTTATTCTACGTAAATAAATACACACTTGATACTGCATAGAACGTCATTGGCTCAGGGATTAAAACGCCAACTTGTAATTTGCAGCTCCTGGGTTCAAATCCCGCCATGTACTGTTTTTCGATTACCATATGTACATTTACCCGACGTTCTTACGGTGAAGGAAAACATGGTGATGCAACCTGCACATATTTGAGAAGAAATTCAGAAGTATATAAAGTCAACCCGCACTAGACAAGCGTAGTTAACTATGGCCTAGTCAACACTAACTTAGAGTAAGCTCCGAGCCCCTCAGTGGGGACTATACTGAGCTGATGATGAAATACACCGCTTTTGTTCTTCTTAAAAACCTAAAAACTCAACAAAAAAAGTGGTGTCGATATCATGAAATAGAATCACGAGTTCTTTAAAATACATTTAAACTTCAATCATCATAATAACCAATTTATTAATGTATCAAAGTCAGCCTTCGAACGTATTCTCTATATTGGAATGAACCCTTCCCTCATATTTTACAATCAAACTACGAAAAATCCGACTTATGTGCAAACCTACTAAACATTACTCTAGTTAGTCAGGTTAAAATTTCCCCGCATCTCTATTTACCTTAAAAATTACCGTTTTTCGATATGTGACATAAAGAGAATGTTATAACAAGCAAAAATCGCAACTAAACAAACACAATTGTCTATATTCTCTGTTGTATATTTTTCCTTTGTTCTTAGAAGCTTTTATTTCGCTAGCGTGAGTTGGTCGGGACAGTTCACCGGGAAATTCTCCACTTTATTTTCTACAAACTCAGCTCGACAACGTAATAAAAACGAACATCTTTAAACGGACGAGAACTATACTAAGAGTCTGGCAAATTGCAAAATAAAATAGTAAAAGTAATAAGAGAACTCGGAAAGCTAGAATTGTTTTGTTTCATTTAATTTATCTATAAAATTCGCTGGCGACAGCTAGTTTTTTTATAATATTAGAGAATGCTCATAAAACTAATGATAGTTGTTCCTTTCAGATGTCGACAGCTCTGAACAAAAGGTGTCTATTCTACTAAACGGTGAAGAATCGGAATTATACTTCGTTAATTGTACCAGTGCAAAGGTAAACTGAATAATGACTCATAGTTACTTATACAACACTCATAAACAAATTACTCGCAACCAATAAACACTCGATTGAAGAATAAAAAAATAAGTTGCTTTGTCAATTACTCTAGTAATTTCGAAATTTCTTTTTAATATAACTGGTCAGCTTCAAAATAATCTAACATTGCAATATGCAGAATCGAATGGCTTAAATATACAAAAAGAAAAAGAAACGAAAAACGTTAAAACCTTAGAGAAACAGCCAGTACGAAACAAAAAAAGAAACATTCGAATCGTATCATAGATTAAAAGGACCTTGTACGTTCACAGGAAGAAATCGATCGTTTCGAGCCACCTGATGCATTCGTGGTGATATACTCTGTGGTAGACAAGGCATCCTTCCAGAAGGCGGAACAGGAACTGGCGAGAATGTTGGACAGCGACATGCTGCGCTCCAGACCAGCACTCCTCGTTGCCAACAAGATAGACCTGGCCAGGAGTAGAGCTGTGTCAACACAAGGTGAGCAAATGATAGCTTTAAATATATATTTTAACATTCAACTTTATATCAGTTGGTCTGTGTTGTGGCTGTCGCCCGCAACTCCGTCCGCGCGGAATTAAAAAAACGTAATAGGTAGCCTATGTATTCTTCCAGACTATGTTCTACATCTGCGCAAAATTTCATCGAGATCCGTTGATTCGTTCCAGAGATACCTTTAAACAAACATCCATCTATCCATCTATCTAAACTTTCGCATATATAATATTAGCTAGATTAAGCTATTGTCAGATAAACACTTCTGATAATTTCTCAGAATTGATTGACTCCTTTAAACCGAGTTTGAGTTGAAAAGATTAAAAAAGTTTGCAAGCGACAGAATTTATTGCCCTCATTCTTCCCTCTATTTAAGGAGTAAATTAATTTCCCAAGCGACCTTGTTAGTGGTTTCTCTGATATTGCGCGCATATTTCTTAATGAAGGCATCTTTTGAAAAACCATCTGAGTTTAAATAACAGCTAATTAAGAAATAGAAACAGTAAACAAATGTTTTTTTTTATTTCAGATGGAAAATGTCTCGCTTGCACGTACAAAGCAAAATTCATAGAAGTGTCAGTTGGTATAAATCATAACGTCGATGAGTTACTTGTTGGTATTTTAAACCAAATCAGGCTTAAGAAACAACAGTATTCTGCTGAAGGTGGAAGAGAATCTTCACCAGCTCATTGGTATAAATCAAGAGGTGTGGTCAGAGCCAGCATGAAGGCAAGGCAAATGTTAACTTGGATCTTCGGTAAGGAAGATTCTAAATTCAAAAATTGCGAAAACTTACATGTCCTGTGAGTGGAAAGTGAAGGGCCGGTGTTCGTGTAATGACAGTGACTTTGAACTCGGCCAAGTTATTAGTTATTATGTGTACGTGTGTTTATTTTATTCAGACCAATTGGATCTTAGAGTTAAATACGACGAGCGTGAATACGCGTCTCGTTTGTAGTCCACGCTACTAAGACATATTGTGTGCGTTTCCACGGCAGAAACTATACAAGAAATTTTTTTTCCAAAAGAAATAAGCGACGATTATTTTTTTTAATATGTATTTCGGCAATAAAAATCCACTGTAAAAACCAATATATCTTTTCGATTCATATCGATTTACAAAACTAATTAATAAATTTGCGATAACATCACGTTTAAAACTCCTTATAGTGAAGGCATATCAAGTTTTTTAAACAAAAAAAAGTAGCTCAAAATTTACAATTTCTCTGTTCGCAGAATTTTAAGTAGTATTTAGTCGTACTAATATGACAGACTAATTTTGGCGCTTATTAAGTAGTAAAGCGTCAAAGAAACAATCTTTGTATTTTAGGTTATGTGCCAAGTTTGAAAGAATTTAAAATACGTATTCTTAAGTATATAGTAATTTCATAATTATATCGAAACGACGTATCAGCAATATTAATTTAGCTTAGAATATTTTC
Source organism: Papilio xuthus (assembly GCF_000836235.2). Taxonomy (NCBI): domain Eukaryota; kingdom Metazoa; phylum Arthropoda; class Insecta; order Lepidoptera; family Papilionidae; genus Papilio; species Papilio xuthus. The sequence continues at coordinate 6,973,434 of NW_013531704.1, forward strand.
TATATTATATTGTAGAATATTTTAATGTATATTAATAACATATACTGGACCATTTATAATGTAAAGATAAATTTTCAATCTACAAGTAAGATACATTATACAATGTGTAATTTTCTTTTTAATATATAATAATCAATAATGTAATTTAATAAACTAAAAATAAGAATGGAAACAATTTTACAAAATTGACGATTTTTTTCACCCCATGAAAAACGATTTCAAACGATGAAAAAAAAATCTTTTAGCCATTTATGTATTTCAAATAAAAAAAAACTGTGGTATTTATTAAAAAGTCATTTTACAAAACATAACTGTCCCCAATTACACCCTAAATATAATAAAATCAATAATATTGTTTTCGATATTTGGGTATTACCAGGGTCCATTACAATCCTTCCATTTAAAAAGTTAATCAAATTAAGTGTCTCCTTAGCCGTTAATTTCTTTGCAGGAATTTTTATATTATTAAAATCTCCAATAATAATAATAAAATTAGAACTGTTGCGTAAAGTAAATCCGTATGATAATTATTTCCAAATAAACTCGACGATTAAAGTTAAGTTTTACATATTTTAAATTAAATTTCTTCTAATATATTAAAGGAAGAATTACGAATTAAAAATTGTTCTTTTAAAAATGTATCAGCTTTCCTTGAAGTTCATTTTTTATTACAAGAATTAAAATTATCTTACAAAGTACTATATAACGTTGACGATCACTATATTTGTGTAATATCGTAGTTTATTTATGTTTAGTATGTAATATATATTTGAATTGTAAGCTGTGTATTGTACATAAATATATACATTGCGAATGCACATAAGGATTTGATAAATTAGATATGTACTCGTATAATATCATGTAAATGTTATGTGATATTTAGTATTTCTACTATATAGTATGATTGAATTAGTACATATGTTTTTATTTACTTATAACCCTTATATATTTTTATGAATAGTTTCTTTTAATATATAATTGAAGTCATCAATATTGCTAGTATTGTCTTGTTGGTTTGTTAACGTTTATTAGAATTAATTGATGTCTATTTTTTTTTGACCGTTTTTGGTAAGCCAAATGTTTACGAGTTAAGCCTTACAAAATCTTAGTTCGTTTTGTTATTTTTTGTTAATGGATACTTCTAACTGCGAACTGTTTTGCGGTCGAAAAATTTATTTTTTTAAAGATAGAAAAGCCCAACATATTTTATGCTAGTACAAACTCATGGTACGACTAGCAATTTTGATGATATTCAACAAATATTTACTAATTAGTTGTAAAAATTATTCAATTTTTTTTTTCGTATAAATTGTAACTTTTCGTACGACTTGACTCAGTGCCTTTTAATTAGGTATATTTGTAAAATCTAAATGTTTTATTACTTTATTATTAGAGTTTAAAGTATATAATTTCAATGTTTGATATAATAATTTTTAAGATATATATAGAATTGTAACTTGACTATAATTATATGTAAACAAATACATAAAATAAAACACTGCTGAAAAATTTTAAGAAAAAAAAATGTTTGTGATTTTTGTTGACGATTTTTTTTTGTTTTCCAAGGACTTACTCGTACTTTATTATACGAATAAAACAACATCATAAATAAAATATATTCTCTTATTAGCTATATTTACTTTTAAAAACTTTAATTTTGCAATGGTAACGCAGTAGAAACATACAGTCGGGTTCACTGACCTCCACATATATCCGACCAAATTTCTATCGCATGGAAATAATAGCTTTTGTTTTGTTCCAACTTAAAAGCACAAATTGAAGTTACTGCCTAGTAATTTTATCTCTACAATAAGTTCGTGTTTCCAACACTATTACCAATCGCTATCAGCACCAAAATGTAAAAAATAATGGGAAGGGAAAGTGGATTTAATGGAGGAGGAGTGGATAATAAAGTATAATTCTCTTTCAGTAGTCTCCTCCTCCGCCTATTAAAGGTAAGTAATGCATCTTTAATAGTGAATGTCTATGGGCAATGGTCGCTTCGCCATTTCAGTGCATTCCGCCTTGCTCGTTTGTCACCTTATAATATAAAAAAATTACAAATAGGCACAAATAACAATGCGTTATAGCCTTTGGAATATATAGGTCAGCGGTTATCGTCATACTGTGTTAAAGTTTAAAGTAAATATTGAGATCTAAAAACTTTACTCTTTGTCCATTTATTTCTATAATTTTTCACAATGGAACCTACGTAAGCGAGAACTGGATAAGCGAGAAACCTATATAAGCGAGAACTTTTGTCCGATCGCGATATACGAACTCCATAAGCGAGAAACTTGGATTAGAGTGAAACTCTCTATAAGAAAGAGTAATATCGCGGTCTCTTAGACTCACGCTTATCCATCCAACTTTATATTGAAAAAAAAACCAACTTTTTTTAGTTTTTACTTTATTAATGGCATATTTAGTAATAGGGTAGAATCTAAGAATACATACTGTATGTATTTGAACGTATGAACCAGTATTACAGACAATTAGTCATTTTATTAAATTACATTTGTATTAATTAATCGAGTCATATCTTGAATAGAATCTTGTGTCTCTCTTACCGTGGGTTTCTGAAACCAAAAACTCTAAAATATTCTTATCTCGACATAGAGGAATTTAATAAAGATATTTTGGTCTTAGAAACCCACAATTATTGTGTTATTTTAATGTAATTGTTAGTTAATATGTATTTTATTTAATATAAAGAAAAAGAGCTTGAATTTCATTCAGATCTGGCATATGTGAAAAACTTCATATAAATATGTAAATCGTATATACACATATCAGATCTGAAATTTATGTAAAATGATTTATATATTAAGAACGAATTTGTACATTGTAACAGTTATCTTATATATAAAACATGACAGTTACAAATGTAAAAACAGTTATAACTTCAAATAACAAAATGGACGCCACGAACACGTCGACGCAGTGTGGGTAGGTCTACCGCAATATGGACCGATGATAGAGTCAAAGTTGCGGTACTGGGTGCCATGATGCTCATGAGCATCATGGCGATCATTGGGAGAGGCCTATGCCCAGTAGTCGTCGTCATAAAAGAAGAAATAAAACAAAATCATAAGTAATTTTTACTATGGTTTTTGGTTGAATTACAATAATTTGGTTTATAAACGTAAACAAGTAACATTTTTGCTCTTAATATATAATCGTGTGACGTCATCATATTATCACTATTTCTAGTTATTCTCGATGTTTATTGTAAATAAAATGATTGACAATAAATTTGATAATTGTAAATAACTCAAATTATTTTAATTACCAGTACTCGAATGAAGTGCGGGGTCAGACAAAGTGGATTCGCTCCGATGCGGTTGCATAGCGAACATGAAAAATGTATGGAACTGATGCGCGACAATCACGCGACATATCGAAAGTTATTGTCAGTTCTATACGTTTTTAGGCTCGTTATAGAGTCGCTTAGTAGTAGTAGAATTCACATTGTCTATAGCCCCCTGAATATTGTAAAGATAGCAATTCTATTTTTTATGATAATCATCAACGAAGAAAGCTATAAAAGGCAATTAAAAACATTGATCTGCACGAACGAACAGGTCTTTGCTGTTCATGACAGGTAATTTTTGTCTCTATTATTAGTTCGCCTCACCGCCGCCACCAACCGAGACCGTCAGCGCCAAGATGGCGGAAATTAAACAGACACAAAGTACCACAGCATATAGCCTGACATATAGCCTCCATTTATAGAGGTCGCCGGCGACTCAGTCCGAATTAAAAAAAAAAAACCTTAATAAGTAACCTATGTTTCCCTCAAGACTATGATCTACATATGTGTCAAATTTCAGCAGAATCCGTTCAACGATTCCGGTAATACCTTCAAACATCCATCCACCTAAACATTCGCATTTATAATATTAGTAAGAAGAAGGAACAGAAAAATAATTAAAGAAATAGTTTGCAATAATACTTAATTATCAAGCATTTTCTTTTATTTCTAAAACCTGACCTAAATGAATTCGTTTATATGGCAAATGGATAAAAGGGTAGACGAGTTTTCAATCAATCAAACGTTGATATCCAGTGCAGCGCGGCGGCTTCGTAATCGAATGAACGCAGTTCGTAGGTCGCAGTAACATAGCTCCGTGTACGAGACATTTTATCAACAATATATTAAGCTGGTAAATGTAGCTTAATGAAAAATATTTTATATTCCTACATACCGAAATTTCTCTCCATCCAAAAAGTCAAATGTATAGTAAGTTCCAGATTAGAATGTGTATGATCCAGCGACATATTGTGACGTGATAGCTGTATAAAATACGAGCTATAGCCCCCGACACCGTTCGCGCGGAATTAATTAATTTAGTAGCTCTTTTCTTTCAGACTATGTTCTAAATGTATGCCAAATTCCAGCAAGAACCATCCAGCCATTACAGAGATACCTTCAAACAAAAATCCATCCATCCATCCAAACATTCGCATTTATAATATTAGTACGATTGTAATTTTTTAATTTGAATCCCAGAGTTACTAAAGTAATATTGAAATCTATACTTTTCTAGCGATTCTTTACTGATTATAGGTACATATCACCGTGCATATTCTTTTTTGTAAAAAATGGTAATGAACGAAGACAAAAAAAAATATTTCAGTCTGTTATATTGTTATACCACTAAAGTAATACATCTATTTATATATATAAAAGAAAGTCGTGTTAGTTACACTATTTATAACTCAAGAATGGCTTTACCTATATGCCTGAAAATTGGTGAGAAGGTAGCTTAGAGCCTGGAGACGGATATAGGATACTATTTATTCTTCTTTTTTTTTGAATTAATGCCTTGAAGAGCTGCTTTTTATTTAACTTACTAATATTATAAATGCGACTGTTTAGATGGATGTCATGTGGATGGATGGATGAGTGTTTGAAGATATCTCTAGAACGGCTGAACGGATCTCGATTAAATTTGGCATACGTATCGAACATAATCTGAAAGAACACAGAGGCTACACTAATTAAGTTTTTTCATATTTCCACGCGTACGGAGTCACGGGCGACAGCTAGTATACTATAAGTAAAAACGTCAATCGATCGATGTCACGTGCCTTAACATAATGGTTACCATCCAAAAAAGACCTTTGCGTGTGTAAGAAGTGTCCACTCTGACAGTACTTCCCGGGGTCCAACTTTATCAGTTTCCGGTTATATTAGAGCTCCGTGTTTCCACATTCCGGACACATTAGTGTTTGCAGTATGTTGTGGTTACCATGTGTACGCCCTTTTGATGTCTCGCATACAGACTAACAACGCCCCGCTGTTTCATCTGTCACATTCGTGTTTTTTTTTAGCTGAGATCCTAATGATTATAGCGTGATTTTAAATTGTCTAAAAAAAAGGTTTGATTAAGTCCGATTACTATTTTTTAAGATTATAGCGTTCAAATATACAATTTTTTTTTACTTATGTTGGTACATGTAGACGAACCGGAATTTCTCGCTCATGAAGCTTATATGGGACAATAACTCTCGCTTATAGAGGTTTCTTGTTAATCCATGTCCCACTATAAATTCCTATCATATTTCAACAATTACTTGTCTTCCATGTACTAATTATTGATTTTCGATTTATTGTGCTGTCGTACGAAGGAATGGATTTGCGTTTTTAAAAAAGAAAACCCTTTTTACAAACTTTAATTGTATAAATTTAGTAAAGACAACAAGCTTTGTTTCACACACGACGATAAGGATTTAATACAGGAAAAGCAACCTTCCCTTCTGTAGGCTTCGATGAGCTTAACCTAATGTGTAGACATCAAGATTTATGTATAGGTAGCAAATAGTTAATAGAGTGTATATAACAGTGCGAAGTAAAATTATAACGACATGTCACTTAAAGGAAATTAGGAATAGACTATAAGTGCATTTAGCACTTAAAGTCTAGACGTTCGTGCTGGTCTATTACAGCGAATAGAATTATGATTGGAACTCAATATTGGTACATTTATGGCACATGTTTCATACATCATAAAATTCTCCAATTTTATTAAATTCTTGATTAAAAACTTACTTATTTTACGATTCCTGGACGAAGAGTTAACACTTTCAGTGCTTTTAAAATTTCGTTTCATAAAAGTGAACTCGCCAGACGAGTCAGTGATACTAAACGTGTTAAAACTAATTTCTAGCTTTCATATATGTAGAAAAATCATTATAAGTAGACTTAGTGTAAGAAAAGAACTTCGGTGACTCAAGAGTCAAGCACTTGACTTGCAATCTGCAGGTCGTGAGTTCGAATCCCGCCATGTATTTTCCATGTTTTTTCGATTTCCGATTTTCATATGTATTATACATCCGACGTTCTTACGATGAAGGAACATCGTGATGCAACCTGCACATATCTGAGAAGAAATTCAAAGATATGTGTGAAGTCAACCAACCTGCACTTGGTCAGCGTGGTTAAGTATGTCCTAATCAGCCTTACCTTAGGGTAGGCTCCGAGCCCCTCGGTGGGGGCGTATAGTGAGCTGATGATGATGGGTGTAAGAAAACCTGCTTTATTGACGCTTTGTAGACATACTGGCTTATACAAGAGTAACTTAGGCTACGTTTATTTTAGACAAATTCTTTTGTTTTAGAAAAATAAATTAATGTTGCAATGTCAAAGTACTGTCCAGTACCACGCACAGCTCATGGACGAAGTCGCGGGCACAGCTAGTCAGTGTATAAATCCATTAAATTATTTTTAATGATCCAGCAAAAATTAATTCATAGACGGAAACTGTATAAAAGTAATTTCAAATGGAAAAATAAATTCAACAAACTTATTCAAGCAGGGTAAATATTTAATGAAGTACCATCGCGTTAACGAGGTGTCCCGGTATTTCCCCTGTCACTCACGCTATACAACAATTTACGTCGACATAGATAAATATAATCATACTAATATTTTATAATAAATGCGAATGTTTACATGTATGGATGTGTGTTTGAAGGTATTCCCGGAACAGCTCAACAGATCTTGATGAAATTTGGCACAGACGTAGAACATAGTCTGGAAAAACACCCTGGCTACTCATTTTTTTAAATTCCGCGCGGACGGAGTCGCAAGCTACAGCTAGTAAACTATAAAGAAATCAGAAGTCAGTATAAAATTTACTTAGTCGCCTATGTGTTCTTTCAGACTATGTTCTACATCTATGACAAATTTCAGAAAAAATCATCCATATAAACTTTTACATTTATAATGTTATTAAGATAAATGTAGAAAAAGTATAAGAACTATGCAAAAACCGTACTAGGAATTTGTTATCTCTGACTATCCTCCTGGGTTACAGAGTTTTACTACAATTTTTCCGTATCCCAAGGATTTAGTAAATAAAATAGCTAAAATTCAAATTTTCATTTTAGTTGAACTAATGAACAATGAATTTGCGAGCTTTAAGCTGCTACCGGTATTATCGAACGTTGAATAGCGAACCATTAAAAGCCTTTTAAGAAGTTAATTAACGCAGCGGCCGCAGTTCCGCGATTGATTAAAACCTCATTAAATGTTGAATCTGGAATATCATCCGACACTCATTTGTTTCATTACTAGTAATAATTTATTAATTTCTTTTATTAAATTCTTCCAGACTATGTTCTATATCTGTGCCAAATTTTGTGGAGATACGTTGATCCGTTCTGACTTATACTTTAACTTCTAACTTGACTCAGGGGTCAAGCATTTGACTTGCAATCTACAGGTCCTGGGTTCGAATCCCGCCATGTACCAATGTGTTTTTCGATTTCCGATTTACATAAGTCCATCTATCCGACGTTCTTACGGTGAAGGAAAACATCGTGATGCTGCACATATCTGAGAAGAAATTCAAATATATGTGTGAAGTCAACCAACCCGCACTTGGCCAGCGTGGTTGACCAAATCCTAGTTGCCCTTAACTTAGGGTAGGCTTCGAGTCCCTCGGTGGGGTCGTATAGTGAGCTGATGATGATGATGATGAACTTCGAACAAACATCCATTTATACATATAAATATTAGCATTTATAATATTAGTAAGGTAGTAAAATGTCATCCAGGGATGGTGTTCAATAGTTTGAGCCTATTCAATATAAATAAATAAACAATCAAATGTTTTCTCTTTATAATATTATTATAGGTTTATGTACAAAATATGTATAATAATTTGTATGAAGAACATCTTCAAATAAAACCTTAACGATGCAAAAAAATATATTACTTAAATGTTCCATCTTTAAGCGGCGCTACGTCTTTTGAAAGTCCGCATCAAACACTCTCCCCCTTTAATCTTCTTTTCCTTATTGAAATTTTATTCGCTTTACCAATACGATTGATCTGACACAGGAAAATATTCGCAAAAGAAAGTTATCGGATATCGATTTAATTTGCGTTGTAAATTATCAAACGATACTTTTGTCGTTGTAAATATTATTAACTAGCTGTCGCTCGCGACTCCGTCCGCGTGGATATATAAAAAAACTTAATTAGTGTAGCCTATGTGTTCTTTCAGACTATGTTCTGTATGCCAAATTTAATCGAGATCCGTTCAGCCGGTCTAGAGATATCATCAAACACTCATCCATCCATTCACATCACATCCATCTAAACATTCGCATTTATAATATTAGTAAGTTAAATAAAAAGCAGCTCTTCAAGGCTCGAAAAAAAATTAAAGCAAAATGAATAAATAGCATCCTATGTTCGTCTCCTGGCTCTAAGCTCCTCACCAATTTTCAGCCATAGCGGTAAAGCCGTTCGTGAGTTATAAATAGTGTAACTAACACGACTTTCTTTTATATATCTAGATTATTTAAACTTTCTTTGTATGACATTTTTTGGTGTACTTTAGTCCTGATAGGGGGCGCTGTACAAACTTTAAACAAATTTTTTCGATGACGATACGATGATGATTGTCACAAAAACAAGGCCCATAGAACTATACCTGAGTAAAGCGTTCTAATAAATTTATAAAAATTCTTCGATATACAGACAAAAGCAGAATCGGTGAATTATTTTGCGTGAATCACGAAACTTTAGTGTAGCAGGCAGGGCGTCAATACATCAAAAGTCGACAAACAAAAGACTGACTAAAACAACACACGACGCTATAACTAAATATTGTTTTGAATGAAACACGCAATATATATTTCAAATACTGTTATTAAAAGCTTTGTACAGTCAGCTACATAAATAAATATACATTTACTAAACTTTGCTCACTCATATAGACTAGATAGAATAAGTCAGGACTATTCGACAGATGTATTTATTTACTAGTATGGTCGGAAGATTACTAAAGGATATGTGCATACATTTTAAACCGAAGACAAGGGTTTAAAATTTTGCATACTTATTTATGCAGCTGACTGTACAATGAAAGGTTGTAATAATAACCATAATTTATTATACTTATTTATAATCACTCTAAATGATAGAAACTAAAATATTCTAAATTACTTACCGTGAGTTTCTGAGTCGAAAATCCCTCTGTTGTCAAGATAATGACTAATTTTAGTGTCAGAAACTCACGGTTAAACTTAAAAAAACCGTAAAAATACAAAATCAAATGTATTTTAATCTCAAAAGTTACTTTGATATATAATATAATACTTGATATATAAATAAAATATGAATATGACAGTCGACAACATCCGCGCACAAGACTTCCGGTTGTCAAAGTCAAGAGGCAGGTTTCCGTTGGCATACACCGGCAGCGGCAACATCCTCTTTGTTATTCTATGTCAAACCAGACTTACAATAGCGAATATTCAAAACACGTGTACGTTCAAGAACGTTTATTATCTATTCATTTCGGTTAAATAACACGCTAACAATATTATGTCGCGTACTTGAAACAACATAGTGCTAAATAGTCGAACAAGGATATCTCATTGAGAGAGGCGCTGCTATCGCGTTTGGTTTAGTTCAGTCAGAATATTTATTTATTTACATGGTAGACTTACAGCTAGAAAGAAAAAATAGACATGAGATAGTGACAATAGTTTGTTTAGACGACTCGTTTGTTATATGACAGATGTATGGACAACATACAGCATGTTCTAAATTTCATTTCTCTAACTTAATAAAATAGTTTATAAATTTATTATGACGTTAATAGCATTTAACAATAAACTAATAAAGAATCTAATGAATAGTCTTAAATCTATGATATAATATATAGCTATTTACAAGTCTACTAATAGCGTTGGCTTAACTAATTTGTCAGTCAACACAGGATAACATAACATAAATACACAAGTTTTTTAATGTTAACGTTTCTGAAGTAAAAAAAAAAGGTATTTTATTCGTGGGATAGTATTGCTCGTAAAATAGTGAGTGAATGCAATAGGTCACAACCAACTCGTAATAGCCCAATAACTGCGGTCGTCTAGACGTTGAGAGCCAACTTCTAAGGGTCTCTTAAGCACCGGGATTACTTATTGACCCGCAGTGTCATTCACCTTTCTCTGTGTTCTTTATTGGAATCTTACATGTCCTGTTATCTTTCAGTACGAGTTTTTTTTTTTTATATTAGCAGATTTTTGAGTAAATTTACTAATATTTCTTTAACCATTCCAAATAAGCTCTAGGCTTCTGCTAGGATATGGTTTACGACAATAGTCGAATGGCGGGATTCGAACCCCCGACCTCCTGATCGGAAATCCGTAACCTTAACCATTAGGCTATTGACGCTTTCAATGTTGAAAGCAATAGATGAAACATACTTTTTATAAAATACACTCCCAAGACACTGACACCTTTACGTGATATTTATTAACATTTATGTGAAGATCTAACAAATTTCATCAATTTATCACAATATTGTTCGTATGAAAGTAAATCCTAAACTTAAAATGATTCGTAACATTTTTTATCAATCCCTGATTGTTAACTTTAATTATAATTCAAATTAACTCTACATTAAAATTCCCCACTTACGTTAAATTAAATAAACGTTAAATAAGGTTTTTTTATTTACAAAACTTTTAAACAATATTAGAGATAAAACGCTAGGCGTCTACAACGGAAGTGTGGAGGCGACACAAAGGCGACACCTTTGTTCCGGCGCTGATACAATCACACGAAGGCTTCAGTGCTACAAATACACTTCATTAAACACGCAGAGCCTTTGTGTGTGCATGTAAAAAGTAAATAAGCTAATATTTTATATTCTAAACCATTATTTAATAAAATAATATAGATCAGAAAGAAATATGAGAGTAGCATTTGCCATCAGCTATCATATTAAAAGAGAAGCTTATCCTAAGTCGAGAGTGACTACTTCGTCAGAATTGTGCCAATTTAAATCGTCGTCGTCAATTCATATGACATACTCTGGCCTAGTGCGGGTTGACTTTACACATATCTTTGAATTTCTTCACAAACATGAGTAGGTTGCATTAAGATGTTTCCCTTCACCGTAATTACGTATAAATGTACATGTGAAATACAAAAATTAAAGGTTATTGGTATAGAATATTTTTGAAACAACTAAAGAGTAAACAACATGTAAATACGTTTAATTAAAAGGTAAAGGTACGTAGGAAGTATGTCGACAGACGCGTCGAAGAACTTTAGCTACTAGACGGAACAATGACCTATTCAAATTCCCGGAAAATCGATTATAGCTCTACGTCACGTGCTTATAGGGAGCCCTCTGTTGAATGGGATACAACGAGTACCTACATCGAGTAATACTCTCACACCTACATAGAGTATACGTTTAGAGATAAATTAATTTAAAACGGTTTCTCGTACTTAAAATAATAATTTCATTTGACTATTATTAATTATTCCTCTATCTCTATCTTGTAACAAAAAAATAAATTATTATAATTTAAGTAAATAAATAATATAATCTATCTATATATAATAATCAATTGCTGTTCGTTAGTCTCGCTAAAACTTGAGAACGGCTTAACGAATTTATCTTATCTTGGTCTTATAATTAGGATGTCTAGGCAAGGATTAAAAAGTGACAAAAATTCGAATAATTTGCGGGGAAATAATTAATTTTTTTCATTCCACGCGGACGGAGTCGCTAGCGACTGCTAGTGTGAAATAATATTGTAAATCACATAATGTAGCAAGTTGGATTTATTGCATATTGTATTTAATACCAAAGCAGTACAATAAATTGAAAAAAATCTATTTGACCTTAAAAAAGATAAATCTTGATAGAAATCTGTACTACTTTATTATCTTTTACTTTGTCAATAATACCTTATTTACGACTGTGACCGCTTTCGGGACCAAATTCAACTTATTTTATGTCCCATAAAAGATAAAAGAATAAGTGACGCTGCAGGAACATTGATTACAATATAAAATGTAGCTTTTAACTTGAATTGTCGTTTACTTACACAAATAAAACAATTTTATACTTAAAATGAGTTTTAATTAAAAAAAAAACCATATAAATTATTTGTTATTCAATTATAATACGACGAATAATATCATATAATATTATTATTTTAAGAGCCTTTATTTATACACTAGCTGTCGCCCACGACTCCCTTCGCATGGTATTATAGAAAAACTTTGTAAGTTAGCTTATGTGTTCCTCCAGACTGCGATCTAAATCTGTGCCAAATATCAGTGAGATACGTTGAACCGTTCTGAAGATACTTTCAAACAAATATCCATCTATACATGTGTACATCTAAGCTTTCGCATTTATAATATTAGTAAAAGAGATATAATTTTAACAAGTGAACGAATAAGTTAACTCCATTTCGAAGTGTTAAAATAAAGTTAGAAAAGTTACGAATGAAAAGTATAAGCGAAATACGTCATTATATATATGGGTATATAAAGTTATGTATTATGTCATATACACGTTTAAACAGCACTGAACGATGTTAATTGCATTTATAAGAGTAGAGACGACGTTAAAACTTTCCCGTTTGCTGAAGGAACTTGAATAATCCGCACAAATTACAAGCTTCCCATTGACTCTATTAAATGTTAATTGATTCTACGAATAGCTTTTTATATCTTTTAATTTAATTATACGCTTACTTAGTAAAATTAAATTCAATAAGCTCAATAATAAATGTAATTGATTTTAGTATTCTGGATGCAATTACTAACAATATTTACAATTTTATAGCTATACTCTTTGCTACATTTAAGATAGAATTAATTATGAATTTTCTTTGCAACCTTTGAATACTTAAAATATAATCGTAAATTCTCTTAAAAAATTATTTGGTTTTATAATAACAAAATACTAAAACGTAATTAATACGAACTTGATATACTGTTTAACTTTTTAGTCGACAAAAATAAATTGTACATATTACGACATGCGGAAAAAGTCGCAAGTTTAATACATAATGTAATATTTAGGCCTTTATATACAAAACTGAGTATCTAGGGTAATATCACGTCCCAATAATAAAATGAAGGGGAAACAGCGCCGTAAACTATATGATGGTTCTATCTTAACAGGACTTGCATTATCGTTACATTTTCAGTTTCACTGCCTCGCTACACATAATGTAGACCATGTTGTTACCTTTTTTTATCTTTTATATTGTCAGTGGTATAAAGTTGGTATAATTTTATTAATATTTAAAAACTTTGTACCTCTTTTTAGGAGAAAAACCGTGAACAAATGAATGTTATTTTAAAGTCCGCGCGGAATAAAAAAACTCAATTAGTAGCCTGTAAATCTAGGATATGTTCGACATCTATGCCAAATTTCAGCGAGATCTATGCATCCGTTTTGGAGATACCTTCTAACAAATATCCATACAAACATTGTTCTTAATAATATTAGTAAGATTTTAACCAATTGGCAACAAGCAAGATAAAAATTGAGTGTCGTTAGCTCAGCTGTCAAGCACTTGACTTGCAATCTGCAGGCCCTGGATTCGAATCCCGCCTTGTACCAATGTGTTTTTCGGTTTCCGATTTCCATATGTACATTAATCCGACGTTCTTACGGTGAAGGAAAACATCGTGACGCAACCTGCACATATCTGAGAAGAAATTCAAAGATATGTGTGAAGTCAACCAACCCGCATTGGCCAGCGTTGACTATGGCCTAGTCCCTAACTTAGAGTAGGCTCCGAACCCCACGGTGGGGACGTATAGTAAGCTGATGATGAACATTAAATTTGCTTCAAACTTGTATAAAGCTTAACTTAATTAACCTTTCGTGATACAATTTAGTATAATTATAATTACTTCTAATCTGCACGTAGTCCAGACTACGCGTGAGTTGAGCCGTGATTTTAATTAGAGAACTTTTAAAAGGCTTGTTAAAACACAATTAACTAGAACTCCGGCACAGCTTTGTTTGGTCAGTTATGTATTTTTAAATTTTAATTCGTATTATAACTTATTAATTTTAATGTTTCGCAACGAGATTTAGACTACTAATGTTTTACGCGTTTGATTATCAAATTAATATATCTAGGTTGCTCTTTGGACAAATATAACCACATTTCAGTACTTAAGTTTATCTAGATTTATATAGAATAACACAAAATGAGTTTTCACCTCCACAGATTAAATACGAAAGTAAGTTTTCAGCTCGAACAATGTATAGAGTTAAGTAGAACTTAAAAAATCCGACAGTGGACAGGGGTTGCGAGTGCCGCCCAACTATTTCGCCTAGCAAGAGATAAAAGAAAATATGGAGGACTGATCGCCAAATTTCGTTAGTCGGAGAGGCACCTCAAGAAGAAGAAGAACTTAAAGAATTCATTCTTATTGCGATTATCGAGCAATTTAAAATATTATAATAGCAGAAAGATGATAACAAAATTTACATAGTCATAGTGACCGGTTTTGTTAATTCAGGCCACAACTGAAGTGCTGTTTGCAAACCAAATTGCCGTGATAGATCAAACATTGTGTTTGTATCGTGTATTTGTCACGATGTTTACTGACGAACAAAGGTTCTATTGCTGGTTCAACGCTGAAATATTCGATCCTTAACATCAATCTGAAAATTATTTTAATGGTGTCATCATCATCATCAGCTCACTATACGTCCCCACCGAGAGGCTCGGAGCCTATCCTAAGTTAGGGGTGACTAGGACTTTAATAGTGTACAATTATTTAATTCGATTGCCTTCAAACAATATATCACGATTTATCAAATGGGTTCAATTTATAAAATCTATTAAATTATTCAAACTTTCGTGAGACTTTATAATAAACTTATATAAAAACGGCTAAAACACTCACGTATGTTCGTCCGGTGGCATCAACTGAGCGACGGGCCGACTCCGCGAAATAATTCCAGTCCCACTTATCCTCATGAAGTACCCCCGATGAGGTCGAAACGCCGAAGTGATGATGATAAACACTTTTAAGAAAAATTCTTAGTTAACCCGGGTGTTGTTTGCAAATTTCAAGTGAAGGAAATACTCATCAAATCAACGATTCTAAATCAAATTCGAACACACTCAAAAAGCTATCTATATGCAGATGTGTTGAACCTTTTTTTTTCTTTAAAGCGATTTGAACATCAATTTCAAACTCGATTTATATTTCCCACGTATAGAGCTTAGCAGACTCAATTTATTGTGCGTAATTTATTTCTTTTTTAGTGCTAGCTCTCGCCCGCAACTCTGTCCGCACAGATTTAAAAAAAACTAAATTAATAGCCCTTGTGTTCTTCCAGGCTTCTATCTACGTCAGATTTTAGTCACACCCACTTAGTCGTTCTGGGGATACGTGGTAACAAATATCCATCCATCCCATTTTTACAATTTACTTAAATTACCCAAGTATACTTTTACTACGAAACTGACGTTCACTTATTGCTAACTGTAAAACCAATTTTTACTTACATTATGTGAACCCTATTACTTTATCTTATTTTACTTCTTACTAATATTATAAATGCGAATGTTTAGATGGATGGATCTTTGTTTGAAGGTGTTTCCATAATGGCTAAATGAATCTCTATGAAATTTGGTATACATATAGAACACAGTCTGGAAAAACACATAGACTCCTATTTGTCTGTTTATTTTAAATCGGCGACAACTTAATAAAATTAATTATAAAATATTCATTGTTTTACTCTTAATAAATTAAAAAAAATCAGCGCAGCCCGTTCACAAAGTCCTTTCAGAGCTGTGTATAAAACTGCAAATTATTTATTGTGATGGCCGTCTACGTCCACAATATTCTTTTGTTGGAGCGGGACTCGATTAGGCGATGACGTCACACAAAAGCTTGTTCAAATCACAATACAGGACAGTGATTTTTGCTCTCAAAACAATACATTTCATTGTTTACTGTACTTTATTAAAGTTTACGTTGTAACCTAGTTTTTTTTTCTTTTATTTAGTATTAGTTGAGTTTTAGTATATATTCGTTTAATATGTATATTGTGTGAATCAATAGGTCACTAGCTTCAATTCTCTACAATGTAGCATGCTGCTACGGATTTGTTACATTGTAGAGTGCTATGTCAGCGTAACGCTACGACGATGCTACGAATTTAGGGTAGACGCTGCGCCATTTCACGTATCCATCGTGGTATATAATGCTACAAATCACGCGTAGAACTGTTTTAATTTACCAATTATGTATTTTACCATATATTTTTAGATAACATTAGTTAGATTTGGCGCGAATGACGTGCTATCGTTTCAAAGTCCAGTGTCAGAATGAATAATGAGGGAACAAAAACGTGGACATTTTAGTAAGGCTAGTGTTAGGTCAATATACTGTCACATTTTCGGATTTTTTTCCTTACAATATCTACGTACTTATATACTATAATCACGTATAATATTGCCATAAGTTCTACACAATATGAGAAAACAACTAGATAATTTATTTTATCCATCTACAGGGTGTCCCAAAAGGTTACATACATAGGAAGGGGTATGATAGGGGTGGTCACAACGGTCACCAGAAAAATAAAATAAAAATTCCCCTCTGGGTATTAAATAAATGGCATTTTTGTATGTATGTATGTATGTACGTAACCATTTGGGACACCCTATATATCATATTTCCTAATTCATTCTCAATAAATAATATGATAATACTAGCAATAAGCATAACTCTCGACCTGTTTCTGAAACGAATGGGGTTGTACGAAGGGTTGGTTTCCGCCTGTGATGAAGCCGGATGTTTTAATGAGTATAATAGATATGGCTGGATCAGTTGTACCCCGCGGTCAAGGGGACCGCAAATTAATTAATCTGGAGTTAAATAATATCGTGACCGAATTAGCAAAAAGCTTTTAATAATATTTTTATCTACTCTCGTTTTGATCGTATACCAACTTATATATAAAAATTACTTGTCAAAATGTATGTTCGCGATAAACTCCGAAACTACTGAACTAATTCTTATCGAATTTTGTAAGCATCTGTGAATTGATTCAACTTGGGATATGGGGTAGTTTTTAACTCCATTATTGTTTTTTTTATTGCACGCGAAAGAAGTTGCGGCCGACAGCTGCTTTTTGTATTATATAAAAGCTTGATATTTATAACTTATTCTGAATAGTTTCACCTGTAGACATACCAAATGTTATGAAGTGAAAATTTAGTGTTTTTGGTATACAAATGAATACAAAAAATATTACAAACTTGAGCATAAATAAATAACCTATTCAAATAAAAAAGAGAGTCAAAAATTATACAACAAAAACAGCATAATTACAGTGACGTTGTGAAGTCCAGGGTTCTAATTCAGTTATACCCACCTCGTTGAGTTTTGCTTAACCTGATTCAATATTAAATTAACACCCTGTATATAGCCCCGGCGTGTAATTATGTTACAGCTGGCTTGTGTATAACGACGCTTGTGTTACGAAGTGTACATACATGTAACATAGTATACTATATATGTAAATATAATATTAGTAATGTTCAAACATTGGCGTGTAATATAAATTAATAATTTATCTCGGTTTTTGAACACAGAAAACAAGTTAATACACTTTTGTAGTTTGTGTCTTAAGAAGTGTTGGAGAACTTTAATTGAATATATAAAAAAACGTAGCTTCTCATAATAAAGGTTTGAAATCTGTTGTAAAACTTGATATCGCTCTCGACTTCGTCCGAGCGGAATTAAAAAGAGACTAAAAATTAGTATCCTATGTGTTCTTCCAGGCTATGTTCTACATCTGTGTTAAACAGCGAAATTCATGCAGCCGTTCTGAACGTACCTTCAAACAAAAATCCGTTCAACTTTCGCATTTATAATATTAGTAAGATTAACTATATACGTATACTTTTACTCGTTTCACAGAGTTACGTCGTAACGGCAGCGAAAGCTACGTTTTTTATAATAAAATTTATTAAATAGCGATACAGTTAACATTTCAACTTTCATACGAGAACTACGTACAGGATTTAAACGGGAAATTCTGAAAATCCACGCATCAGAAAACCTAACTCAATGTAACTCTGTAATTTTGTTTCTGTATTTTTTTATCCGTAACGTTACATGTCGCTAACAGACGCAGAGTTTTAATGAATTTTGTAACTGCATGGAAATCTAAATTTTATTTTTTAATTTTAACCGGTAACTAAACGTTTAAAGTTAATTGTTAATTATAAGTACTAAATATGTACTATATACTTTAAGACAATATTAGTAAGAATCAATTAGAGCGAATCGCGCTTTCGTTACCGATTCAAGTGTCAGAATGATTAGTGAGGGGACATAAACGTCGACATTTTAGTAAGGCTAGTGTTGCGCCGAGACACCGACATTGTCGGATATTCTTCCTAACAGTACTAAGGAATATGTGCAAAAGACTATCGCACAAAAGTTTGTAGATTTCGTTTCTTGTATAAATAAAAAATATATAAGCACTGCAGTGATATACTTTAAACTCGTTAATACTATAGAGTCGAGGGGGAGATGTCAGAGGGGCAAAAACAAATGAATTTGTTTTATAAAATAGAAATTGATCAAAGAACGTACAAAACAAATGAGAATTTCTTTGCCCGCAGTCACTTAGGGAACATTTTCTCTTATCTTACACAATTTTTCTTTTTCCAATTACATCGTACGGTTTTCTTTGTTAACATGTTGCCAGCAATTAGTTTTCACGAGATTACATTTATAAAAAAAATAAAAATATAAATTAAAGTAAGTAATAGATTAATAATTGCAATCCTTCAATTTTATTCTCTCCTAAATAATAAATATATTTTAAACTTAATATTAAAATACCAACACTTTTGTAACATTTTCATTTCAAATTATAACTTCAATGGAAGCTTAATCTTACATTAAATAAATGAAATAAACCCGTGAAAAAGATCAGTAAAATTGAAACTTTACTTTGTAGTACTCTTTATTATGTCAAAGGAATATCTTTGCACTTTAGGTAATTGAATGGAAGTAGGTTGTAGCCAGGATTACTGTGAGAAAGGAAAATAACAAAGTCAGTGGAAAAATGCAAAGCAAATAGGCTTCATCACTGTCGTCATATAAAATGGAAAGCTGCTCTAAAGCCTTAAAATGTCATATTTTATCATCATCAGCTCACTATACGTCCCCACCGAGGGGCTCGGAGCCTACCCTAAGTTAAGGATGATTAGGCCATAGTCAACCACGCTGGCCAAGTGCGGGTTGGTTAACTTCACACATATCTTTCAATTTCTTCTCAGATATGTGCAGGTTGCATCACGATGTTTTCCTTCACCGTAAGAACGTCGGATAAATGTACATATATAAATCGAAAATCGAAAAACACATTGGTACATGGCGGGATTCGAACCCAGGACCTGCAGATTGCAAGTCAAGTGCTCCTCATATTTTATAATGATTACATAAACTTAAATTCAAAGTTTTTTTTTTAATACCGGATTATTTCAAAATTGACTAAGGTTAAAACTCGTCCTAGGATAGTTAACGACAGTCGAATGGCAAATTTCGAAACCTTTTTGTTTTTATGGTTTAAAGTTTTTTTTTTTATCTAATAAAGACGAAAAATAAATTTATATTCTATACATGACTAGACACATCGTAACAGACTTGGATCAATCTTGGTAAGTGTACGATACATCGAAGACAAAATTTTAATTAAACTGTCTATTACACTAACTGATTGCTTTTAACGTGTACAAATATAACGCTTATTTCATAACTAGCTGTCTCCCGGTACTCCGTCCGCCACGGAATTAAAAAAACTGAATTAGTAGCCTATGTGTTCCTCCAGACTATGTTCTACATCTATGCCAAATTTCAACTAGATTCATGCAGTCATCTGTAGATATATTCAGATACACATCCATCCATCTATCCAAACATTCGCATTTATAATATTAATAAGATAGTAAGGTAAGCTTTATGGGTCAATGACTTTTGTGCTTTTTAATTTTTCTCTTTGAATCAACTGTTATAGAATCAATTAACAACATTTTTGTAAGTTAAATGAGCTAGGACTTTTCAAAGGGAATGTTAAAACACTCAAAGGTCAGGTAACGAACTGCTTCCCTTCAATTATTTACATAATAACCTTTAAATTACCTTTCAAAATAAGAAGATTATTTCGTATAATTTTCATCAAAATAATAATAAAAAAGACGTATAAGGAAAATTGTAAGAAATAATTTTACACAGTGTTAATAGTATTCAAGACAAAAGAGTTTGCATTCTTAGAACATCCTTTATCTTCCCAATTTATTTAACGAACCGAAACAAATGACTGCTACGTACGCGCACTGAATATTAATTTAACGTTTACGGAGAGCTTACGAAAAACATTCGAAAAAAAAAACTCATAAAAATACGGCCAGTATTTAAAAAACATTCGAAAAAAAAATTAAAAAAATACGGCCAGTATTTTAAAAAACATTCGAAAAAAACTCATAAAAATACTGGCCATTTTTAATATTCGGTTATCCAAATAAATGTAATATAACTAAAGCTTATATTTAACCTAATTTCTACTATCGCTGTAATTCTATCGACATTTTTGACAAAGGTCCAGTCTGTGCGAGTTGAATATTTAATATTGGATTGTGAACATAATGGACATAACCAAAATGTCTAAATAAGTAGTCGTAGTATCAGGAAGGTAAATACCATTCACAATTTCAGTCTTACTAAAATTTTGACCTTAAAAAAATATCGTAAAATGAAGCGAAATCTAAAATTATATGATCACTACCTAATCAAAATAGTGGATTGGCTTTTTTCCAACCAAATACCTAATAATAAAATGGAATAATATCCAGAAGGAAACGATATTAGCCTTTATTTACTGGGTATTATTATTATTAAAATATAATAAAGAAAAAAAGAATTGTCTGATTCATGATTCATTCCATTAAAATCGTTATTGAAATATCGCGTCCGATTGAAAAATTGATTCGTTACCATTTTATTAACGGCAAGTCTTCAAAAACGAATCGTTTAATAAATAGATAAGAAGGAAAAGCAGGAAAATCCATTTTTTTCAAGCTGTGTTTCTTTGAAAATTAATGAATTTTATTTTACCTTAAGTTTTACTGTCGAAAAATATTGCCCCCTAACTTTTCATTTGTCTTAAAAAAACTGAGATCATATCGTGATGTACTATCAAGTAATATGGCGATATTTCACCTTAGACGCAGCAGTTGTTTGAACGTGTTGCAAGCATTGAAACGACGGGGAAAACACATATATTGTTAGAAGGAACATAGTTTGTCTCGTTGACACACAAGATAGTTTTTCTGTAAATGGAACACCGCGAAGGACCATGACTGTACTCATAATACGGCCTAAAACCCACGGCTATAAGCAAAAAAGAAACATTCACAAAAAAAATTATTCAACTGGGATTATACTAAATACAGTATGTATTATTTTCTTTCAAAGATCGTGATTAATCAAACTTTTTGGTTCTTTATATAAATTCAGACAGAACGAAACAAACTTTTATTAGTCCATGTCAGGAATTGCTAACGCCCGACACGTTCGGAATTCTGGACCCAGATTGTTCTAGACTCATTAACATATAAAAGGCAGAATATCTGGCTGGAAAGTACAAAGTCTACTTTTAGATTTTAATAATAAATAATACGAGTGTTACCTAAAAGATGAGTTGCATTATATTTATATATTATAAGCTAATTTTTTTCGTACTAATAAAAAAATAACCCTTTACAGCTAAAGATAGCAACACCTTTCGATAATTTGGTCTATTAGCTAGACATTTTCCGTTTTTTCCTATAAAAAATACTACAATACTATCATATTTAGAACAAAAGTGATGGTTTCCGAGACCAAAAACTCTTTATAAAACATATATTCATCCCTGTCATTATCCTTGACAAAAAAGAGACAACATTATATTTTAAACGGAGATTTTGATTACAGAAATCCACGATAAGCATCAACAGTAGCCTACAGGATGATCAAGAATAAACATTATAAAATAGTAAAGCACTCAATTACTTAGTGCAAGTGCAGGTAAAAGACCATTAATCCATCTCATCTGTCCTCACACACGTCGTCTACGTCACGCAAACACCAGTGCAAACCGGTATTAACCGGTATAAACCGGTCACCTACACCCTTGTCAAAGTACCCTCTTATGTAAACATTTAAATTAAGCCCTTCTCTGTAGTCGGAAGAATGATGGATTGTTTGATATTAAAGCATCTTACGATCGTTTCCTGACATCAATTAAACAACGTTTAATCTCTTGTTAATCTTTGTTTAACGTTTATGTTGGTAAAAGACTTGTTTGTAAGTAATCCTGCTATTTGACATGATGATCTTATACACAAATAGGCTCAAAAGCTCGGTAAGCGATTTGTTTGAATAACTCATTAAATAATAATAAATAATTAGTTTTAGAAGCCGGGTCTAATTAACTTTTACAATTTATAGTGTTTTTTTAAGTATTTTATGCTTATTCCCATACTTAAATACGTTTTGTTTTTCTTATATTTAATTTTCTTATATAATTTTATTACATATCGGGTTAGTATATTCAGGAAAATAATATTGGAACTCAATTTCATCAAGCTTACCTTAGCCGAAGCGTATTGTTCGAATTCCGTAGAGCCAAATAAAGTCGCAGCCAAACTAACTCGAATAAATAACGCCCGAGAGACGGTTCACAAAACGTTTTACGTTCACCAGAAATATCAAACTTCTTTTTATTTTTTACTGGACTGGATCGTAAAAGTTTTCGGTCTTTATTTTTATAAAGACTTTTATGTCTTACTAGCTGTCGCCCGCAACTCTGACCGCGCGGAATTATAAAATAATTAGTAGCCTATGTGTTCCACGCTGCCGTTCTGGATACACCTTCTAACAAACATCCATCCATCTATCCTTCCATCCAAACATTCGGATTTATAATATTAATCATACTTGATACTAATACGATATAATTATACGCATACGATGAAATTTACCATACATATAAAAAAATGTCTAGAAGAACACATAGGCTCTACTAATTTTGTTTCTTTTTTACGCGCAGACGGAGTCGCGGGCGATAGCTAGTAAGATAATAATTATGTGTTAAGGAACTTAATTTGTAATTCTTCTACATTTAGGAAAACTCCACTAAAGATAGAAAAGTAAACCTTTTCATACGAAACAAAATGCAATCCAAATCAATAGTCTTTTGAAAACAAAATAAATTCCAGCTTGATAACTTCACGCGTTTGAGAAAAAGAACAACAAATTGATCCTATAAGGGTTTTTCCTATGAGGTACGGAACCCTAAAAATAACGAAGGATCTTTTGTTGAAATGTTGTATCAAAAGTATTAAACGATTTGAAGAATTCATCCGATCAAAGAAGATCTTAAACCACAAATACCCTTACGAAGTATTCATAAAAAGGTACGATATGTTCCGAAATTGGCTTAAGTACTTAACAGTAAAGGGTTCTCCTTTACCTTTGTACTTAAGTTTTTTGTTGTGTATGGTTAGGTTTAATCTATCTTTTTAGCAGACTTCAAAAAGAAGTAGGTTCTCAATTCAACTGTATTTTTGTGTTACCGCTCCTGGTGCTCCGGATATGCATTTTTTTGATATAAAGGTGCTTGCAGATGGGTAACATTTTTTAATTATTTTTAACATTTAAAGACAGGTTTAACCAGAGAAAATGGTGCTTACAAAAACGAAATAGAGACCAAAACAAAGACGATTTCTTTTCATTTGTAGCTGTGGCATTCATTTATAACAGAATGGGGCAAACGAGCAGCGGGAACACCGAGGTGTTCAAAGTCGACCATTACTTTGCTTAAATAAGCTGTCGTCCGCGATTCTGTCGTAATAAAAAAAACTTAATTAGTAGCCTATGTGTTCTTCCAGACTATGATCTACATCCATGCCAAATTTAATCGTGATCTGTTGAGTTGAGATACCTTCAAACAAAGATCCATCCATTAGTTGGATACCTCAAGGACACCCAGTGGATACAATGGCGGAAAAAATAAAGGTTTGAGAAATTGAAGAATTGTAGCAAGGCTCTAGAAAAATTATGTTTCTCTAGTATAGAAAGTTTGATATATTTAACCTCTACAAGCATAAAACTTGACCGTTAAGTGTTCGGTCAACATTTGCGAGTAGGAGGGGAGCGTGAGGGTTGCGCGGGAAAATCCGATGACCTATGGACTTTGGTTAAGCCGCAATCGCAAAGGGATTGAGTCCTGTTTTAAGTATTTACGTACACAAAATATTCTAAAGCCGAGGTATTTAAGTTAACGGTAATGTTATGTAATTCAGTAAATAGAAACTCATTTTGATATCTTAATTATATTTTTATGGTTATTAAAATTGATAAAGTTAAATATTTAACTTATATTTTTATATTTTAGCACGTTTAATATGATTTACTAAAGTATGATTTACTTTTAAAATGTTTTATTTTTTTCGTGTTATAAAAATTAAAATTAAATTTTTCATACATAAATAAGACAATTTTAGGTTAAATTTACTAGCCTCTAACTAGTTTTCGACATGATTAATTAAGATCTTTCGCTTTCATTACCAAAGTCAAGTGTCAGAATGATTAGTGAGGGGACATAAACGTCGACATTTTAGTAAGGCTAGTGTTGCGCCAGTACACCGGCACAGTGCCTTTTATTCCTAACACTAGTAAAAAAGTAAAGAGGATAAATTACATTTATATGTAAATTCAATTGGAATTAAATGCAAATAGAAATATTTCCAATTTAATTGCTATTACTTCAGTTGTATTATTTTCTTTGTGACTACAATAACACTATTCTCCAAATTAAACTGTCAAATTGTAAATTCCGGCAACAACTTGTTTTGCTCACTTGCTTGGATTTGCATAGCGTGACGTCACTTGTACGAGAAATTTGCATTTTCCGATTCACGTCTATAACTTCTTAACGAAAATGTAACTTAACATGTTTATATTTAAGTCTATTTTTAAATGTAGTTTGCAAAATAATTAATGCTAGGCTTGTGGTACAAAATTCAATAACTGAAAATGCTATATTAAGATTTATTTTACGTTAGTTCTTCCAGTTAAATTAAAGATGGGCGAAGTATTCAATAATAAGCCATAAAGTTCAAGGTCACTGAAAGTTTACGATAGTAAATTGAATAGAGATGTGAACATACTTGATAGTAAATTCAATCTGTGTTCTTAACAACTTTGTTCCCTACTGCGCCGAATAGAAAACTCGATTTGGATCTTGAAAACTTTCCAATAACATTACCTAACCAATTTAGGATATAAAGATATTTAGTTACCAAAATAAATACACAAGATGGTATACAATTGTTTAGTTATCTTTTAGTCTAAAATAGTTTCGTTAAGGAGGAGTATGGTAACTTTAACAGTGGTAGAGCCCGCTTTAACATCTTCCCACGAGTTGGCCCAGCTCGCCCGGTGAAATACCACGACCACACAGAAGACAGGCGTGAAGTAGAAGCAATTCCGCGTTTCGTCTGATGAGTGTGCGTTCCGGATTCCTAATTTGGTCCTCTTTCCCTTCCCACCCTTTTTCTTATAAGGAAAGGATGGGAAGTGGAAGTGGACTTTCCGGATGAAAGGATGCATGGAAATGTTTTCTTTCTGTGCATCCTCTCCTCCGTCGATTAAAGGTAGGCAACGCATATGCAATTGCGTATGTCTATGGGCAACGGTCACTTCGCTATTTCAGCGATTTCAGCTGGGCGCTCGCTCGTTTGCCACCTTATGATATAAAAAAAAAACTAACATTGTGACACGAGAAGTTTAAGTATAAGATTAATATACTAGTATATTGATATTGATTTTTCGTGAATATTTATTATAATCATCAGCTCACTATACATCCCCACTGAGTGGCTCAGAACCTACCCTAAGGTTTATTAGGCCATAGTCAACCACGCTGGCCAAGTGCGGGTTGGTTGACTTCACACATATCTTTGAATTTCTTCTTAGTTATATGCAGCATCACGACGTTTTCCTTCACCGTAAGAACGTCGGATAAATGTACATATGTAAATGAAATCGAAAAACACATTGGTACATGGCGGGATTCGAGCCCAGGAGCTGCAGATTACAAGTCAAGTCAACCCCCGAGCCACCGACTCTTATTATTATTTGTTACCTATTATATATCTGTTTGCGACTGATTATAAGCTTGGGTTAATATTAAACGCGTGCAAAATATGATAAGAGGCTTATAACATCGAACTAAATGAGTATTTATTTGTGCATATCATAAATGTAGGTTAATAACATTGTGTGCTGTAATGAATATCAAAAATTTGGACAACGACCTTTGCTTTTGTTATATAAACTACTAATTGACGCCCGCGACTCCGCGCAAAATTAAAACTAAAACTTAATTAGTGCGTCCCGGAGGCCTAATTTGTTCTCTTTCCCTTCCCACCCTTTTTCTTATAAGGAAAGGGTGGGAAGTGGAAGTGGACTTCCCGGATGAGAGGATGCATGGAAAGGGAAAATATTTTCTTTCTGTGCATCCTCTCCTCCATCGAGTAAAGGTAGGCAACGCATATGCAACTGCGTATGTCTATGGGCAACGGTCTCTTCGCTATTCGCTATTTCAGTGATTTCAGGTGACCGCTCGCTCGTTTGCCACCTTATGATAAAAAAAAGTTATGTGATCTTCCAGATTATGTTCTATATCTATGCCAAATTCCATTAAAATTCGTTGAGCCGTTCCGAAGATATCTTCTAAAAAAACATCTATACAAACATCCAAATATTCGCATTTATAATATTAGTAAAATAGACAAGTTTGACGTCTAACTGAGAGTCAATTTTCGAAATGTCATTATAAAATGTCAAAATTAAGGAAATTAACCCCAACAAAAGGCCTGTACTAATTTTTAGCCTCACTTTTATGGAATTAGATATCTATAAACCTATCTAGGTTAATCTATAGTAGTTACAAAATCCATCGCCATTATTCCTAACCTCAAATTGCGGTTACTCTATTATACGTATGTTCATTAATTCAATTTATGTTTACGCCTCAATCAAGGCTTGGGAGAATTAATATCGTATCACGAAGCCAAGTCGCATATCAACTGACATGGTTGTTACTTTATTATTAAGCTATACATAGGTTATTAAATTGTTGGAAATAAGATACCTTATAAAATTCTATTTATTGTCCATACTTCGTGTGCGTGGAATCAAAAAGAAATCTATACTAATATTATAAAGCGGAAGAGTTTGTTTAAAAGCGCTAATCTCAGTAACTACTGGTCCGATTTGAAAAATTATTTTTTTGTTGGATAGTCGAACCCAGGACCTGCAGATTGCAAGACAAGTGCTTGACCACTGAGCCACCGACGCTCCAGCTTAAGTATTAGTACATAATCTAAATTGAAATTACGCAATAAGATCCAAAGTATAAGAACCACAGAATTGCGAGATAATTGGAAAATTTGTATCATCAATATCGGCAATGAGTTGTGGTGACATCGAATTTAACACGCGGCAAACGACCACAAAAACTCGAATTAGTGAAACGCTGTGTTTAAAATATTTAATCGCTTTAAAATTCCATACCATTTAATTAAATAAACGAATATTTTATTAAACATTAAAACTAAGCTCTATACCCAGTTGACACTGGTGGAATGGCGAGATTTGAACCCACGACCACGAATTCGGATGTCCGTACTGTGAAAGATGATGACTTTTCAAATATACCACCGATAATTATCATCTACTACCACATTCTTTTAAGATTGCACTGTCAAGGAAACTGGCAGTATTCTACTTTAAAAGCAATAGCCGTTTAAACGTTTCGTATGCACGACAGCGATGAGCTATAACGACGCGGAAACAATAACCAATAGGACGCTGTTTAAAAATGTGTCTGTATGGAAAACTTAACTAAAAAGTAATTTTTTACCATTATCTCACCGTTTGCAGAACACAGTGTTGCCTCAGGAGTAGAAACAAGACAATTTTTCTGTAATTGGAATACCGCGAAGAGGCCTGACTGTACCTGCACTCCGACATGTTCTAGATAAAAAAAACACTCGCTAGACAATAACAATAACATTGTTATCTGTGATTTAAACAAAGCAAATCTGTGGAGATTTTATTGTTCACTATAAAAGCTTTTATCTGTTTGTTTCGTCTAGACACGTTTGCCAAAGATAACAAACACGATCTCATTATAAGAAGTTGTATTAGAGACACGAGTTTTTTTAAAAGAAGTATTATTCAATGAAATTAAAACTGAGATAAAGCTTTGGCAATTAACAATCAACAATTATGGTTTTATTCACTTATATATAATGTAGTTAAATTATTCAAACTTTCGTGAGACATTATACTAAACTGATATATAAACAGGGCTAAACACTCACGTATATTCGTCGGGCCGCGTCCTCGAAATAATACCAGTACCACTCATCCTGATGAAGGGCCTCCGATGGGCTCGAAACTAGTCGGTGCCGCCACCGGACGAATATACGTGCGTGTTTAGCCGTGTTTATATATCAGTTTAGCATAATGTAGTTGTCGCCCGCGACTCCGTCCGGACGAGAAAAAATCATAATTAGTAGTCTATGTGTTTTTCGAGACTATGTTCTATATCTATGTCAAATTTCAACGATCTCCGATCAGTCGTTCTGGAGATACCTTCTAACAAAGATCCATCAAAACATTCGCATTTATAATATTAGTAAGAAGTAAGATGTAGAGAGATATTAAATTATTAAAAGTTTCGTGATACATATACTAAACTGATATAAAAACGGCTAAACTCTCGCGTATATTCGTCCGGTGGCGGCACCAACTTCGTAGACGCGAAATAATACCAGTACCACTCATCCTGATGAAGGGCCCCCGATGGGCTCGAAACTAGTCGGTGCCGCAACCGGACAAATATACGTGAGAGTTTAGCCGTTTTTATATCAGTTTGGAGAGATATTGTTGTTGTGTAGATGTTTTTAGACTAGCATATTGTTAAATGTAAAAAAAATAGTTTTCAAGATCATGAACATAAAACAAATGAATTTACAATCGAATTACAAACTTTCTCATTACTGTATTTATTGAAGCGAAATGTTCATCAGTTGTTAATAGTAGAACTTATACAGTAACTTTCAAACGCCCGACTAACTCAATTTGTTGAACTACAAAGTCTACGTCGTCATTGTAACATTACTAACAAGTCTAAGCAACTGAACTGTAACGTCTTTGAACGAACAAATTGCCTTGTTTCTGTAAGTTGATATTAAAAACTCAATTATTTTTTCATTATATACAAGGTAATTCATTATAAACTCACTATACATCCCCACTGAGAGCCTACCCTAAGATAGTGGTGACTAGACCATAATCGAATTGGTTGACGTCACCCACTTAGAATCTCTTCTCAGTTATGAAGGTTGCATCACGATGTTTTCCTTCACAATAACGGTGAATGTACATATGTAGGATTCGAACCCAGGAATTGCAGATTACAAGTCAAGTGCTTAACCACTGAGCCACCGACACTTTAAAACACGCAAGTATTTCACTCAAATAAATTCAAATTTGTTTCACACTTTGTAGTATTATGGTTAGTCTTTCCTCTCTCGTATTACGAAGGTTCTGGATGAAATATTACGTTTGTTGTCGCCGCGTAACATGAATAATAAACGGTTTGCTTGGAATAACATACGAATTTACTGTTCAGTGGCATATGGTGACCGCATCTCTGAACGAAACACTACAAACTTACTTCTTACTAATATTATAAATGGGAAAGTTTGTATAGATGTCTGTCGCCAGATAACTCCAGAACGGATTAATGGACAAATTAGTGGGCAACAGCTAGTCTATATCTATACTAATACTAGCTGTCGCCCGCAACTATAAATATATATATTCTATTTATAAAATTGAAAATAGTTCACAAGTTTGTGAAAAAAGCACTTTGACATTTCATTAGAAGCGTATACCGTACCAAACAATATGACGCTACGAGGAAATTGCTTTATAATCATTAGCACGTCTCCGTGAATAGTGCTCGTGACGACTTGCTTAAAAGGCATATGATTGCATCCATCGTACGAACAAACTATGTAAAATTTACTTTATTTCTATGAAATAAAGTTGTATATTCATTAACACTTTATAAATATTAGCTATTATAATTTTGATCTGTAAATAAATAACATGGTAGTTTTTGTTTTTTTAAATTCCTTACAGCGTTAGTTATGACTGTAGTAATGTTTTTAAGAGTGGTAGAATCCGCTTTAACATCTTCGCACGAATTGGCCAGGTTCGCCCGGTGAAATAACACGACCACACAGAATACTGGCGTGAAGTGGATGCAATTCCGCGTTTCGTCTGATGAGTGTGAGTCCCGGAGGCCTAATTTAGTCCTCTTTCCCTTCCCACCCTTTTCTTATAAGGAAAGGATGGGAAGTGGAAGTGGACTTTCCGGATGAGAGGATGCATGGAAAGGGAAGATATTTTCTTTCTGTGCATCCTCTCCTCCGTCGATTAAAGGTAGGCAACGCATATGAAATTGCGTATGTCTATGGGCAACGGTCACTACGCTACTTCAGCGATTTCAGGTGGCCGCTCGCTCGTTTGCCACCTTATAATATAAAAAAAATATGACACACCGCTATCGATAGATTAAGGTTTTTAGTCTTGAAAGTATTATATAATAATTATAACGGCATTTTGTTTAAATAATAGCTGTCGTCTGCGACTCTGACCGCGCGGAATTAAAAAAAATACTTGATAAGTAGCCCATGTGTTCTTCCAGACTATGTTCTACATGTGCGAAATTTCAGCGAGGTCCATTCAGCCATTCCCGATATACCTTCCAACAAACAACTATCCATCTATCCAAACATTCGCATTTATTATATCAGTAAGACATTTATAGTTAAAAGAAGAAAGGCGGATATAGCTGAGTAACCAAAGAGAATTTCCTTTGAAATGTTCGAGTTCACTTAACTGTATCATTATGTTAATTGACTGCTTAAGTAACTTCAGCTGGAAACAAGAAGTACCTTATAATCTTCCTAATATTATAAATGCGAATGTTTAGATGGATCGATGTTTGTTAGAAGGTATCTGTAGAACGTCTCAATGGAACTAGATGAAATTTGTCATAGATGTAGAATGTCTGGAAGAACACATGTTAATTCAGTAATTAAGTTTTTTTGTTTCCGCGCAGACGGAGTCGCAGGCAACATCTACTCATATAACGTTGATATTCTTAAAAAGACTTCACAGATCCGTCAGATATTTAACCATTTATCTATAGCCGATTATAAATTCATTCAGGAAAGATGAGGAAAGTTTTGAGTGGAAATGAACGTAGTTAAATTCCGGAGTTATTAATTAACTGACGGAGTCGCGGGCGCCGTCTAGTGTTAATAGATTGAAAAATACTTTCACAAAATTCATACTAGAGGTTTCGATTGCTGTTAAAGTTATACTAAAATTATAGTCGTCCCTCTTTTTTTTAAGAGAATGACAGAGATGACAGTAGGTGTGAGATTATCTCCTATATTTATTTAATAGCAATTTACATTCCCAAATACGATGATATACGTAGTCGATATAGCTTGTTAAAAATTTTTTTTTCGATCTCGCTTTTCATGGCCCAACACACAGGGTCATGTTCGTGACAAGGGACAATTCAATTAAGATCACAGCCGATGTACGACACACTACAATATTTTCGCATGATTGGTCTGGGAATAACCCAAGCGTGTATCTAAACATGTTATGACTTTGTTATCGAATTATTGCTACGATAATGAAACATTTAATACGTAAAAAAATACGAAAAAACAATTTAAAAAAATCTGTTCTCTTCTCTGGACCGACTTTGACGAGACATTCTCAGGAAGGTAGCTGTACACGGTCATGTTATAGGCTACTTTCTTTTTTTTCTGCTCTGACGAATTACTACTGAACGCTAGTATTCTATAAGAGGGACCGAAACCGCGTGGAAAACCACTTGACCCTTGTCAAAAGACCCCATTCTTGAGGGAACGCTTAGCTTAATCTTTACATATTCACATCCTGACTTTGAAAACATACTTTTATCCCTTCTCATAATACTATTTATTTAAGAATAACTCTCCCACCTTTTTTCTTTTGTATAAAAATATTTAAGAACAAATTACTAAAGTATATTCATCTCAAAATGTTATAATACTATAATTGTAATTTGATGTGATCCATCCAACTTTTTGTAATACATAATTCAAATCCTAAAAAATATTAATCTATTTAATATGAAAGTAATAAACTACAATGATCATTATTTTTAGGTAATAGAAATAAAAGGCATACTAATATTATTAATGCGAATGTTTAAATGAATGGATGTTTATTTCAAGGTATCTCTGGAACGGCTTAACGGATCTTTATGAAATTTGGCAGAGATATAGAACATAGTCTGGAAGAAAACATAGGCTACTAATTACGTTTTTTTAAAATTAAATACAAATACGTTTTAACGAAATACATATACCCACGAATATTTTTCATTTAGTCCGTTTGCCAATTAGGTCATTAATAAACTTTTAGTAATAAAAATCCTAAACCACAAAAGAATAATTAGTTAACCCAAATTGGTCACAAAACTTTAGTGTCTAAAGTCTACTAAATTGTCGACATTTATTAAGCTTAGCCGATTTTATAGAACACACCTGTTTTAAGCTTAATGAACATAGCGCTTAATATTAGTAAATCTAAAAGATTATTAACGATTAGTTTGGTACTTTTGACAAAGTGTAATATTCGCTATGGTCTCGATTGTCGCAAGCATTTTTATATACTCTTTGGTCGCAAGCGTCAACGTCATGTGTCAATTTTGACAGCTGTCACTCGACAGGCGAGCGAGACGGTTGTGAACAATTGTAACGTATGGTGTTGGTGAATCATAAAACCCTCCAAAGGCTTGGAAAATACACATGTCGTTGTAAATA
Source organism: Papilio xuthus (assembly GCF_000836235.2). NCBI lineage: Eukaryota > Metazoa > Arthropoda > Insecta > Lepidoptera > Papilionidae > Papilio > Papilio xuthus. The sequence continues at coordinate 7,006,791 of NW_013531704.1, forward strand.
GATGTCGCTTTTCGCGGCAATTCGACGGAATAGCGAAGCGATAGCCCACAGATAACCGAAACTGCAATTAACCTTTAATAAACAGAGTTGCATCAAAAATACAAACTTTTGTTTAATTGAACGCAATTTAGCGAGCATTTAACCGACGAAAACGATTGTTTATGTTTGATTATCATGTTCAATTCATATTTAAATTAAACATAAACAATCTTTGGGGTCGGTGAAGAGGATGAAAAGGAAAGAATTTGCAAGAATTTAAATTCATTGATGGAAATTTAAAATTAACTATGTTTTCTTTTTATTTCTCCATTATCTCTAGTTAGTTGCTACGAGTTGTAATTACTTTTATTTTTATTTTTGTTTGTTTAGTTGTCTGCTTTTGTTTTATTTCTTTTACTTAATTTCTAGTGGTTGTAAACGGGCTGATGGGCACCTCTGAACGATCATAACGTGGCCTACCGGGACAGGCTGAAAACCAGCTCCGCATGGCCATGCCATGCGGTACACGCTGAGCCTGCAGCCCAATGTCGTCATACATATAAATATATATTTGTAATTACTGTGTGATTTGATGTATTTGTGTGATGGCAATAAAGAAGTTTTATTTATTTATTAAATTTGTCCAAAATTTCTCTTTACTTATACATTCGAGATAAACCACAGAAGCGCCGACTTAAATGGACAAAAGATACATATTATTTTCGAAAGAAATAGATAATTTCATAGAAAATCTTCTTTGTTAACAAACACCTAAACTTGAAACGATATTTCGTTAGAGTCCTTTAGGAAATCGAAACTGTGACCCTTCAGATTTTCCCTCATTTCCACCGCTGACCTTAATAAACGCGTTTTTATTAAATTTACTTGTGCTGAGTAACGCCCACAAGATTTTCTCGGCCCTTTCTTCCCCAATTGTTTTATCTTGACCTCTTACATTATTTCGAGAGGCGACGAAAATATTTTTTGTCCGCCATAATCTTTAATCTATTAAGATTCTTGAGTTTTCTAAAATAAAGTGCGAATTTGTGTTTAATTAATACTTTTGGAAGATAGGCGTGAATTTGCCGCAATTCCACGATTCTTTTGATAAGTGTCCGTGCTGAAGACCATATTTTAGTCCTCTTTCGCATCCCATCCTTTTCTTATCAGTATAGAACGGAAAGGGCAGTGGATTTGACAGAGGATGGGATGTGTAAGAAAGGAAAATATTGTCTTTCTGTTTCCTCTCCCTCCGTCGGTTAAATGTAGGCAACGCATCTGTAATTGAGAATGTCTATGTGCAGCGGTTATTTCGCTAGTTCGGCGAATCCAAGTGTCTGTTTGATCGTTTGCCACCTGTTAATACAAAAAACAACTAAAGTGAAGTCAAATTTAATAATCGGAGCATACCTAAAAATCCAACACCAAGTATAAAAATATATTATGGCACTTTTAAGTTTGGTGTTCGCTTTCAAAATGTCGTGTTACAATGCTCTGTCTGGAGATTCGCCCGTTTCGACTCATAATCCTATGTAATCCTGGAACAATGGCCCAAAAGAAATTTCCCAAACCTTATAAATATTCCGGCGTATTTTATGTTTCCGTGAAGCGATATTAGAAATCTGTATCTTCATACTAAAATGAAGGAATAATATTGTATTTTATACAAATTTATTGAACTGACGTTAAACTTTTTGAACGTTGACTTGCCTTTTTTAGGTTTTGATAATTTTAGTTGTTTTCTTCGTGATACCTGATGATTATGATTTAACAGTGGTAGAGCCCGCTTTAACATCTTCGCACGAATCGGCCCGGCTCGCCCGGTGAAATACCACGACCACACAGAAGACAGGCGTCAAGTGGAAGTAATTCCGCGTTTCGTCTGATGAGTGTGTGATAGTCCTCTTTCCCTTCCCACCCTCTTTCTTATAAGGAAAGGATGGGAAGTGGAAGTGGACTTTCCGGATGAGAGGATGCATGGGATGGGAAAATATTTTTTTTCTGTGCATCCTCTCCTCCGTCGATTAAAGGTAGGCAACGCATATGCAATTGCGTATGTCTATGGGCAACGGTCACTTCGCTATTTCAGCGATTTCAGGTGGCCGCTCGCTCGTTTGCCACCTTCTGATATAAAAAAAAAACCTTTCGTATTCTTTTTACCAATAGCAACGTAAAATCTTGAATCTAATTGTTTCTCAAACGTACAGTAAATTAATTAATATTGTTTCATAGTGCCATAATTATGTCCTGAACAATTATACTATCGTTCAGAATATCTAAAATAATAGCAAACCTATTTTCCATCCAACATAACCTTTAAGCAATGTGGTCTGCAGTTAATCATTTATACCGTAATAAAAGAACCTAAATTGCTTTTCTTCGCCGACAATAAAGGCAATATGGTAGCTCGCCTCATTAAGTAAATAAGTCAAACCGACAAAAGATAAAATGTTTATAGGTTAATGTTAAAAAATAACATTTTGTTTCAATTATTTTTATAAAAACACTAGCTGTCGCTAGCGACTCCGTGCGCGTGGATATATAAAAACACTTAATTAGTGTAGCCCATCCATCCATCCATTCACATCACATCCATCTAAACATTCGCATTTATAATATTAGTAAGTTAAATAAAAAGCAGCTCTTCAAGGCATAAATTCAAAAAAAATAAATAAATAGTATCCTATGTCCGTCTCCTGGCTCTAAGCTACCTCCTCACCAATTTTCAGGCATATCGGTAAAGTCGTTCTTGAGTTATAAATAGTGTAACTAACACGACTTTCTTTTATATATATATATATATATAAGATAAATACATCTTAGTAATATTATAATTGAGAAAGATTACATGGATACGTTTGTTAGAAAATATCTTTAGGCGGCTGCATAAACCACGCTATAATTTACCATAGACGTAGAAAGTAGTCTAGAAGAACACATAGGTTATGTTTTTTTTTTTAATTCCGCGCTGTCGTATGACAGCTAGTTATTAAATAAATAAGCAATTATCTATACTTATTAGTAAAATTAGAGTGTATATGTCGAAAAAAGTCATTTTTTTAATTTTTGTCTTTCTATTTTTTTTTTATAAGAGAAGGGGGCAAACGAGCGGCGGGAACACCAAGGTGATCATCGACACCCATGGACATCTGCAACACCAGAGGAACTGTAGATGCGTTGCCGGCCTTTAAGGAAATGGTATGCTCGCTTCTTGAAGGTCCCTAAGTCGTATTGGTTTGGAAATACCGCCGAGGACAGACCGTTCCACAACGCGACTGTGCGAGGCAAGAAATTGCGCGAGAATCGCACCGTTGTGGAACGCCAGCCATCCAGGTGGTGTGGATGGAACCTGGCGGTCTGTCGTGTCGTCCGATTACGGAACTCGGCGGCAGGAATCGTTCCAAATATCGTTCTATCTTTATATCTGTCCGCAAGGCCGTATTTGTTCAGGGTAATCTCGGGAACGGCTGTTCCGATTTTAACGGGACTTTGACTGGAAGGTAGCAGATGCAAACGGGCATGTTATAGGCTATTTTTTTCAAATTCTGCGCTGGCGAAGTCTAAGAGTGCTTGTTACAAAATAAGAGTATAAGTTGATTAACTACATGTAAAAGACTATATATCTAGTATAATGCCTATCGTTATTGAAAACCAAATTAATCTTACTAGAATATTAGCAATATAATCTTAGATGTTATTAAAAATATATGTGTATCTACATAACATAGTGGACAGACACTTTTATCCCTTGTCGTAAACACGGTCGTTGTGTGTGGCCATGAAATACAACAACGTTAATAAAGTTTTATAAAGAACACAACTTGTTCATTAAATATTATCATTATTTTTTGCAATAATGATTAAAAATGATCATCATCAGCTCACTATACGTAACCACCGAGGAGCTCGGAGCCTACCCTAAGTAACGGGTGACTAGGCCATAGTCAACCACGTTGGCCATATGCGGGTTGGTTAACTTCACACATATCTTTGAATTTCTTCTCAGATATGTACAGGTTGCATCACCGTCACCGTAAGAACGTCGGATAAATGTACATATGTAAATCAGAAATCGAAAAACACATTGGTACATGGCGGGAATCGAACCCAGGACCTACAGATTGCAAGTCAAGTGCTTGACCCTTGGGCTACTGACGCTCTGATGATGATTCAACATGCTCATTAAATATTATCATTATTTTTTGCAATAATGATTATATTTAACGAGATCATGTTATAATAGACCACTAACCTTAGGTTATTGAGACCTAAATCCATATTTGGAACATACTATTGTCTCTGTCTTGTCATAGATAATGACAGAGATTTTATGTTTTATACAGATTTTTTGGTCTCAAAAACTCACGGTAAATTAGTTAATACAAATATTTTTCTTCGTCAATTTGCGTTTTCTATTTAATTTTTCTGATAGGTTATAACTGTTCTATAAAACATTACTTAGGTAATATTAAAGAAGGACATTAGAAATAATTATTGCTGTTCTGAAGATATTATATTAGGCAATAAATTTTACTAAGTGTCTTGGAAAATCTCGTCTTGGCGAAGGTTTCAGTACAAATGAAAATTTAGATCGAAATGTACAGTCGTATTTAGTAACTGTAAAGTGAACCTTGTGGATACGTGTTAAGGACCAGTTTTGTGTGCAGCTTGTCTGTTTTTATACTTTCCATAATCATAGAGGTAATTTGAGGTTATATTCTTCTTTTATGATCTAAAAAAAATATACAATTTAAATTCAAAAATGGAACTTCACATTACTCTTTTATGCAAATGAGAAAAAAGAAAGACATTTGAAGTGAAGCAGAAACAAAATTTTGTTCGAGTTTGTAATAAGTCTCCAAATGGGAACAAATTTTACTGAAAACAGCCGTAGTGTAGCGCCACCAATAGACATAAGTGACAAACAGCTGCTAACATCATAGAATAGGTTCTACAACTAATTTTTCATCTATTATAATAACATGGGATGGTAATTGTTTTCATTTTTTTATTCTAGTTAAAATTAAGAACAGCGCCACCTAGTTAGTGTTGAAGACAATTACTTATCGAAAATGTTATGCTGAACATTTTCAAATAGGGTTTAATTTGTCCACCTTACGAATACTTTAAATGCGAAAGTTTGGATGGAAATTTGTTTGAAGATATCGTCATAACGACTTCATGGATGTTGCTGAAATTTGGCATAGATGTAGAACATAGTCTGGAAAAACACATAGGCTACAATTTTTTTAATCCCACGCGGACGGAGTCGCGGGTGACAACTAGTCATCAATAATTAAAACCCAAACATTAAGTTTTATTCTATTTTCTGATAGGGATTATTCACAATGACATTTACCAAGACTCTACTAACTTGCAAATTCAATTTGCAACCCTTCATTCACAGGTTTCAAGAGAAAGTTTGAAACAAAGTTTGCAATTACTTACTATTAATTCAAACTCGAAAACCAGTATTTAAAACGAACACTTCTATACAAGTAACATTATGTATTTATAGTGTGCATAATTAAACATAAATAAATTAAAGGCTCATAATATTGTAATGATTGATTGGGGTTAAAAGAAAGATTTTTGAATTTCCAAATTTATTTTCTATGATTCTTTTACTAAATTTACATACAAATTGACACTTTGGGTAAATAATTAAATTATATAACTAAATCATTAAATAACTAAATACATATTTCTTTACTATTAACAATTACTTGATTGTTTTATTTTTTATTTAACAAGGCTTTTCCTTTAGGCTTTAATCTATTACTTAAAATTGTTTTCCTTTCTTCTTCTTCGGCTTCAATCATTTTCTCATGTCTCGTCTTTGCAAAGTCTAGTTCTGAGCTCAACTCCACAATCCGAGAGGCAAAATCACGTTGTTTAAGCATTCTTAACTTTTGTTTGTGCTGAAAAAAGAGGAATAAAAATTAACACAATCAGTGCTACCCACTCACATGTTTGCATATGAACTGTCGTGGCATTGAAAGTACTACTAAAAGACTTTATATTGTCACTACTAAAAGATTCAATACAATTACCAGTAAAGGAGTAGGTCTTCCATCTAAGAAGGTATAATCAGGGCCGTCTGTTAAAACACCTTCAGCATTTCTATTGACGGGCAGTCCACGTGAAACTCGCCACTCCTTTATATTTAATGTCTGTGTACAACTTATGGACCTGGAGGACTCTGCAAATTTTTTTTAATTATTAAATACTTTCTTTTACAAATTTTAGAATCAGTGAGGAAATTTTCGTATTGTATCAAGTAGATGAAACTTACGTTTGCAAACAATCAAAAGGTTTTTTGTCATTAAGTTTGTAAGATACATGTTTAATTAACTAATATTGATATATCCATATAAAAATAAAGGATTTTGGAAAATAATATCCCAGATGTTATAAAAGAGAGGTTACGTTTTTATTATTTTTTCCCCAAATGCCAAAGAGCAAATGAGCAGATTATAGAGTTAAAATTGTCTATTATTGCCAAAGAGTATATAAAATTATTTGATTATTGCTTTACATATTTTCAACGAGAGCAAGGTAGAAATTTTTTTTTTTTCAATTTAATTCATTTAAAAGAAGACCACGGTGTAGATAATTTTCATATGTGGGTTTAGAAATTCATATTTCATAACAGAGTTAAGAGTAAAACTCCTACACCTTGTTAACATTTCACACTTACAGAATTTCAATCTCAAATCTTTTTTCAATTAGCACGTCGTAACCTGGTATTTTTACAAAGCGCATATAAAATATTTAGTAATCACAAATTTTTATTAATTTTTAATTTTATTGCAAAATGCAAAAATGGTTTGGTGTTTTAGGTATTTATTGAAAATTATTGGTGTATACTCTATGTCCATGTCTATGGTCACCAACTTGTCATTGAAAATTCAGAAAATTATTTGTGAGTTTGTGGAAAGTGCATCTCGAAAGTCGAACGAAATCGTATTTGTGTTTGTGACTTCAGTGCAATTGAGGCTACAGTTTAAGTTTTATTGTTTGTGCAAAGCAATAAACTCTTATTCTGTGCACAGAGAAGGTAATATATTTATTACAATTATCCTAATATAATAGTTTCTATGAAAACGGATCGATCATATGTTGCGCCATACATTTTCATCTAGTACATTCTAGGCCCTGACTTTAACTTACAGAAATTTTACACAAAATCTGATTACCAAAGATCCGCCCGACCTAAAAATAAGCTTACTTCAGAAATATACTCGCAGGATATAAATAGATTTTACGAATTCATTGTTTAGGAAACAAAAATGACATCACTTTATGCACATCGTCGATCAAAACTAGGAAATTAAGATTATGTATTTGATGAAATTAATAAGTCTCGATCACGTATTTTCAATCGCCTTATAGTTGAATCTTTTGCATGTTTACACATTTAGGATTTCCCTTTTTACAAAGAATAAGGCAAAGTGTTAAATTCATTACTTAATATAGGAATATATTAATCACCAAAAAGTAAGTTTTTTCTCTGATAATTCACCTTTATTGTTCTCTATAAATTTCTTTATATAAAAAAAATCAAGGATAATTTTACAATAGTCTTCTACTTTTACATAAATTTATTAACTCCTTCAAAGTATTTAAGCTTATATTTGTTTTTTACAGATCTCTAATTGGTCTCTCCGTAAGTGCAGTCAGATTTGTTCAAAACGGCTTCCGAAAAGTTAAATAATACTGATCAAGCAAACTACAACACAATGTGTATGTATACCCTTTATTATAATTTCTAAGAATTTGTTTTTTCTTCTTCAGCACTTGGTGACAATGTGGCAGAATCCAGGAGTGTACCCAGGAGGTTTAACTTTGAATTATTGCTATATGTTGTCACTGTGTCACATTTACTCTGGTACACCACTGCACTTACACTTGTATAAATACATTACTTGAAAAGAATTAAAACTATATAAATATTAAAAACAATAAAAGAGAAATTTAGAGTACATTGGCCATATAATCTACAAGGAAGGTTATCTTGGCCGAAAAATCTGCCAGTGTTATAAAGAGCACACATTCTAACTTCAGAATCCATGTTGCCAACCTCTGATAGGTGATGGTACCCTAAGAACTCTTCCCATACATGCTCTTTGACAAATCATAGACTATAAATCAATATGTATTATTACAAATGTCACTGCAGTCAAAACCCATTATGCATACAATTTTTATTGTTCATGTTTACAGCTTTGTCCTGTATTTTATCTTCCTCAATGTTCTCCAAGTATTCTTTAGTACATCCATTGCCACTCAACTGGCTAGTCACTTAAATACCAAAAAAAAAAATTGGCGCACCAAGAACAGAGTTATGTAACACACATAAAAAATACAGTAGAATTGATAACCTCCTTCTTTTTGATGTTAAAATAGTGTTCACAACACAGCTAGAAAAAAGTATTTTTTTTATTTATCTTATTTGTTGCAATTGTAAGTTATATGCAATGCCAAGTACAAAAGTATCTGATAAACTTTATACATTGATAAGAAAGTTTATTGACACAGCTTTGTTAATATTTCTACTGTTTGTTTCCGTCATAAGAATAATTTATTTTATCAAAATCATTACAATACTAGCTGTCGCCAGCAACTCCGTCTGCGCTGAATTGAAGAAAAAAAAACTTATTAAGCCTATGTGTTCTTACAGTGTATGTTCTAAATCTATGCCAAAATTCAGTGGGATCCATTAAGCCGTTCTAGAGATACCTTTTAAACAAACATCCATCCATCTCTCCATGTAAACATTCACTAGATATTTATAACCCACACTGAAGCAATGTGGTTGACTAAGGTATGGTCACCTCTCACTTTGTGAACACACCAACTTACTAAACAAGATTACATACAAAATACATCCATATTAACAGACCACGTCTGGTGTTTTTTTTGATAAACTAATAGCATAATAATCTGACAATGTTAATCAAAGTTTTCTCTTATACTAATGGATGCAATAAATGTGTATGACACACTAGTACTATGAATAGTACTGCACCTAGTCAGTTATGGCCCTTAAAGAATATCTTGATATCTTGTAGGCTTGATACTTTATCATTTTCTTTTATCAATGTAAACATTTGCATATCAACATTGCATTATGATTATCATCATCATAAACAAGTTACTGTGATGTAAAGTTCTAGAAAGATATAAATGCATATTCAAGTACATTCAAATTACATATTCTAGTCATATATTTATTCAGCTTGAAATATTTGTTAGCATTATTGTGAACTAGCTGCGCGACTCCGTTCGTGTGAAATAAAAAGAACTTAATAATAATGTTTTCTTCCCGCCTATGTTCTACATGTATACCAAATTTTATCAAGATCTGTGAAGCGGTTCTGGAGATACCTTCATACAAACATCTGTCCATTTTAACATTTACATATATGTATATATATTATAAGATTAGTAAGATTTCTAGTCAATACTTTTTATATTAAAAGCATTTTCTTGGCCACATTTTTGTGCCTTTTTAACTATTTTAATTAACAATTAATGGTAGCACTGTTTAATGTCAAGGATGGAAATAACTACGCCCACACATTATTAAAACTAATCTTGTTAGTCTACGTAGAAATTACCTTAACGCTAACAATTACTCATGCATGTGTAAATACAAACTACAAATGTAGATGTTAGTGTGTGGGTGTAACTTTTAGCATACATATATAACTGGGTTTCAAAATATTGTCTTCTCTCTCATACTCTTAGTAAGACCAGGGACAACAAAACAGTTGAACTTGGATCAGCCATTGTCCAAGGGACAGCAGTTTATAGTGTCTCTCTTATTGGGGTTGTCCGTGGGACAGGACAATGAATCGTTTATAGAGGTTTCTTGCTTGTTAGACTGTATGTCAGTGTGTCATGTCAATTGAATTCTAGGGTTATAGAGTAAATTGAATGATTTATTATTCATTTCTTCATTTTTTAGGTTTTGAGTATCATTTTAACAATTTCACCACACTAAAGTCTAGAGTTATGTTTATACTTTCATATAGAGTTATGTACAACATAATGAGTATCAATCCACCTTTAATGGGTATATGTGTTCTTAAACTTAATAAGTGTATGTTCTACATCTATGTCAAATTTCAGCGTGATCCATGCAGCCCTTCCATAGATACCTTCTCACAAATTTCCATCCATACACAAACATTCATATTTATAATATTAGTAATATATACCGTTTATTTATATCCTTAAATATTTATGATAATAAATATTATATGCTGGAAATGCCCATTATATTACAATTACAGTCATTGACCTGTTTACTTTTAATCGCCAAAAGGTCAGTTCAGGATTA